>NC_141990.1:241263801-241581301 GCF_049901715.1 Pseudonaja textilis
CAGATCAGTCTGTCCTTATCCAAAAACAGATCTTCAAAATATTTTATGCCCTTGTTCAGGTTTGTCCTTTTTACAGTTAAATTGTTTTAATCTTTACATACTGATTGGAACAATTTTATATCGCTGCTTAGCCAAGAAAGTGACTAATTTAAGAAATTAAATATTGAGTGGATTTTCTGAGGTGGTTTATATCTTTGCTTAATTTATATAATCATAGCTTGTTTTTGCTTTGCTCATAATTTTTCTCAACAGTATACATTACCCCTGGAGTTGATCAATCAGCAAAACCTAGCAGAATGGATAGAAATTTTGAAGACGGTTGTCGACAGAGATGTACCAGCTGTAAGTATTTTATACACGCTATGTGATTTATGTATATGACATTGTGAGTTGATTGACTTGAGTATACAAATAAATGATATACACAACTTTTATTTTTATCTGTAGACGTTGTAAACCTGTATGGAGAATGGGATTCTAGTTACATTTATAGATTTCTCTCACTTTCTTATAAGCATGTCTCTTGGACTGTAGAGCTCATGAAAATTCAAAAGTAAAAGTTGCAGGCCTCTTTGTTCCTTCTGTTTGTATCTTGTCATTCTTTTGTTGAATAAGAGAGTAAATATATTTATAATAAGGGGCGATCACCCTATGGCCCCAATCTCCCTTTTTTCAACTTCAAGGCTTCTTCCAATAGTTGAAAACTGACAGCAATTTTTCTCAAATTTTTGAGGTAGGAAATTTAACAATTGTAGTCTTAATATGATCCTAATTTTTTTAAAAAAAATGTCACAAGCTGCATCTATGGAGCTTATACAAATAAAATAAATTCTTATCCTGTAGAGATGCAAGACAAGATTTACCAATTTTGTGACATTTCTCTGTTGATTGTAACTACCATCTGTCCCCCAGAATTTTAAAGGTGATTCCTTCCCATCAAAAGATTATTCTTCCCAGTTTAATTAGTCTTTAAAGTAGGGCTGTCAAACTCGTGACCTGCGGGCCAGATGTGTCATGCGCTGGCCACACGAATGGGAAAAAAGATCACGATTTGTCACGTGACAATGCTGTAATGACATGAGTTTGACACCCCTGCTTTAAAGTAAAAGCACAGAAATGTAATATTACACTATCAATTAATACTATAAATTTTAACTTGGCTTCAAAAGGAAACTCTCCAGGTGGATGAAGATGATAGACCTGAATTGCCATGGTGGAAATGTAAGAAGTGGGCACTCCACATCTTAGCCAGACTTTTTGAAAGGTAACATTTTTCTCCTCAAGGTTAATTTTTAAATATTTTAAATGGGGTTTTTTTTTGTTACATGTGCATAATATATGACAGTGTTATCTTGGTTGTTTTTTTTAACTAATATTGCAATAGGTATGGAAGCCCTGGTAATGTTTCCAAGGAATACAATGAATTTGCTGAAGTTTTTTTAAAGGCATTTGCTGTTGGCATACAGCAGGTAGGATATTTTTTCTTTATAATTTGGATTTGATTGAGAATTAATTGATCCTTACTATCATTTTTTGTTTAAAAAATAAAAAAATAATTTGAATTATGTAGAAGATGCTTGAAATAAAATCGGTAGTCTCTGTTTCTATCTTTTTGCCAAATAGAATCTATTACTTCCTAGAAAACACAATTTATTTAGTCAAGGAGAGTAAACTGTCTTAGATGACAAAAGAAGCATTTTAATGTTGATATAATGAGTCAAATTCAAGTTCCCTGAGGCCGAATTCTTGGCATTCCAAGCAATTAGACTTTATACACTTTGCCATCTTTCCTTCTCTGTATGTATCACCTTGCATTAATAAAGCATTGCTTCATACTAAATAAGACAGTTCATTTATATACATACATACTTCACTCTATCTCATTTTGGGATAAGCTGTTGCACAGAAAAGAGTAAGAAATACTAAGTCAAAGAATGTGAAGGAATGAAATGAAAAAATATAGCTGAAATGTTTGGACTAGAAGACATGTTAAATGTTAGAATTCTTTATTGGCCAAGTGTGATTGGACACACAAGGAATTTGTCTTGGTGCAAATGCTCTCAGTATACATAAAAGAAAAGATACACTCGTCAAGAATCATAAGGTACAACACTTAATGATAGTCATAGGGTACAATAAGCAATCAAATCATATCACATGCAAAGTCCCTTCCAGCTCTATTCTGATTGAAATGTATTCACACCAATAACCATTCGTTATACTGTACTTTCTTCCATACATTTATATCTCTGTAAATCATCCTGATTTCCACCACATCCATGCAGCTTTTCATTCATTGCCCCAGGTTTTTCAAACTTGTCTTCCTTTCAGGATCTCATCTCCATCCAGTCATAGCCTTTTAAATTTTTTTCTTCCCTTTTAATTTGTTTACTTCGTGTTTGGTCACATTCATTCAGTCCTTGTTTATTCTGGACCCTGCCTCTTCTTTTTTATCACATACGTTTCTTGAGTCACCAAATCTTACTTCACTTAACTTGCTATTACGTTTTTCCTAGCATGTTTAATGTCCACTTATGTAGCATATAAATATGCAAGAGAATGCTGTTATATGTAGCTAGCTTCTTTTTCTTTTTTCTTTCTGCCACTTTTAGCAACACTCACGGTTTGCCACTGATCACATGGTTCATACTCATTCTATATTAGCTGTGTGGAAAGCTGCTATCTAACACATTTTTGTAAACAGCTTAAATCTTTAGCGGCAACTAATCAATCCATTTTCTTAGGTTTTGCTGAAAGTGTTATATCAATATAAAGAAAAGCAGTACATGGCTCCGAGAGTTCTACAGCAGACTCTGAACTATATCAATCAAGGGGTATCACATGCAGTTACTTGGAAAAATCTGAAACCTCATATTCAAGTAAGTTGTTTTTCCTGTTCTTTTGGAATGAATGCTGCATAGCTAAATGATAGATTATGATTTTTTCCCCTTGAAGCTTTGCTGTAGCAAAATTTGATTGGAATTTTAATGTGTTGATGAATTTTACATTTGGTTTTACCATTGATATTTCAAAATTTATTTGATATTGGAAGTCTCTCCCCCTTTTAAAAAAAATTAGAGCAACTTATAAAAACAAATAATTTATATTTGCAGGGAATTATCCAAGATGTTATCTTCCCATTGATGTGCTATACAGATGCGGATGAAGAGCTGTGGCAGGAAGACCCTTATGAATATATACGTATGAAGTTTGGTAAGTGATTCAGAATTGAGTACATTTGCAGAGAGTTTTCACAGTTCAGCAGTAATAGGTTCGCAAATAACAATGTGTCTTAGTTAGCTTATTCGGTTTGTAGCTGCATGTCATAAATACATTCGGTCGTTTCAAACATTGTGGTTTTTAAAACATAGTTTATATTATACAGTATTGTGGTATAATTAGTAAACATCTTATCCCAGTTTTGCCAGTCAGGGCTTTACATAATATGTATATGAAACAGATCAAGATCCCAGTAAAATGCAAATGTCAGATACGTTAGAGAAATAATTCAAAGCCTATTTTCACTATTTAGATTTACTAGTAGTAGTTATGACATCTTACATGAAGCATGCAAGATGTAATGGGACAAGTACTGTATGACCTTTCTTCCATTAAAGTAAGGTTCTTCTGCTTTTACAAATTTCAGTTGGTAACAGTTCACTCTGTCCAGAGCCAATAGTAACTCCTCTTCCATGGCTTTTTGAGAAGTTTCTTATATTGAATTGTTATGGTTTTAATACAGAAAGCTACTTTGTGCCAGTCTGTGTTTCTGTTTTGCTTTACACTGCAAGCAGCTGCTGTCCAGGGTCCTTCCCACCATCTGATCCTTTTAGCTGGAGATGCTAAGCTACGGACCCTGGATCTTCTACATACAAAGTATAAATGCTGCCTCTGTCTCTCATCCATCTTTACTGAATCTCTGAATTTAAACTTTTCAACGTATAACTTCAGCAACCCAGTTATATGCAGGAGAATGCTACTGTACTCAGTGGAGTTACTGCGTGGAATTTTGCATAGAACAAAAGCCTTAGGTTTATAAAATGCTCCAGGGTCAGTTTTGCATTTCTTTTTTCCAGCTTAAGTTTGTTCTGTGCACTTAACTGACTTATGGGATTTTCTGAAATGATGTTGATTTGCCAGAGAACAAAATAATTTATGTTGCTTTCTCAGCATGGCCCAAGTTTTTGTTTTAGATAAAACTTTTTCACAAATCTCTGAAATTTCAGTCAGCATGGAATAATGAATATGTCCTAAGTGAATCTTAAACACATTTTAGATTACTTTGTTGTTGAAATAATATTAATATGCAATATGTTGAGTATTACACTATCTAAAATTATAGAAACATCACTAATTTTACAGCTTTGAGACATTTATATTCATAATTCTCCAAATATAAGTTTAAAAATGTTTAAAATGCTTTATGGAAGTTCAGAATGGAAATTTCTAGTGGTTGGTGATTACAGAATCCTTTAGATCTGATTTTGCTTTTTGTTTTGCTTTAATTCCTGAACATTTCAAAAGGCAAATAATGTAAATTGTTTCTTTTAATAGATGTCTTTGAAGATTTCATTTCCCCCACAACTGCTGCACAAACATTGTTGTTTACAGCATGTGGTAAAAGGAAAGAGGTATGTTCCATAAAGATTACCTTAAATAAAAAAAGAATTCTTTTTAAAATCTTGTATGTTGACCATTGAATACTTGGAAAGCTACTTATAGAAGGTTCTGAAGAAGTATCTCTTGTGGGCATCATGGACTTTTCCAGGTAGCACACAGTTACTTTCCATAGAAACAGTGTGTGACAAGCAAAGTTTCCAATCTGCATGCTCTGCACTATTTTAATTAGTTTATTGTTGGAAAATGGCACAAACTAATGGCATACTAGTGAAAGAATTCAATTTTGCTGACTGCCTCTCACCACCTCCTTAACATTGAAGTCCCAGATGATTCATGTAAGATGCAGTGGTTGTACCATGGCATTGTTATTGCTGTGTCAGGTTCTGACTCAAAGCATAACAGCCCCCAAAACTAGGAAAGACATGCCATGAATCTTCCAACTTGTTTTTTTTATTATTCCACATGTTTGGAGAAAATCTTGCCACCAGGCACGTATTCTGAGAACTATTAAGGAGGAACTGTGTCTCACTCAAACTATCTGGACTGAATTGTCCCTTACTCTTCTTGCCTCCTGAGAATCCAGTCCATTACATTCCATCATGGAGATGATGGGCTAGATCTGTGTTCAGTATTTTTATAGCTTTGAAAAGAATCAGAACGTTCTAAGGATTTTAGATTTTCTTGTTAATAATTAGCTCCTGCAATCAGTAGTATATCTTCTCACTTTAACTTAATGCCCCAAAGACAGTTTTAATCTTGATGTCTTTGTTACATCTAAGCAATTTTTATGCACAATATTTATAAAAATTTAAACATAGGCAGATAATATCTTAGGAGTTACTCAACTCAGAATATTGGTTGAACCTTTTGTTTGATTGATATACTTGTTTAATGAAATTTATCTGGGCATTTCTTTAACTCTCATATTAGGTCCTGCAAAAAACAATGGGCTTTTGTTACCAAATCCTCACAGAGCCAAATGCAGATCCTCGTAAAAAAGATGGAGCATTGCATATGATTGGTTCTTTGGCTGAAATACTTCTGAAAGTAAGTAGAATTTTGTTGATCCTTTAAATGTCTTAAGATTTTTCTGCCTTATTTTCACGACAGGTAGTCTTTGATTTACAACTGGTTGTTTAATGACTATTTGCAATCATGATGGCCTTAGAATATTTTTTTAGGGCCCATTTTTTTTACAGTTGGCAATGGCTACAGTAACTTCAGGCTGCTTAACCTTTATACGCATATTAAGATTATGTGTTGGAATATACCCAACACATAATCTTAAGGTGTTTGTCTTCCTGAAACTGGTAGTGGAAGGCTTGTACTTAATTAAGCAACTACACTTCCCAAAGTTGTGGTCAATTGGGACATATTTTCTAATTCAAAGGAATTAATCTTAAGAAACAGACCTTGTAAAGTAGACATAAATTAATGGTGACAGAGTGCTAAATGCATGATATTATCTATACGGTATTTGTACCTTGCCTTCAATTTATCACTATTCTATAACAATAAATTATCTAGAATTATACCTCTTAAAATGTATCAGTTAATTTTGACTTTCAGATTCAGTAAGATTTCTGCTTGAAACAATTATTGCATGATTAGGTTTAGATAACTCAGCAATACATGAATCATTTACTCTGTCTTTGCTTTATTTCAATAATTTAGGTAAAAGTTTTTTATATGTGATTTACTGTTTTGGCCAGCATCAGTTTAATTTAGCAACTATTTAGCCCAGTTACTAACATTAACAGGATGGAAAAATCAAAATACCTTTTTGAGAAGAGAGTGATATATGTAAAAAAAGAGGCTGATCTACTTTTTGGAAAAATGTTTCAACAGAAAAAGATATACAAAGATCAGATGGAGTACATGTTGCAGAATCATGTGTTTCCTCTGTTCAGTAGTGAGCTGGGCTACATGAGAGCAAGGGTAAGTGCAAAGCTGGATCCAGACGTTTGGAAGTTTCTAGAATGTAAAAGAACACAAAGTTCCCTTAGTCTTACAAAAGTTGCAATGTGAAGTGATGGGAAATAGATGATTTTGATAAGCACTTTGGTAATGCATTTATTACATGTGCTTGTATTCTACCTTATTCAGGGAGCCTATATCATACCATAAAATACAATATGTAACATCTTGTAACTATAGTATATATACCCCTTTCCCCCAAACATTTGCCTTCAATTAAGTAGTGCTGTCTACTTTGAAGGTTCTCTGAAAAAAAAAAAATTCTTTCTCAGCTTTTCAGAATGTAAACGTGTTTGTGGGGTGTGTGTATATACAACTATATCCATTGAAAGTTGAATAGGGATTGTATGGCATGTCTTCCGTGCCAACACATAATGTGGGCAGATTTTATTTGGAGCAGATAGTCCTGCAACTATAAAGTATCAGGCTTGCTCAGTATTGCTATTACAGATAAGTCTTTAGATTATGACCCTAATTGAGACCGGAATTTCCCATCTCTAAGCAAAGTGGTTATTAAACAAAACACCACATGGCTACACTGCTTAGCAATGGCAGTTCTGGGGGTCCCAGTTGAAGTCATTAAATGATGCAACCATGACTTGTGGTCTCCTGTCAGCTTTCCCATTGGCTTTGTTTGTCAGGAGCTGCCAGGGAAGATTGAAAATAGCAATTCTATTTTCGGTGTCTCCACAGTTCCCACCCCAATACATCTCATTCCCAATTTGGTTCTTCCGAACCCCAAGCCTTGGTTCTTGCAGGGGATGATTTCAGGGGATCACTAAGCCATAAGATGCCAACTCATTTCTAACCTGCACAGCTGCCTCTGCTTCAACTTCTCCCCTCCCAATCTGTGCTTTTTTGGCTGCCCTGTGGAGCATGACTAAGAAGCTATTATTTTCTGCTGTCAACACCTGGGAGAAATTGAAGTGGAAACAATTGGCGTAGGGCAGGAGAATATGACCACAAATGTTGTGACAGTTGTAAATGTGGTCCAGTTACCAAGCACCCACATTTTGGTCAATGATCATTGGAATACTGCGATAGCCATATATATTGAGAATAACTCACTGATCAAAATGAGATGGTAAGTTTCCATGACTGGGATGGATTTGAACCTTCATCTCTCTTGACTTCCTTGAATATTACATCATGCTGGCTGACTATGGGATACCGTGGAACTAAAAATGGTTGTAAGTCCATTATTTCAGACAGTTACTGAATGAATGGTCCTAACAATTCTTGTAGACTATGTGTAGACAGCATTTAGTGATAGCTATAACTTCTAAATTAACATCAAAGACAGTCCAGTGTGGGATTGCATTGCAATAATCTAAGTGCAAGGTTACAAGGACATGACTTTAATCTTGATAAAGCCTCTTGGTCCAGAAGTCCAGTCAGAATTTTGAGTTCCATAAAATCCCATCATCAGCCACATGATGTCATACTTAAGGTATAGGTCCAGGGAAATGAAGACTCAAATCCATCCCAGTCATGGAAGTTTACCATTTATTTTGGTCAGCCAGTCACTCTCAATTTAGACTCATGACTGGAGTTAAATGGAGATACTGCTTTGGGCTTTTGAAAAAGGGTGATATATACTGTATATTTAAACCAACAAACACATAAATTAACAGTAGACTCATTCTTAAGTTGCAAGTGCTGTTTTCAAAGGAAATAGGCAAATATAGCGGTGGCATGCCTGTTCTGTCTCCAGTTAACATTGGTTTCCTGTTAAAATAATTTCATTAGCTTTAATAACATTTTTCTATAACAAGGTTCTGTAATCTGTACTTATATAGCAAATATTACAAAATATTTCAGAATATCTAATTTTGTCTCTTGTAACAATTGTAGAATAATATTTTGAGTATCAAAGAAAAATAGTTTTCTACATGGATTGTAGAATAAGATTTTCAGTATCAAGCAAGTTAGTATATAAGTTACACATTAAAACTTTTTTGCTGCTATAAAATCAGACTAATAATGGAATGTTATATAAAAAGTGAGACAGCTCTTAATGCACAATACTACCACAAAGTATATTGTTGAATTTTTTAAAGGGATATAAAGCTGATTGTGTAACCCTTTCCCTGCTAAAAAATAAATAAGTGGATTAAAATAGCTATAATTAGATAGCAGTATGGTACACTTGCATTCTGTATTATATCTCGTATACAATCTGCAGCCTAAGGATAAGTAGTGATTGTAATATTGATCTTGGCTGCCTAAAGACAAGTTTATCATTAACTAATCTACAGATTCTCAAAAATTACAGTGGAAAGGGAAATGGAAAAAGATCATCCAGTGTGCTTGAAGCATTATATTTTCGCAGTTTTGACAGTTAATCCATGTAGAATAATATGCATGTTGGCCATTATTAAATGTGTTTAACTGCTTATCAACTTTTACCAGGCTTGCTGGGTTCTCCATTATTTCTGTGAAGTTAAATTTAAGAGTGACCAGAACCTTCAGACAGCATTGGAGTTAACAAGAAGATGCCTCATTGATGATAGGGAAATGCCTGTTAAAGTGGAAGCTGCCATTGCGCTGCAAGTTTTGATTAGTAATCAAGAGAGAGGTACATTTTCTTCTTTGTCAAAGAAGCTTAGAATCAGGAAATAAATGAAAAGCAAATATGAAATAATTTGTCAGCTCAAAATTTAATTGCATGCAGTTATTTAAGCAAGAAAAGAAAAATACCCAGACTTGTGATAAACCAGTATAGAAGGTATCAATTGTAATCAGCTATATTTATTTCTCTGATTGTTTTCTTATATAAATGCAAGTCACCACTTTACTTAAATTATTAAAAGAAAATTATACCCTTGTCTATTTGCTGTTGTTAGAAAGAAGCCAAATTCATACTTAGGTTATTTTCTCTCACTATGTACTCCAATGCACCGAAGACAAGTTCTTTATGTGTCCAATCATACTTGGCAAATAAAGAATCCTATCCTTTCCGTTCCTATTCCATTCTTATTCTATTATTTTCTCATTTTTTAGAAAAAGGACTGTATATTTCTATAAAATTATTTTCCTATTTGGATTTTTCTACAAATATTTCACGCAGTTTGCAAAATATAGAATCACATATTATAGACATCTTGGAAGGGCTACTCTTGTGGACACTCATACAAATGCAACAGAGCCTCTGATAGAATTTCCAGGGTCTGCTTGATTAGTTAGGCCTTTCTCCCGGTATCCTTTTTTAGAGAAGGGGGCGGGGGGAGAAATAATGAGTAATTGAAAAAAAGTAAGCATCTAATTTATTCTAGAGGTTTTAAAGTGAAATTATTGTGAAGACTAGCAGACCTAGTTGTTAACACGAAGGCTGTAACAGTAAAATCTTTTTATACAGGTAGTCCTCAACTTACAACATTTCATTTAGTGAATGTTCAAAGTTACAACGGCACTGAAAAAAGTGACTTATGACCATTTTTCACACTTATGATCCTCGCAGCATCCCCATGGTCATGTGATTTACATTCGGATGCTTGGTAACTGGTTCATATTTATGACACTTGCAGTGTCCCGGGGTCATGTGATCATCTTTTGTGACCCAGCAAGCAAAGTCAATGGAGAAGCCAGATTCACTTAACTAATTTAACAACTACAGTGATTCACATTACAACTGTGGCATGAAAAGTCGTAAAATGGGGCAAAACTCACTTTCTCACATAGCAACATAAAATTTGGCTCAATTGTTTTAAGTTGAGGACTACCTGTACATTGATAAGATACGTGTCAAAATGGATGCTGCATAGAATAAACAGCCATATCTGTTTCTGAATATTTTCAGTGCTGTTCCTAGTACTGTCTAATAACAAATTGCAAAACAAGGTAGTGTGATCTTTCTGAGTAATGCTGCTAAACTCAATGGGATAACTGCAAAAAGTATAACTTTATTTTATTTAGTAATTTTAGAAGGCCTCCCATCTCACACCAAATGACTTTGGGTGGTGGTATACATCCACTAAAACAATACAAATATTAAGCACTTATTAAAAACAGTCATATTAAAAATACAACCATCTGGTATTTTTAAACATGGTGCTAGAACCATTTTAAGATACCCCATTCTTGACAACGTTTGGTCTTGAAGGATTAACAGAACACTGAAAGGAATAGCGTAATCTTAACTTCAGAGTAAAGAATGCCCAGAAAGCAGGTGCCATAGCAGAGAAGTCTTTGTTTTCCTGCATAATATGAGAGGGAGTGTGATAGAATGGTCGTGCATGTGCAATAATGAACCTGAGCAGCTATAATATCTATGCAATGATGAATTGGGGCTTCTGTTGCCATTGGAACAGAAAATGTATGGTGGATGGCTGTTGCATAGAGAGGAGCTACAAAAGCAAATGTGCTTCACCTACCCCCTACTCGGCTGGTGAACAAAGTACTAGAACTGCAGATCCTGCCACTGCCTCCATGGGGTTGCGGGTTGGAACTTACTCTGCTTAGCCCTGTTACACCTCCTTGCTCCAGCAAGAAACATAGCTTTTTGTCCAAAAAAAAAAAACAAGCTGAGGTGGAATAGCATTCTGCATCAGCATGCCATCATCACCAGGGCTGCTGCAATAGCTGCATTCATAAAACTACCAGTTTAGGGTCAGAAACACAACCCCAAAGCTGACAGATTCTAGCTTTCATTGTTTCATTGTGAGACCACCTCATTGCCAATTTAACAGTGGAATTCTAGATTAGACACAGGAAGTCCACTTTCTTGTCACTCTAAGGGATGAACAAGATGGTGTCCTGCTTTTAGCTGTTATATTCGTGTTGTATATGACTGAGGTGTATGCTGGAAGGATATGAGTTTGTGATCTCTTATTTAGTCTCTGTTGGAGCTGTTCGAATGCTGACCTTGAGGGCTGGAGCATCTTTACATCTAGGGAAGGGGAGAATTTTTAGAAAAACAGCTCCATGTGTGCAAACTGAGAAGGAAGAATGATCCAGGACTGTGGCACCTCTTTTCATATAAGGGAGAAATAAGCACAAATATTCAGGGAGAGGCATAGGGAAGCCCTGGAATTTTGCAGATTGTATACTAATAAAATACTTCATTCAAAATAAAGCCAGCCAGCAAAATTAATAATTGAAAGGGGTTTTTTCAGACCATATTTTTAAAAAACAAATAAAAATGCTTAAGTCATTCAGTTTTGTTAATGATTATAAAAAAGTAATGTTTATTCTTGCTTCCTTTGCAGCTAAAGAATATATAACGCCATTCATTAGACCTGTAATGCAGGCCCTTCTTCACATAATTAGAGAAACTGAGAATGATGATCTTACCAATGTAATTCAAAAAATGATCTGTGAATATAGTGAAGAAGTTACTCCTATAGCAGTTGAGATGACTCAGCACTTGGTAAGTCTGGGCCCAGTACATTTTTATTTTTTATTTATTTGTTAGATGTATTTGCTGCCCATCTCATCTATTTTAGTGCTTCCATTGGTTGTATTTCTCTCCAGACGTTTCCTAAATATTTGTGTACTTTGCTTATGTAGGATGTCAGCTAAAGTTTGACTGCTACCCAAGAATAATAGGTACATTTACACTCTGATAAACTTGTATTTATGGTTAAATGCAGCATATGTATCTAATAACAGGGAGTAATGAAACTATCAAGAAATACCCTTTTAAAATACTAAAAAATAAGACGTGAATCCATCTTTCTGCTTTCATTTGAGATCACCTACATTAGGAAAGGAGGATAGGTGCTTTGCTAATGACAGTGCTCTGTTGCAGTGGTCACCAACTGGTGGGCCGAGGCCCACTGGTGGTCCATGAGAAAATTTTGATGGGCTGCAGAGAAATGTTCCCCCAAAGCACCCCCCAAAGCAATTAAACCAGGCTGCACCCTGGATTATGACACGCCCACCCTCTGGCTCCCATCCTTCGGCTGAGCGCAAACCTGCAAAAAGCAGCGCAGTCCTTGCCGGCCAGGACGAGGTAATGGTGCTGTTTCAGCAAGAGGGGGGTAGTGGCACAGGCGGACTGAAACAGCTATGGAGATGGCCGGAAGGTGCAGGAGTGCTGCGCTACTTGCATTTACGCGGCACTCCCGCACCTTCCAGTTTGCCTCCTGGCCTGGACTCTTTCTCGATGGCCGCGGGTTGTAGGGATGGCCCAGGGCAGGAAAAGTACTGGCTGGTGGGAGGGGGGCAGAGTAGGCAAGTCTGCACTCACCATCCAGTTCAGAGATCTGGAATGGGGCGTCGGCGTCAGTTTCCTTGTCCCTTTTGGCGCTCTGCTCTGCTGCCCCGCAGCCCCAGCCATCACTGCCCGGTGAAAGCACAGGAAAAGCAAGCAGAAACAGCTCTCGCTGGGGCGAAAGAGCTCAGATCGAGGAAGGTACAGGCAAGAGAAGACGGAAGCTGACGCCTTTGAAAAGTGCCACTTTCTGTTGCCTGTGCCTTCTGATCTCCGCTCTTTTGCCCCAGCGAGAGCTATGTTTCTGCTCACTTTCTTTTCCTCGGGGGCGGGGGGGCAGCAGAGAGGTCAGGGCTGCTCTCCCCCCATAGCAAGCCAAGCCTGGAGGATTTGTGGGCAAGTGCTGGAGAAAGGTGTGTTGGAAATGTTTCCAGCGTGCTCTTCTCTGTCCCGAAGTCGGATTGAGTGGTGGGAAGGGAGGAGGGAAGGAGAAGCCCAGTTGGCTTTCCTTTGGCGGGGGCGGGGGGGTGAGACCAAGTGCACAGAGCAAAAGAGCCCCGAGGAAGGCAGGCTCCTAAAGTTTGTTTCTGCAGGCAAGAGCTTGAGCTTTTCTGGGCTCAACACCCCATCCCCCTTTGGCCTCCACACAGGGAGGGATGCTTCTCTGCTTGGAAACGGCAGGAGAAACCTGGAGCTTAGCCTCAGGGAGTCCTCTTCTTATGTGGAGGCTGAAGTGGCGGGGGGGTGTTGCCTGGTTATTAGGAGCCTGTCTTCATCAATGATTCCAGCCTGGCCCTCCTTCCCTCCCCCAACTCCAGGCAGCCACACCGGGCAAAGAAGGGAGAGGGAGATGGGGGGGCTCTGCATTTCTTCCATTTGAGGGGGACCTGGTTCGTCCCTGTCCAGATCTTCCCAGCCTCCAGGCACCATTTGGCTTCTTAAATCTTCCCTCTCCCCCTCCCCCCAAAAGGATGAAAGAGGCCCCTCCTGCCCCACAGTTATGATTAAACATTTACGTTTTTTATAATTATATTTAATATAATTTATATTTAATATAAAAATTAAAAATTTTATATTAAATATATTATCTTTTTTAAAAAAATCATATTAGTGGTCCTCAGGATTTAAAAAAATAAGTTTGGTGGTCCCTGAGGTCGAAAGGTTGGCGACCGCTGCTCTGTTGAATGTCTTGTTTTGAATAGTTTGCAAAGACATGTTACTTTGATAACTCCTGATCAGCCACAAAACACAAAATCACACATCAACTTTTAAATCCTCTGAACCATTATAAAACAAAATCCAAATTCTCTTGATTATAGTTTGTCCCTCTCACACAGGCATGTTTATTTATTTACAATGTAAATATGCATACATTCATGGAAACATAGTCAGATTTCTTTACTCCCTGGTTCTTTACTATCTGTTTCTCAAACTGTATAACTTTTAGTTGAGATTTTTTGTGTGTTTTTAGGCAATGACTTTTAACCAGGTGATTCAGACAGGACCAGATGAAGAAGGCAGTGATGATAAAGCAGTAACAGCTATGGGTATCTTGAATACTATTGATACACTTCTTAGTGTAGTTGAAGATCACAAAGAGGTAAGTATTTTTGTAGTTATTTACAACTGTATTCCCTACCTTCCCATTTTAGTAGGATGCTCTTTGGTGGAAGGCAGCACTATTTTATTGGTCTGTGACAGGTTTTTGTTGGACCATTAAGCAGCCGTCTAAACTAATGAGACAAAAATTTGACTTGTGTATTTTTAAAAATACAATCCTGCGTCTATTAATGATGAAATAAACAGAATTAAAGTACTGGTATCATTTCCAATACAAGTAAAATTGCTACATGTACAGAACATTGATAAATAACATCTGGTGCAACGTGTGTGTATAGGGAGGTCTAATGTACGATGGCATTTTTTAGGCAGCTAATTAAAACTTGTCTATTTAACCACACTTCGTAATATGAATTTTGAAAGAAAATACTTTCCCCCTCTCCATTTGTTTTAATGAATATGTTTTGCTTTTTCTTAGAAAACACTAATGTGTACTACTAAAATATATTTCTTCATCTCTTTAAAATGTTTCAACTTACAAAGGAGCACAAACATAAATAAGTAATAAAACATTATTCATTGATTGAGAATTGATACAAATATCTATACAGTTTTGCTGGACCAGAACTGATTCATCTAGTATTCTTTTTTCCATGATAGCTTATCTGTTTCTAGGTATTTTCCAAGATAACTATAAAGGCTGTAGCCTTCCTCTGTTATATGCAATCACATCTGATATTCAAAGATATCTTATTTTTTAATTAACCATAGTTAACTCGTTAGCTAATTTATGAGGAACAGGATGCTGGATTAGATAGGCCTTTAGCCTAATCCATGTTTTTATGTAGGGGTTTTATTCATTCATTCATTCATTCATTATAATATATTGCTATACCATTGAGTGGACCAAACTCACTGCTACTTTTTGTAGAAATAAAATAATGCAGTGATGTGCTATTTATAAATACAAAGCTGCGTTAGATTGGGAGCATTAAGTCATAAAATACATAAGCTATACAAATTCCTTTTTAATTACTTATGTATTTGCCCACTTTGGATTGATCTTATGTTAGCTCCTTTTAGTTGGTTTAATTTTTTTTAATTTATTTGGAACTATTTGCGAACTGCCTTAACTTGGCTACATTATTTATGAAACTAAATAACATCTTCCTGGTGTTTTTTGAGGGGGAAGGTATTATATGCAATTTTATGAACTGCAAGAATTATCTATTAATTATTGCGTGAATACAGGTAGTCTTCCACTTACAAACTGTCATCTTAAAACCATTCAAATTTATCAGAGATTCAAGAAAAATTGCTTACAATCCATCCTTGAAGTTAGGACAGCTGTAACCCACATGGTCACATGATTACAGTTTGGGCACTTTGCAACCTGTTCTCACATTTGTCCAGTTAGCAAGCCTCCTGTGCTTGTATGATTGCCATTTGCAATCTTCTCTGTTAGCTTCCCTAAAAAGTTAATGCAGAAGCCAGCAAAGATGGTTGCAAGCTACTATCTTCTTGTAAGGTTTTCCCTTATCCTCCATGAAGGGAGGAACTGGTGTGTGTGGGGGGGGGGGGTCTGAAGAAAAGAAGCTTGTATCCTGAAGTTCCGAGATCTTTTCAGCCTTTCTGCCCTTCAGAAGCATCGCGTTTATTTGCCTTCCAGCCAGTAAGCTAGCAAATATGGCATTTCTGAATAGTAGAAAGGAATTATCCAGCCTTCCTTGCCTTCAGAAACATTTCAACAGCTGGCACTCTTTTCGTGATTGTTCTAAAGGCTATAGAAAGAGCCAGTTTTCTATGGCATGTAAACATAGCATTTGCTAGCTTTCTGGCTGGAAACTTAAAATAACTTCTCCATGTTTCTTAATGAAAAATGGAGGGGAAGTTTCAGAATAAAATAGCTTTTAAAATAATAATAGATTTATTAAGTTTTGACATCATACTTTAAAATACAAGCTAACAAACTAAAACAAAAGAAAATGACAAAACAAAGTGAGAAAAACACATCAAATATAACTAAAGTAACTTTCTATTAGTTTAATTTACATTGAAAATTCAACCACCTCTCTCCGTTTAAAGAAATAACACCAATCTATAAAATATCTTAAATTATAGCCTTCATTCTAAAAATCAATATTGATTAAATATTTTTAATTTCATCCAAAAAAACCCTAAGATATCAAATGTAGATAATTTTTTATTTTAAAAATTGCAATTATTTCTCTAGTTAATGCTAATCTGATCTTCAAAATACAAAGTCAAAAGCTGATGCGTTTCTTCATCCTGCTAAAAATTCTTAGCAATGGCTTCCAGGTCACATTAAATTTAATAGAATTATTATCTGAGCAAAGCATTTTGTCATCTCAGCTAGGTCCATTAATCCATTTCGATTGTGCGCATACTTTCCAACTTTAGGCATATAACAACCTTGCTGCCATAGCCATATATAAAAAGGTCCCATTTTTTTCCACCTGCATATCAGCTATCCCAGAAAGAAAAGTTTCAGGCTTCAGTGTTACACCCATTTTCTAGAATAAGATAGCTTCTGACTAATTATGTACCTGGATTGGAAGAAAAAAAATAAAAACAGAAAGATAAAGCAAATTTAAAACGTTGTTCTGAAAAGATGCAAAAAATATAGGTATCATGTAAGGAAGAGGAAAAGAATGAATATGGGTCATGGGGTTGGGTCACATATTGTTTGAATTTCAAAATTGGTTTTTCCATTTTAAAGTATGCAGTCTTATACATATGTTGTATTCTGTTTCAGATTACTCAGCAGTTAGAAGGTATCTGTTTACAAGTAATTGGAACAGTTTTACAACAGCATGTTTTAGGTAATCCTTTTAGTTGTATTAAATAACATAAACACATTAAGCAGTCTACTACTAATTTGATCAAAGTCACATTTAATGATACTTTGATCTTTTCCAGAGTTCTATGAGGAAATCTTCTCCTTGGCTCACAGTCTGACCTGTCAGCAGGTCTCTGCACAGATGTGGCAGCTTCTGCCTCTGGTCTTTGAGGTATTTCAGCAGGATGGTTTTGATTACTTTACAGGTGAATATGTTATGCCTTGTGGAGATCATGTTACAAAGGGGAAATGAAATGACATAAACTGAAATGAAACTGTTTTTATTTTTATGAATATTAAGAGGTGGGAACATATATAACATTTGTAGCGTTATTCTTTTTAAATACAGATATGATGCCACTGCTGCACAATTATGTGACTGTTGATACAGACACGCTCCTGTCTGATACAAAATACCTAGAAATGATCTACAGTATGTGTAAAAAGGTAGGTAACCCATTGTATCTTTGTCAGAATAATATTGTGTCCCTTTTTAAATCTAGGAAAAAAGAAATGTGAATATTATGGGTGCTATGATTTTAATTCATATTCCAGAGTAGAGTTAAATGGCTGCAGTCAAATGTGCATAGTATATTATCTATGTCTAGTGATAAAGTTTATTTGCGTTCTGCACATAGACTACATTGCTCACATACAGTCTGCAGCCAAAGAGCAACATGAGATCATAGTACTGGTCTAATGATGTTGAAAGACAAGTTTACCGTTGACCAGCCTCCAAATTCTCAAACATAAGGGTGCAAAATGAGGTAGAATTTTGAAATATCTTTGTTACTATTTTGTTAACTGCTGCATGAATGATAATTCCAGGCATCTGTCAATAACCCAAGCAGAGCTAAATGTTAAGAATCCTTTGGAAAGTTGGGCTTCTAAAAATCTGGCGGACAAGTCCTTTCCTTTAAACAAGAATGAATCTGAGTTCTCACATACATATTGGCTTTCATTTCTTTTGGTGATCGTTGTTATTAAAATGAATAGCCTCTCTGTTTTGATTGGAGATTTCTTGCACAGAATGTGTTTCTCTACAGGAGAAATTTCAGTCTGCAGCCAAATTCCCGAATGGTAGATTCGTTCAGTTTTCCCTTCCCCACCCTCCGCTTTATTATATATAGTACAGGTAGCTCTCTACCTATGACCATAATGGAACTTGCCTATTATGGTTGCAAGTGAAATGGCCTCACTTAATGGCTTCTACCCTGTTCTCCCTGATACAAGTGTTAGACATACATATGGATCATTAAGTGGAGCATGGGGTATCCCGGGGGAAGGTCTAATGCAAGCCCAGACCCATCTACCCAATACCTTCCAAAGTCTCTGCTACCCCCACCCTCTGAGACATTTTGAATTCCACTTCCCACACCTAGGTTCCCCACAGCCCTTGGGCCTGCTTCCTCCCCGTCCCCTCAGGCCTTCCCCCTGATCAGGTCAAGTAGGGCTTAGATCTCTTCCCAATCCTCCATCACCTATTGCATACTTACTTTTTGATGGTCTCTGGAGCTTTCCTCAGCACTGCACAGACCACTTTATAGAAGCAAAATGAAGTGGTTTGTTGCTGGACTGCATGGCAGCCTCCTGGAAACAGTCACCATTTTGGCATGACCATGAGGATTATGGACAAACTGAAAATGGCTGCTGCTTTCAGGAGGCTGCTACATGGCCCAGGGATGAACCACTCAATTCTGCTTCCCTAACACTGCATGCATAGTACTGTGCAAACTTCCGCATTGCACAGATTCTTCAGCATTGCACAGATCACTTTACAGATCTGTGGCACTCTCTATTAAGTGTATAAAACTGGCAAATCACATTCATATCTTTTACTGGTTTGTATTTGTGGAGTCTTAACTGGAATTTGGTTTTGAAAATGTGAAATAATATTCCATTTTTTAAAATACTTTTTTTCATATAGATATGTAAAATATTTAATCATTCCTATATATTGATGAAACCTAGAGATGACAACATTTTTATATAGCTGAATTTATTTATAGAAATTGATAATATTGAGTATCAAAATTCACAGTTCATGTATTTCCTAGGTCCTTACAGGTGTAGCAGGAGAAGATGCAGAATGTCATGCAGCAAAACTATTAGAAGTTATCATTTTGCAATGTAAAGGCCGTGGAATTGATCAGGTAAGTTAAATAATGTGTCTTCAGTTTGGAGGTTTCTGTTTTATTTCTGCTCATTTGAAAAGAAAACATCACATTTTCAATATAAATAAAAAAGGAAAGAGTTTTTAAAAGCTTGTTCCATCAAGAAAGAATACAAAAGCTGAAACATTCATTATCATGGGGATAATGGGTATTTGAATTTTTAAAAACCCTACAAGGTAACATTTTTTTCATATAATTTTATTGATTTTCAAAAGAATTACAAAATTAAAAGATAAACAAGAAAAAGCTCAGGAAAAGAAAAGCGGGGAGAAGGGGAAAAGGATTAAAAAATCTGACTTTCTTTGGTACAAATATAGATTAAAGGAATATTTGAAACTGTTATTCCAAGGTTAACACTTGTCTACATTACTTCCATAGTCTCATATAATTCTAATCATCGAATCCTAAAATCAACTTTTCATTTCTTTCCGTTTCTCGCAAAAAGTCCAAAAGTGGTATCCAAGTAGAACTAACATTTGTCTTAAGTCTTTTCTTTGATCAAAGCAATTTATCAGTTGTTATGTACCAACAATTACTGATTTTATAAACATTCTCTTTAAAATTATGATTGTAATAATTATAAAATTATTATGATTCATTGTAAATTTCAACTCTTTCTTCCAGATACTTGCCCATTAGTTCAACTGTATATTATATCCTTTTTTGCCTGTTTTATCATACAGGTAGTCTCCAACTTACAGCTACAATTGGGTCCAAATTTTCTGTTGCTAAGTGAGACAGTTGTTAAGTAAATTTTGCTCCATTTTATGCTGTTGCCACAGTTACTAAGTGAATCACTACAGTTGTTAAGTCACTAATACAGATCTTAAGTGAATCTAGTTTCTCATTGATGTTGTCAATCAGAATTGAGCTGGAAGGGACCTTGGAGGTCTTCTAGTATCTAGTTCAACTCCCTACTCAGACAGGAGACCCTATAGTACCATTTTAGACCAGTATCTGTCCAATCTGTTCATAAAAACCTTAAAAATTTTGCTTGTCAGAAAGTTGCAAAAGGGGTTCATATAATCACATGCAGGACACTGCAACCTTCATAAATATGAACCAGTTGCCAAGTGGCTGAATTTTGATCACATGACCATGGAGATGGTTATGAGTATGAAAAACTGTCATAAATCATTTTTTCAGTGCCATTCTAACTTCAAACAGTCAGTAAATGAACTTCTTAAGTTGAGGACTGTACAATCCTGTCCTCTGTTTTTATTTTCAGTAAAAGTTTATCTTAGCAATAATATTATTTATACAGAATTATACATCAAATTCAGTACTGTCCTTTTCAAATTCATAATTATTCTTATCCAACTCCCAAATATTTAACTTTTTTCTCAATTTTAAAACCAGCTTTCTTCATCAAAACACTTTGATCTTGTGCAGTCATATTTTTAACCAACTTCTTCGTTTTCTATTTACTAATTTTAAAGCCTTCTATCACATCAAAATCTTTTCAGTTTTTTTCATCAAATTCAGTTCTTCTCGGAGGCTCCTGTAAAATGAAAGCTCAATTATTAGCAAAAGCTCTCAATTTAAACATCTGGTTTTAATTTGGGCCCATTATCTTCTTATCCTGTCTAATATTTATATACCTACAAAGACACTTCCTCAATGTCCTCCTGCACTTTCTCCTGCAATGAATTGTTGATCATTGCTAGGAACAAATTCCTTATCACCTCTTCAGCAGTCAAGTAAGAGGGGCAACAAGTGGAGAACTATTATCACAAATAATTCTGGCAACTTCTTCCAGGTGTATAGACTTAAAGGTCTTTCAAATGATCCCACATCCTCTGTCACCTCCTCAGACTTTGGCCATTTCATTTCCATCTCAAAAGGAACACGAGTAATTCAACAGAACGGTCATTGCTGCTGGATAGCATTTTTAAACTCAAATTTTCTCTTTATCATATTCAGCTGTGGGAAGTATTCTATCAGCAATTGTGCTAGGTCTCCAATTGGTGCCCATTGAATTGTAGAATTGACTACTTTTAATCATGTTTTAATTCTGTTATTTGAGTTATTTTTATTATTTTCTGAACTATTTAAATCATGCTGGTCACTTTAATCATCTTACTTGGACAAAAAGATGGGATATAAATCAAATTAATATCATCATTAACATCCCTTACTTGCTCTGTGGCATGTACAGATAGTCCCCAGCTTTGATAAAAATTGAGCCCAAAATTTCTGTTGCTAAGTAAGACAATTGTTAATTGAGTATGCCCCATTTTACCACCTTTCTTGACACAGTTGTTAAATCAATCACTACACTTGTTAAGTTAGTAACAGTTGTTAAGTGAATCTGGCTTCCCCATTGACTTTGCTAGTCAAAAGGTGATCACATGACCCCTGGACATAGCAATAATCATAAATATGTTGCCAAATGTCTGAATTTTGATCACGTGACCATGGGAATGTAGCATATGTGGCGCAGTGTTTAGAGTGCAGCACTGCAAGCTATTTCTGCTACAGTCAGTTGCCTGCAATTTGGGAGATCAAATCTCACCAGGCTCAAGGTTGATGCAGCCTTCCATCCTTCCAATGTAGGTAAAATGAGGACCCAAATTGTTGAGGGCAATATGCTGACTCTAAACCGCTTAGAGGGGGCTGTAAAACACTATAAAGCGATATATAAGTCTTATTGCTATTGCTATATGTGAAAAATGGTCATAAGTCATATTTAGTGCCATAACTTTGAACAGTCATTCAACTTGTAAGTTTAGGACTATCTGTATTATCTCTGCTAATCCTAAAAAATATTTGAGGGGAGATAGAGAAAGAACAGATTTGAATAAGTGTAGAAGTGTCTTCTACTTTACTAGAGAGTTTAAAAGTAAAGAATTTAATACATGCATTGCAAGATACGGATATTGAAAATCAAATGTTTATCACTACTGCAATGTGTTAATAGTTGCCTCTGACTTTAGTAAAAAAAATTCTCTGTCTCTTTAGTGTATACCCTTGTTTGTGGAAGCTGCTTTAGAACGATTAACTAGAGAAGTTAAAACAAGCGAATTACGGACAATGTGCCTCCAGGTTGCCATAGCTGCTCTCTATTACAATCCTCATCTACTTCTGAATACCTTGGAAAATCTTCGCTTCCCCAATAACGTGGAGCCTGTTACAAATCACTTCATTACACAGTGGCTTAATGATGTAGACTGTTTCCTGGGGTAAGCTTGTTGTCTCTTGGATTATGACTTAAATTCATTAAATTCTAATGTAGAGAGAAGGGATTATATAGCTACAACAGCTGCCTCTTTTCCGGCTAGCTTCTTCAGATAATGTGGGCTAGATCTACATGAAAAAACATAACACGGTCTGTTGGGCATACACATTGATCTCTTCAGCCATGCCCTTTCTGAATATCTCAGATGGAATCTGTGGTATCTTTCCTAAAACCAAAAGTAATGAGACATTTTCTTTCTTATTGCAGACTGCATGACAGAAAAATGTGTGTGCTAGGCCTGTGTGCATTGATTGATTTGGAGCACGTACCACAGGTTTTAAATCAGGTTTCGGGTCAGATCTTGCCAGCTTTCATCCTTTTATTTAATGGGTTAAAAAGAGCATATGCTTGCCATGCTGAACATGAAAATGACAGTGATGATGATGATGAAGCAGAGGAAGATGAAGAAGCAGGTAATGCAATCATCTTTCCTGTAGAGCTAATCTGCAACATTACTGATGTAGCTGTAGAAAGTTTTTCAGGAAATTTTTGGTGTGTCTTGTGTTTTTTTTTCCTGTGTTTGTTTCATCTTTGCCTTTTAAATGGACTGGAATATTTATGTACATCTCATTTTTCACACAGTACTTTATTTTCTGTGTTTTGTTTGGGTCTCTTACTGTAGGTATGAATAATTAGTCTTTACCAGGTCTAAGAATATGCAAAAACTACCACTACTAGAATTTTTCTGGAGTGTTTCATTTTCTTCTCTGGACAGAAATGACTTGGCTGTTCATGGAATTACTGTTTGGGGGAAATTAATTTTTCAGATTAGAAGTACCGCATGTTTCAGTTTGGAAGATTAATTTCAGAAAATCAGAATGGAGTAGTGGTGGTGGGAAAATAAATTTGGAAATTTAGTGTGGTCCAGGAAATGCATATTTCATCTTTTGGAACTATTTGTCCCCAGAATATAGGCATTGCCTAGTAATATTTATTGTGCTGTTCAATCTGTTCCAATATTTTTTGTTTTTGAAAATAAAGCGAGGCAGACTTATATTTTGAATCATTGGCCTAATTCATTTAATCTTTTGTTGTTATATCAAGTTTGCAATTATCATTTGGTAGCTGGGTAATATAGTATCATATGATTAAATTTATGTTCTATTCCTAACCTAATGTATTAAAGACCATAGGATTAAACAATATGGAATTTTATGTAATACAAATAATGTAATAATTAAAGGGGAAGACTCTAGGTGAAATTTTTGGGCACTCTTAAAACCCTTTGTTTGGTTACAGAAGAACTTGGAAGTGATGAAGATGATATTGATGAAGATGGTCAAGAGTATTTAGAGATTTTGGCAAAACAGGCTGGAGAAGATGGAGATGATGAAGATTGGGAAGATGATGATGCTGAAGAGACAGCACTGGAGGGATATTCAACTATTATTGACGATGAAGATAACCCTGTTGATGAATATCAAATATTTAAAGCAATTTTTCAGAGTAAGAGCTGCCATAGTTTTCATTTCAAATCTGTATTCCTGTGTCTGCTGAAATGTGTATTATCAATATGTTGTACTTATAAGAAATATGGGAACTCAAGATATGCGTGTAATTTGAAAAGCTCAGAGGAGATATTCAAGGAATTTGAAAAGCTACAGCCTAAGCATTCAGAAAATCTGAAATGAGTCAGGTTTGATGGAAGTCAATAGTTTGGCAGAATTATTAATAGATACATCACTTTTTATTGGAAACATTATTCTATTAGACATAAATATTTAGGTTATCTTGGCTAGAGCAAATGTTTTTATTACTATAGCAAATTGTTCTTACAGTGTCGGATTACTGGTTGTGTTTTCCTATGGAAATAGCTAGGCAGAAAAGTATAAATGACTTTGGAAGGAAAGAAAAACCTTGGATTTTTCAACTTTGGTAAGAACAACTTTAGCAATTGAGGGAAGTAAGATATGCATACATGTAAGAATAGAAACAAGTAG
This sequence comes from Pseudonaja textilis, assembly GCF_049901715.1. NCBI lineage: Eukaryota > Metazoa > Chordata > Lepidosauria > Squamata > Elapidae > Pseudonaja > Pseudonaja textilis. The sequence continues at coordinate 241,288,325 of NC_141990.1, forward strand.
AAAAGATGTAGAAAAACTAATTTTCTTCTCAGCAAAATTAAATAACGGTTAACTCTTACCTAATATTTCTCTATTTTGCTTGAAATTCTTTCTGACATGTCTGCCTTATCAAAGGATAAAAAGAGAGAAAATAATTTCAAGTGATGATATACATTGTATTATTTCTAGTCAACAATTGTAGATGTATTCCACCTAACAACTATTAAATAGATTTTGATCCTACTCTGTAATAAAGTCAAATTTCAGTTGCACATCAATATGCAGATCAAACTAATTTCATAATAAATTGAAAAAGGGAAAAGGATACTTTAAAACAGGGGTCGCCAACCTTTTGGACCTCAGGGACCACCAAACTGATAATTTTAGATCCCAGGGACCACTAACTGGTTCTGTAGGCGTGGCCTAATTTGTGGGTGTGGCTTGGTGGTCATGTGACTGGCTGGGCATGGCTTGTATGTAAATATTATAAATATTGATATAAATATTGATATTTTTTTTATTAAAAAAGCAACTTTTACCCAAAATCAGGCAAAGCAGGCAGACAGATTGAGTTGTTCACAGATTCATTCAGATACCTATCTGCCATCAGCTAGCTCAGTCTGTCACATAAAATTTGCTCATAAAAGTTCACTCATAAAAGTTTGCTGGATAAGGAGTGAGTGGGTGGGGAGGGTTCCCGCGGGCCATGTGGGCAGTGGAGCCTTGTGTTTCTGCGCAGCCTGGATTAATTGCTTTGGGGGAGTGCTCTGGGGGTGAGATTTCTCTGCGGCCCAAAATTTTCTCGCAGCCCACTGGTTGGCAACCACTCGCTTAAAACATGTATAAAACAAGTTTTATTGGATTGATGCATTTAATTATACATTCTTTTCCATAGGGTTAAAGACTCTATAATTAATATTATTTATTTTATTTATAAACCTCTCAGTAAAAATAATCCCAGAGCAGGATACTTAATTATAACAGCAAAAGCAAAATTAGTACACTAGCAAGAAAGCACACACTAGCAAGAAAGCAAAGAACAGAAGATCTACCAACAGTAATCACGAGGCATCTAAAAATAGTAAATTAAAATTGATTTGCATAGAACTTTCCAAATGCTTACAGATCTATATATTTGCAGCACTTCAGAATCGTAACCCAGTATGGTATCAAGCATTGACACGTGGTCTTAATGAAGATCAAAGAAAACAATTACAGGACATAGCAACTTTAGCAGATCAACGAAGAGCTGCTCATGGTATGCATTTTAATTGAATTTTACATGGCTATATTAACTAGTATTTTTCCAAGGGATATGTTTCACCCTGAAAGAGCTTCATCTTATTTCCTCTTTAAATTAGGAAAATCATGGTCACCAAAGTTGGACCCATGAAGAATGAGAGCTAACTTTAACTCTTCTACTAGAAGTTTGGTTTAGACTTTTCCCCCCTCCTATGAAGGAATCCACTCTTTAATTTTAACTCTGCATCTTTAAGATGGGTGACTTTTTTCCTCAGCTCCATATTAGAGCTGACAAGAAAAAGAAAAGAACAATCACATGTCCTTTGCAGGTGGCCTTCAGAACAAGCAGTGCAGAAGGGTCAAAGAATCCTTTTTAGAAGGACTTTGCAAAACCAACGTAAGCCTAGTAAAGTTACTCAGAGAGGCTTGGTCAGCGATCAGCTCCTTACGTCCCTGTATAAGAAGCCACTAAGTGCCAGAGAAAGATATTCAAACTGTAGAACAGCAACAAGATAATACCCAAGAAAAAAGTTTCAGTGAATACTGGAGAGAATGAAAGTCACTGGTCCTCAAACTCCTATGCAAGAAAGTTGAGGCTATAGGAAGAAGAAGCATCAACTGATCATAGGAAGCAGCAAAAGACTTTGGTTCTTTGAGCACTAGTGCCATTAAAAAGCCGTCTTCAGCAGCCACAGCTGTTGTGGATTGATATGCCACGTAGAATCATGGTTTACTGTCACAAGGAAATAAGCATAGGAATTTTTCAGGGAAGATTATGTACCCTATCTTACAAATCAAACTGAAGGCAGATGCGTTTCTAGAAGCAATTCCGGGGTAAAGAAGAGGTTACAAAGTGAGCACTGTACTAGACTTCAGGTGCCACTCGCTGTGGCAGTTCTCTATCTAGCAGCCTTTTCCAGAACTAGACCTGGTGAGTTATAAGTTTAGTAATCCTTATGTAGCCTGAGGAAGTTGTAGTTAGCATCATTAGCAGTGATTTACTGACAGTCAACAGGATCCGCTGACTGACAAGAAAGTAGGCACAGCAAGTTCCAAGCCTTAAGGCTACGTTGAGGAGATGAATCTGACATGCGCTCTGTCCATTGCTAAAATGGCAACAGCAAATTGATAAGTGCTATCTGGTATGACATGTTGGAGAAGAGGGGGAGGATTCATTTTTATTCTGGTACAGCAGGAAACATACAAGATACAAAATTCATTCCAATAGACATCCTAGAACCTTTAGAAAAAGCATGGCCCTGTTCAGCCTGAATTATGCAGATCATGAGAGTAAACTCTTATCTTACTATCCCACCAAAACAAAATGGATCAGAAATACACATATATAGTACTAACCAGCTTATGGAGAACCAGTCATCTGTACTGGATAGAACCTTGTTAGCTGCATTTGGCCATTCTGCTGTTAGCTGCATTTGGCCATTCTGCTGTTTTTGTGTACTCAGCAAAACCCTGTGTCTTGCAAGGAATATTGCAAAATCACAGGACATCTGAGGCCTGGTACCTGTGGGATCCTGGCTGAGAAGACCAGCCTTTAGAGAATGATCTATGCATCCTAGACAATCACCCCATAACCTATTTAATGCTGTCTTATTTCTGTAATATATAACCTAAGACATTCAAGTAGAAGCTGCCTGTCCAGTAACTGCTGGCATAAAGGGATGGGTTGTAACTTGTTTGTAAAAGTTATAATTGGTTGCAGAAAGTTCCAGGTGCAATTGTAAGTAGTTCTAGTTTACAAAATAATGTATGAGATTTCTCAATGAGACCCTGGAGAGTTGCTACCTGGCAAAGTAGATATTGATATCCATACCATTCTTCAAGAAGTCATTCTTACAATCCAAGAGTTTGTGGGTCTCTCCTTAGCTACATTCAGTTTCCAACAAAGACCTCTTTGAAGTACTTGCCGGTTAAGTGCTAAACTTCCAGGTTTTGCATTGTTTCTGAACTATGAGATTTCTAGCAGGTGGATCAGGAGATTGCTGCAGTACTTTGCACTTTGGGATTTATCTTCTTGACGGGAACAGTTTCCCAAATCCGTTATCCTTATCATGTACCGCTTCCTCAGAGATGTACTCCTCCTTTAATTACCAGTTATATATCACTTTCTGTCACAGGACTTGCCCTTCAAGGCCAAACAAGGGTTCCTGTTGGACCCACCAGACATATCCCATTAACACCTGCATTTTTTAAATAAACTCTTTGGTAGCCAATAGCCATGGCTAGACTGGGGACACTAAAGCTATCAGTGAAAGGCAGACTAGTGCTAAATTAGATACATGTTGCACACTCAAATTCAATTCAAACTCCATCCACACAAACTACCACCAAATTTAAATCTCGACTCTTGTGCTAGAGAATGAATCTGTCTCAAATTAGATGTGTACTGTGTGCTAAAATATTTCTCGAGTGCTTTCTAATAGACTATTGTCTTTGAAAACACAATGAAATACTGTATCAGACAGGTCAAGGTGCATATTGCTGTGGAATTCGCAGTCAGCACTCTTGTCATCACAGCTCCCTCTGTCAGAGGGTCAGCCATATTTGCAGCTCAAATTGTGTAAAGATTTTCAACACTGTGGTTTGCAACAAAATAAATTGATGGGATTAAAATCTTCATTCTCATTTATAGAAATGTTTGAAGACATTTCTCTTAAAAACTTTGTGGACATAGAAAACAGCTTAAAATCTATTTTTTTATCAATTTTTTGGGAGGAATGTTTGTTTTAATCAAATTTCTGTATTGTTCATCATACTTGTGTGACTCATATTTTAATTTTGCATTTTCTTTTAAATCAGGGCACTTTTTTTGAACCAGCCAGATTCAATACGATGAGTGATAATTTTAAGTTTTTACTTGTTTCTCTTTAAGGCTGGAAAAGTATATATACATTACTCATTCTTCTGCTTGTTATTTTAGTGCACTTATCTTGTTTTTTTTAAATATGCAGTTGTAAAAAGCTGATTGAGATCTCTTTAGGTATTTTTAATATTAGAACTTGTTGATTGTGAAGAACGTATCTTGCAGAAACAATGTGTGACACTAAAGAATTTTATCTTCTCTCTTCTAGAATCTAAAATGATTGAAAAACATGGTGGATATAAATTCAATGCTCCAGTTGTGCCAAGTTCATTTAATTTTGGTGGTCCAGCCCCAGGAATGAATTGAATTATCACTACTTTTCCTCCTACTGTGTGATTGTAGTGAAGAGCTTGTGTTCCTCCCAATATAGTGGTTCCAGAACTGGTTCATGTTATCTACAGCTCACGCTAAATGAATTGGTAGATTGAATATTTTAAAAAGAAAAAACCCAGAAGTGGGACTTGATCATGCAACCTAATACTGGAAAGAAGGTTTTATGAAGATAGGAAGAACCTGAAACTTGAGCTTCAAATGACACACTGTGGATATTGAAAATCAAGAGGGGATGTCTTGAAGGCAGCTTCCTTTCTATGAAGAAAATAGGCATTGGCTGCAGGACTGTTGGAAAGGTCTCATTTACAGTACACAAGCTTGAAGGCCAATTTAATTTTTACAACTGTGGGACTGAGTATTTGCCCAATTTTCTTATCCTCCCCCCATGGGTATCTATTCTTTTAATGTACATAAAGGCAATTGGATGGCCTTACTTAACATTTCATTATTTCCATTTATCAAGATTGTTCATATGTAGAATATCGGACACTTATTGTAGCACTACATAACTGATAAAATCTGTAAATGATTTAGCACTTTCATATTGAAACAAGCCTGCTAGCCTATGTACAAAATTAGCAAAATGTTTGTTTATAAAAAAAAGGGATGTTCTGGGGAAAATTTCAGGTTATTAATTTAAAACTAGCAGTTTTGTACCTGGTGAACTGTGGTGCAGCTACCACTGGTTGTGACTTGAATTTGATATGTAAAGAAGGGGCTAGTGGTATTTCATTGCTGCTAAAAAAGAAAAAAATGGCAACGTTCTGTGTCCTTTGTTTTTTTTTTTTCTTAAAGCTGTCATTGTACAAATGGAAAATTGAAAATAGAACTCTTCATGTTTAAATGCTGAGTGGAAATTCATTTTCTCAGCAATATGAAAACTGACATGAAGTTCTGCTTTTCCAGGAGTGTATTTTGATGCGTGGTGAAACATTTACATAGGCAATCTTAAAATCTAATCTGGCTAACTTGGGCTGGAGTTAATTAAAGTTGTATTCCCATATATAGGAATATGGTCAGAATTCATTACATTTCAAGGATCTCCTCTCATCTATGTCCCTTCCCACTTTAGGATGCCCAAAATCCAGGATTTTTTGCCTGATCTATTTAGAACAGTTTATGTAGTTGTCTAATTAATTGAGAATTAAATAAATCTTGTCAATAATGCAGCCTCTTCATGCAGTGTTTAAACTGTTTTAACCATAGATTTCAATTTGAAGATAAGATCTTTTGATTATCAGTTTGGAAAAAGTCAGAATCCTCACTTAATTTGAAATTTAAGGTGTTGTCATAATATAAGCCCTTGACCTGAAATAGGGATCTGTGGTCAGAGACTTCTAGCCATGAAATGGCTGCACCTCAGAAAGTCTCATATTTTGAGTTACGAAACTTAGATATGGTCATCTAGACATGGTCTCAGGGTTACCAAGTCCCATCTTTGAAGCAACAGTTTTATCAATGTCAGGTGATATAATAGCTAGCATTTTAGCTACACTCTAGAAGACTTCTTCCTGCTGGGACCACTATTGAAGAGTGACTTGGTGAAGAAGGGAACATCAAATAATGTGACTGGGCTGGCTTAGTGCCCCATCTACAAAATAAATACATAGATAAAATCATAGATGCTGAGTTTCTGATCTTGCAATAAGATCATTGGTGTCAAATCTTTTAAGCAAAATGTTTATTTCTCCTGGCTGTTTTTATATTAATGGTCATCTGCTGTTATAACTGGTATTGAACAAGCTACCTTAATTTAAATGTAAGCCTCCAAAACTTTAAAGACAGGTGAAATGATCTGAATTTATATATATAAAAATAAAAATGAAATGAAACATATATATTATGATATTCAAAAATGCAATCTTCAGAAAACCAATTTGTGTGATGAGTATTTGTTTTCTATGTATTAGTGGGGGCAGACTGCTTGGAGTGTTAATTTTCTAGTGGACTATCTACCTCTTGTCTCAAGCTTGATACAAGTGCCCTTGTACTGTTTTTGACTGAGTACAGGTTCCGTTAAAGAGTTCTCTAATTCTATAGCTAGTGGCTAGAGGAGCATTTTCCATACGGTTTTGGGTAATTTAGTGAGTTCTTGTGAGTTATATTTATATGCTGTTTTATTGCATTGGACAGACTTCCTTTTTTTTTCCAGGTATTAAATATGTCTTACTACAGTTGTAGATTTTTCTTAGTTCAGGCAAGATTAAAATATCCAGATAGGACAGTGTGGGTTCTCAGAAAAATATTTTGAGCCTAATCTTAAAAATGAACACTAGAAACATTAATTTATGAATATTTTAAATAATGGATTGAATTTTTAATGTAAATTTTATATTAAAAATGAACAATTGTTCAATACTAGTTGCACCAGAACTTCTTATGTAAAACTTATAAATCACCATATCTAAATCATTTTAAATCGGGAAGTTTTACTTCAGCAAAAGTAAATCCTTATTTTTTTGCTGGCCTATCTGTATGTTTATTCCATTAGCATTACATAAGTATCTAATGCTTTTACAGTGATTTATAATCAAAACCCCTTTGAAGCACTCGCTGGGCAAGCAGTAAACTTTCAGATCTCTCCTAAAATGCTATGCCATTTTCAGTAACAATTACTGTATAAACTGAATTTTACAAATGATTATATACTATGATACATCACAATTGAATTTCCTTTCCGGATGTTATTTAATAAAGGCTAAAATGAATGAAGTTTATTCTTCACGACAACATGTACTTATGTTAGAGTACATAAATGCTATCTGAAAGGATACAATTCAGAAAGAAGCTTCCAGCTTTTATTCTTTGTGATAAAAAGTGCTACATGCAGATGTTACAGAACTTGGCAATTCATATAACTAATTTAGAATATCATAATTTATGAACTTCAATACCTTCCCCAAGTGATATTTTTACTACACATACATTTTTATGTGTACACATTATACACATGAGGACTAATTTGATTATATTATTGCCCTATTTTAATTCATTAATTATAACAGTTAAGTACTACCATTTTAGCCGATGGCTTTTTTAGGATATGCTGTACCCCAGGTGCAAGATACACTTATTGTGGAAGAGATAATATCAAGAACAACTAAAACTAAATCCCAGGTTGTCTTATCTGGAGCATGGGCAGTCACATTTTTATATTCTTTTTGGGAGCAGGGGTTATTTTAAATTCCGCCATCTTTCAGATAAAATACCCATATATTCTTAAGATCTTTGTTGATATATTTATGACTCCAAATTAAAGCAATCAGTTCTAAAAGGCCACAAAGAAAAGAAAAAAGAAAAAACCCTTTAAGATGCAAGAAGCTACAATAACGAGACACAAATGTGGAAGATTCTGTGGTAGTTTAATTACTATTTTTAGTGTAGCATTTTATCCAATATATTTGCAGAAATTTCTGAACTAGCTGATAGTATCCTATGCTTTGCATGGAGTTGCTATGCAGTTAGCATGGGAAAAATTAATAATGCTAACAAAAAAGCTTTCTCCATGATGCAGTAATACAAGATAGAATAGTAAATAAGAGTTGCAATTTTTTGTCATGACTTAGTAATTCTCACATTAATAGCTCTTAGGTACAACCTACATTTCTACATTTTATAATACAGTACTTTTCTATTGGATGCATACCACTTATTTTTGGTTAGTGCTCTTCAGTGTACTTGTGAACAGTACAATAATTTGTACTGGCATCTGAAACTGAACAGTTCTCTTTCAATTAAAATAGCTGCAGTGCTTACTATGAAGCAATGTTTTTGGAAACCAAGGAATAAATACAGATATAAGATTGTCAGCATTGTTTTTGCAAGCTACTCCAGGAATGTCAACTTGTGAACCCATCAAAAATGTAACTAGACTGACAGGTGGCTAATGATATATTTAGGAGCATATGTTTTACTAATCAAACAAAAAACCCAACTTCCAATCAGATTTGATTGCTTAACTTTAGAAGCGCCCAACATGTTTGTCACCTAATTGGGCTCATTTTAGTACTATCTATGTAGGAAAAAGGTATTTCTGGTATTAGGACAGTTAAAAGATCACAAAATTTCATGTGTTGAAAATCTGCAAATTACAAATTAAGCAGGGTTGCAAAAAGAGATGGTTTTACAGTATTGATTACAGTATTGAATTCAACTTGTTTTCTTCTGAGCTTTTAATCAAATGCACAATGTAAAAAGAGCCTTGATAATGAAAAAAGGCACTCCATCCAGCAATGCCTACCATTAAACCAGGTAATCTAATTTGGAGGGTTGCAGCTTTTTCACCCATCTCTTGAGGATCACAGGCATTCCACTTCAAAATCACATCGGTTCTCCCTACCCGCTCTATCTGTGACCATCTGTGAAATATCCGGAGATCCTTGTGCATTTGTGTATTTTTTGTGACCTTTCTCATCTTAATAGTGACAAAAATAATGAGAAAACATGCTATCTGCTCAGAGTTAGCTATAATTCTGGATTGGAAATCAGAATGAGTGCATTTGGAGATTTATTCAACCAGCCAATTAATTTAATCTATTTCACTTCTTCCTGAGGTAGAAGCCTTAACATTCCAGTTGTAATTACTAAACTACTTAAAGAAACTTTTGTCGAAAGTAGTTCTGAGATAGTTTAGATTTAGAACTATCACAACCCACTTATTTAAGATTTGATTCAGAGTCTGGGACTGGTAAAAACTTTTAACCAAGGACTTGAGAGATGTTAAGGTAACGTCTGAGTTTATAGACAATTCCGAATGCAGTGATTTTTATATCATAAACTTTTATTCATTAAACATGAAACTCAAGTCAACCGAACATTTAAATGTATCACAAATATCATTGACTGGCTCCGATGGTCGATACGGGTTGCTGCCAGCATCCTAGGTATCTACTACTACTACTACTACTATTATTTATTAATTATTGTTTTAACCATGTTAAGCTGGCAGACATAAGCTAAAGTGATTTCCTCTAGCGAAACCTTTCGCCGCGGTGATGAGAGAGAAAGCCTTCCCACCCAAGAAAATAAGCTTGAGCAGGAGTTGACTAAGTCCCAAGGCAACTACTAGCAAGACTGGTCATTCCCAAAACAACAAAAGCACTCCACGAAGACGGAACTCCCTTTTCACCTTCCATTCTCTCAAGCCCTTCTAATCACAAAGCTCAGTTCAATTCAAATAGCTTGCTTCAAAAAATAGCTCTAAGATTCCCCTCATGGGGAAAGACTCGGGGGGGGGGGGAGGCTAAAATGGCGCCAGTCCCTTTTTCCCTCACTGACGCATTACAGCCTCGCCCGACGTGATATAAAATGGTTGCTGCGATGGCCCCGAACTCAGCATAGTCAAGTATCCTGTAGGGTGGAGGCGGTCCCACGGGCCGATTACCAATAGATGGTGCCATCTAAAGCTAAAACGCCCAATGGCGATTTAAGGGCGGTGTTTGGAATGGCCAAGTGGCCAATGAGAACCTAAGCAACTGCTGGTGGCAGGGCCTCCCCGCGCGGCTCTGGGCGGTGCTGGGATAGGCGGGCGGGCGCTGAGACGGCCGTTTCCTGTCCTGGTGCATGGTGGTCGGACGAAGGAATTGTTGGAAAATTTCTCAGCGAGGTTCGTATATAAATGTGTTTTTACCCAGTGTGCCTTATTCTAACCGCCGCCATCTCCGACTGGGATGCTTCACTCTCTGGCCTAATCCCTTTGCGGCGATGTTCCACAGAGGGAAATGTGTGAGAAAACGGGGAGTCGCCCTGGTATCGCGGCTCATATTAATAATAAAGCCGAGGCGTTGCCGCCGCCCGCCCGTTCCCTCTCCCCCCCCCCCCTTTCATATTCCCGCCTTCTCGATTTCCCTGGCTCCAGGTCTTTTCTCCTGCGATGTATTTGTTTCGGGGGATGGTGGGGGGGGGGCGAGTGTCGCCGCGTAAAATACCCTCTCGGGGTCTTTGGGCTGCAGGCGAAGCGGCATCGGGCGACATATTATCCGAATGACTTCCAGGGGAGTGTGCTTGAGGAAGCTTTCTCTTTCGAGGCTGCGTCACTGGAAAAAAGGTTCATATTGTATCTAGCCCTTGCGAGCCATGAAAGAAAAAGGTGGTCTTGAGGCATTGTTTTGTTCTCCGACATCGATCCCGAGCCGAAGGAACCTCGAAACGTCACCATCGCCCCTTGCTCCCTGGTGAATTCACCCATGCCGCGCTTTAAACAAACCAAAAAAAAGCACCGGAACCATTTTTGACAAAACCTCGTAGATGAGCGAGCGGCTATCTGAAGCTGCGGGTTCCGAAAGGGAGTTTACAAATCAACGTGTGCTACAATCTTGCGTGTCTTCAGTCGATCTGTCGTCTGAACACCTTACCCGTTATTTAAGGACGTGCACGACAACGTTTTTTTTCCTTCTGATTACAATAACGCAAATATGACGGATGGAAGAAGCTCTGCGTACATGCTTCTCAAGAGGCCCATTTCTGATGAGGGTTTTTTTTTAGGTATAGGAAAGGAAGTTTTCTTGTGGGTCCTACTATATATTTTTTTAATTCACTTTTAATTGTACAAACCCCTAAAATGATAAGATTCCTGCTTCTATGTCACACCATATGCCCACCAACCAATAAACGCTAGATTTGGTTGGTGTGTGGTGGTTGGAATGCAAGTCTAATATCTACATCAGAACTGGTTCACTGATTTAATTCCTTTCAGAGATTTTAGGATTGTGGACTGTTTGTCTCCTTGACACTTTATTTTTTTTTAAATAAGATCTTAGTGCTACAAATATTTTAGTTTCACAGAAAAATACATGAGTTGAAAGTAATTGCACTTATTCATGAAACAAAATCATTTCACATTTTTGACATGCTTTTAAAAACTCAATATCTTACTGACTTTCTACATTTAATATAGTATTTTTGCCATCTTTTAGTAAATCACATTTCCAGGTCTTCCATGAAACATGCATAGACTTAGGTATCAACTCAATAGATATTTATGAAGTATACATGTACCATATCAGGAAAATACATTTTTCCACTAATGTTAGAACAATTTGCAAATCTTATTTAAGAACTCTTAAAAATAATAAAGAGAATTCTAAACTGACTTAAATCATATGTATTCCTAATGTAGGATATCATTAAGATGTGCAATATAGGAAATTGCACGCCATGTATAAATAAAATGTCAATTTTTAAAAGGAATTATCTGCCCACTTAAGGGAAGATCAAAAATCTAAGATCAAGAGGGCTTAGTTGGAAACATTAGTGGGACTTATAGTAAATGTGCTTTAATCAAAATAGATTTATGTAGAAAACAATACTTGCATCCTGAAGGAACAAGATTGGTAAAAATAGATTTGTTCATCCAGTGATCATAATTACAACTTTATGAAGCAGCTAGAGAATTCCCTGGAATGAAATGGTTATGGTATAGGGGCTCATGGGAAAGAGCATGAGTCTGCTTACAGATGTATGCATCTAAGTCTAATTCCCCTCCACTGAATTGGAAAATCTTATAGACATGAGGCATGCTTCTAAGTCTTAAACCCAATTCATTATTATTTCTTTTTTAAACTCAGTTTTTATGACATGTTTTATTTATTGGTCCTACAAATTTAAGGAAACTTCAATAAAAGTTCTGATAAGTAAGCTGTATCCTTAATGATGTGTTAGTGTTTCATTTATAGCAGTGATTCTTAAAGTGTGGTCCTTAGGATCCTGGGATAAGTTGAAAAATAATGCAATATTAAAACCCCAACAAGCAATTCTTAGAAGTGGTACTAACAATTGTGTCAATTTTAATTTTTAATACATGAAATGTTGATAATTGCACTCCATACACAAATCTCTTGAGATCCTCAATAAGGGGACCTGAGAAAAAAAACCTTTTTAAGAAAAACTGATTTATAGCTATATTTAGATGTAACCCTCAAAGTTGCTTGAGTGCTATTGTGTAAGATAAGCAACCTCAAATCTTTCCTTTGTTCCTTTTTGTTAAATCATAGTTTAATTATTATAGATTGAAGTCCGTTGGAATATCAAAAGACAAGGAAGTGACAAAGCAGTGCTTTGGGTTCATTTTCAAGAAGGTAATTTTGAACCCAGGGGTACAAAAACATAGCATCTGGTTGTAACTTTAAGTATCTGTGTCTTCCTTGGATCACAGAATTCTCCTCTAAACCTAACACAATTAACTAGTAGAGAGTGCCTAACTGCTGTAACATGAGTTCTTTATGAGTTTTATTCTTGCAGAAGATCATTAAGGTTTTTTTCCCATACGTAAAGTAGAGCTTTTGATAAATTGGGTTATATTGGATTAAATCTAGACTGACCATTCTCTGAATGGAAAATCTCAAGTCTGTAGAAGGAACTGCAATCCTCCAGTGCCTCCTGCTAAGGTAGTAATGGGGAAGAGTTGATTTTGTCCTTTTTTGTGGACAAGTAGAAATTGTTGGAACCACCTCATTTAGCTTTTCTAATTAAAACTGATCCTTAATCCCTGAATAATTTATTCAGATCTGTGTTTAAGCACATATAATTGCTTTCATTTCATCTTACATTGCAAAGACAATAAGGCTAATGTGAAATTTATGATGTGAGTCTAGAAATCAAGTTTCATTCTGATCAGTGTTAAATATCAAGCGAGAGAAAGCTATTATGCTGTGATTAACTTGAGGAAACATTGCCATTCTGAAATGTCAACCTAATTAATTCAGTATTTTCATCAGAGGAAGTAGATTTAGTTTCCTGCAACACTAGTTTGGATTGCATGTTGCTCTCTTAGACTTTATTTTGCTATTAGGTACAGCTTTTACATATAAGCCTTTATATATTTTTACCTTAGAAGTGTTTTGTGCATTCACCCAGGTATAGCTACTGTAGATGAAGATCATTACGTTATATTACATAGATAGAATACTTTATTGGCCAAGTGTGATTGGACACAAGTGGGAGGGGGTTAGAAGGGAAGAATTTAATGGACAACTGAATTTATAATAGTAGTTATATTCTATATTACAATATTTGACATATTGAAGAAGTATTTGCTTTTAGATGGGGATGATCCTAATCATCAGTGTATTGGGTCCTGAAAATTTCTCCAAATATTTTTTTTATCCCAATAACCCACTTTACAAGTTGAGGATTTGCCATTGGAAAATAACAGCTTTGATTGTATAGGTAGTCCTTGACTTACAATTATTTGTTTAGTGACCAAAGTTACAATGGCACTGAAAAAAGTGACTTATATGATGGATTTTCACACTTTAACAGCCACTGCAGCATCCCCATGATTGCATGATCAAAATTTGGGTGATTGGCAATTGGCATGTGTTTATGACAGAGTTGCAGTGTCACGGGGTCATGATCACCTTTTGCTATCTTCGGACAGGCAGAATCAATGGGGAAGCCAGATTTATTTATTTATTTGATTATTTTTATAAAATAAAGTTTATTTAAGATTCATATGTTTAAAACATTTAAAAAACAAACAAACATGTAAACAAATATATATACATATATACATTTTGCAGCAGGTATTGAGCATTGGCTACACTTTTTTTCACCCCCTAACATTGACGTGATCTGCCTTGTTACAATACTTTCCTCGTTCTTTTAATGTTTTAATTTCACAGAATACTTTATGATTAAACAAATGCACGTCTTCCATAATTTCATAACTTATCCAGTTGTCAAATATTGCTTTTTCTTTAACCATTCATACCAACAATTCCAAATTTTATAGTAGTCACCATCTTTGTTGTTTTTTAATAATTTAGTTGGGCTATCCATCTCTGCACACTTGTGAATTTTTTTAATGACCATCTCTGAAGGGACAGTAGACAGTTTCCAATTTTGTGCATAGCTTATTCTGGAAGCCAGATTCATTTAATAACCTTAACAACTGCAGTGATTCACTTAACAACTGTGGCAAGAAAAATCTAAAAAACTGTGGCAAGAAAAATTTTTAAATGGGGCAAAACTCACTTAACACCCATCCTACTTAGCAGTGGACATTTTGGGCTCAATTGTTCTAAATTGATGACTGTATGCATACTTTGGAAGTAATAATAATTGAGAACAGCATTTTTTTTCCTAAGAATGTAGGTATTGACTGGAAGCCTAACAACATAAGCAGGTATATTTAGAAATACCTTTTACTTCTTTGGAATTTATTTCTGAGTTGTTCTGGATTGTCAGTAACTGCTTCATCAAGTCCCTGCAAGCTCATCCTTCTGTCATTAGTGATAGAATATAGCTAGTTCTCTTCTGTTAGCCACTTTTTCATTTGGCTTTAATTTTTTTCCAAGTATCAGGTCTTCTTCAATTACTCTTTGCGCTATGCAACCAAAATACTTAAGCTTTCGTTCATTATTAGTTCTTCTAGTGAGTAATCTGTGTAATATTGAAGGCTTATTTTTACTGTTAAAGGTATTCTCAATTTTGTTCAGTGCAACAATTCAAAGGTTTTCTTCATTCTTCCAAAGTTGCAGCTTTCATATCTCTTTATAATATTGTTGGGTCATGATTTTCCCAATTGCAATCATAAAAAAAACTGAAGATAGAATTGGGGTGCTGCAGATAATTGGGAATATCTCAAACTAGAAGAAATAGCTTTGTTGTCAGTGTAACAACACTGCACTTTTTTTGTACTTAAGAAAATAAAGTTTATCTTTTTTACTTAGATAAAGTACTTCCATTTGAAAAAGATAGCATTATGCACCAAAGATGTTATGAAAATGTATAAAATTGAGTATGGGAAGAATCAAAAATCATCACTTGAGACTTTCAAGAAGAGATTGGACTGCTATTTGTCAGAAATGGTGTAGGGTCTCTCGCTTGGGTGGGGGGTGGGGGTGGACTTCCAACTCTGATTATCTGCTATCTGTTAAATTTCATGAATGAATTATGGGATTGGGTTTCTGCTCATTGGCTCCTGTGGAGCACATAGTGCACAGAAAGAGGTGGAATTTGTTATAATGCCAAATGCTGCTCTGTCCATAGACAAACACATTTTGATATAATCAAATGGATTAATGTAAATATTACCCAGTTTCTATAACAATGAAATTAGCTTTATTGCGAATTTATTTGATAGTTTAAAAGTAATTTTTTCATGCAGTATCATAAATTGTCATAGTTGTAGTGAGAGATGGTTTTAAAGAGAAATGAACAAATTCATGGGATCCATCAGTAGTAGCCATTATAGCTAAATGGAGTCCCATTTCAAAAGCAATACATCATTGGGTAATGTTTTTCTTAGGGGGAAAAAGGAATAAGTAACTATTCATTCTCTGCTTCTGTAAATACCTGGTTTGACTCAAAAAGAAATGGTGCTTTTCTAAATAAATCCTCTTTTGGGGGGTCAATCTCACCTTTATTGTTCTTTATTATTCATTTATAAACATCTCAAGGTGGTGAATGTATCTAATATTCCTCCTTCCTCATATTTTTTCTCACAACAAGAGCCCTGTGAAGTAGGTTGGACTAAGAAAGAACTGGCCCAGTCACCCAACCAGCTTTCATGCATGAGGCTGGACTAGAAGTCCAGATCTCCTAGTTTCCAGCCAAACGCCTTAACCATTAGATCAAACTCCTCATTTTTTCCTCTTTTTCACACAACAGAGCTTTTGTCTTGAAAAATACAAATCAATTCAAGTCAAAATTCTGGTACAACTGAAACAACTTTCTCTTTGAAAATGTGTACTTGGTGACTTTCAGTTGCTCATTCGTTTGTCAGAGCAGAATCCGCGAGCGTGCACAGTTTTGCTCCAAGCTCGCTTATCGAAGCATCCCAATTGGGACCAGAGCCACTCTGGAGGGGTGGTGAAGAAAGGGGGAACAGCTTGGAAGGTCGAGGGGAGTGGCATCTCCCCTCCCCGACAATATAAACCGCCTCCAAAGACAAGTTGCAGCGGTGGTCAAATATGGCTACCACGAAGACGGGAAGCAGTCCAGAAAACTAACACTGTGCTGGAGCGGTGAAGTTGCGAGCGGAGTGTGAACCAGGCAAAATACATGGACATTAAGCTACCCCAGAATTAAGAAACAAAGAACTATTTTGGATGAAAGTATGTAGAAGTGGTGATCAGAGAGAGAGAGAGAGAGAGAAGAAAATTGGAACTTCTGAAATTGGCTTTGAATATTGAAATGAATTAATTTGGAGGTGAAAATTCAGAGGAAAATATTTGATCACAAAAGGCTAGGAAACTAAATTGGATAATTATTGGACTTTTGGCACTAAATAGGCATATGTAAATGTTGGAATTGAATGTGTTAAAAAGAAATAATAGCTAAAAACTGGAATTAGTGAAATTAATAAAAGTTTTACAAAAAAATAAGGGAAAAAGCGAAGAAAGAGTGGAACGTGGAAGTAGAACTGAGCACCACCTAATGGTATAGGAAAAAATTCAGTGACTCTTTTGAAAAGTGTTTGGTCTTTTTAAAATTGGATCTTGGAACTTAAAAGAAAATAAGAGGAACTCCATTATAATAAAATAAAAACCCTGAAAAGTAAAATACTAGAATATTTCAAGGGGAAAAGATATTTGAAGAAATTGCTTTGGAACTACCCAGTGACTCTGAAAAAGTTGGAAAAGGAATTAATAGAAGGAACCTGGAAACAAAGACTTATGGACATGATTGTTGAAATTAAATATAAAAGACGCTGGTTAAAACAACTTACTGGACACTTGGATTGAATATTACTATTACTATTAACCTTCTCATCACTCCTTATCACCGTCCCCTCCCAATTGTGACTGTATGACTGTTAACTTTGTTGCTTGTATCCTTATGATCTATATTGACTGTTTCCTAGTATGATTTGATTGCTTATTGTACCCTATGATTATTATTAAGTGTTGTACCTTATGATTCTTGACTCTTGATGAATATCTTTTATGTATACTGAGAGCATTTGCACCAAGACAGATTCCTTGTGTGTCCAATCACACTTGGTCAATAAAGAATTCTATTCTATCAAGGAAGGGAGGGGGAAGGAGCAGCATACAAAATGGGAGAAATATTTGCAGAAATGAGACTGGATTTACAAGAAGGAAATGAAGGAAATGATGAAAGTAAGCTTGTAAATGTGCAGTAATATACTACAAAAACTAGAAATAGCGATTCCGATTGAAGAAGAATAAAGAGAACCAGAGGGAAAGGAGTTGAATAAAGAGGAAACCAGTCTTGAAGATCAAGTGGAACAATGAACATTTAAACGGGGGAAAAGAATTAAAGTTTAAAATTTGTGGTTTGATGTGATAATGAAAGGGGGAATGGTTCGGAAAGCTAAACCAAGGAAAAGGAAAAAGCAGAAGAGGGAATTACAGAAGAAAGATTGAGAGAGGGAGGGGGATAAACTAACTGGAATGAGAAATGGAGGGAAATAATAAAGGGAAAAAGGAGAATTAAGAGAAAGGACCAGAAAATAAAGAGAGGCAGTAAGCAAACAAGAATGAAAAGAAATTACATAATTAGGAGGGTGAGAGACAATGGGTAAAAGAAGGATAGGGAAGGAGATTCTGCAAGGTAATGTGTTGTGATATATAAGAATAAGGATTTGAAAATAGGTAAGATTGGAACTGATTTTTTTTCTTTTTAAGGATTATCATTATACCAGATATAGATTTTATTGAAATAGATATGGACATGGGAATTTATTTTAAGAATATTAATTTATAATTAGCAATGAATAAAATTAAAATGAATTATGAGATTCATAATGGAAAGATTAATGTCAGTTTCTTTAATTAACTGAATAGGTTAATAGTTTTGAAATATATAGATTTATAAGATGACTGAGAAAAAGAATACCATGTGGAATCTGACTTAAAATATATATGCATGTGTGATATGTAGTAGATAGGAGAATATTGTTATTAATGTGGAACGAGGTAATTTTAAAAAATGACTATACTATGGTAAATTTATATAATGAATTAAAGGGAATAAATGAAGGAAAGTACAAGGTAAATAGGTGGTAAGCTCGAATTGACAACCAAAGGGGACAATCTCTTGAACTAGTAGAACAAAGTTGAAATTATTGAATAATAAATGGAATAATAGTATGTGATAAAATTGCAAATGTGACAGATAAAGGTAATATGTGAAATAAATATAGAAATGAAATAATCTCAGATAATATTGTAAAGTAAAATATGAGAATATTTTAAGAAAAATGAAATAAAATATGAACTGAAATTGGATAAAATAAGTTTAATGAATTTAATATTTGATAATATTTAAAAGAAAATAGAATAAGTAATGTGATATGAAATTGAATAAGAAAGATGAATATGTAACTGTTCGTGTTTGTATTGAAATGTAAAAACCTGGAACCACGCTGTTCTCCAAGAGAGATGGTTTTTTTTAAATATAAAAACAAAAGAAGAAATTGAATATTGAAATTATCATGTATGTTTAAACAATATGGTGATTGGCATTTGAAGAATATACCAGAATGTTGAATAATTAAATAATGAAGGATTATAATTTAATACAAATATGTGTATTAACATTAGAATTATATGTTTGATCAATGTAAGAGATACGATTAATGTTCTTATTTTTGTTTGCACTAAAATGTTTGATGCTTAGGTACCACACTGTTTATGCATTGATGTGTATATATAGAATAAAATAAAAAACTTGGAAAAAAAGAAAAGAAAATATACTTGGTGATTTTAATGAAACTAATTAATAAAACTAAGCTGCATTTAAGAAAAACCTATGATCTGTTGTCAAATTAATTAGCATTAAGAGTTAAAATGCTCTATGCATTGATTTTGGTAATCTTATCCACACATAGAATATACCAAAGCATACTTCTGAGTAAATGGGTTGCTGCAAAATACCTACCCTGATTTTCCTTGATTCTATTATTGGATTTATAATTGTGAATAAGCCAGGATTTATGATGAATTTATTTATTTTTTTCAGTTTTCCTTATGCATGTTTCTGAATAATAATTAACAATCATAAATAAAATATAAATTATAATAAATAACAAAAGTGGGAGAAATAATTAAAAACAAAATAGGAATCACAGTGACAGTACAGGTCTGTTGCACAGACAACACGGAATATGAAATTATCCTCGGATGGCTGAGACAGCAGGAGGTAAAAAAGCATGTACAGAGAAACAGATAAAAGGCTAAAAATACATGCTGATTTTGAGGAGCATATATGAGAAGAATTAGCAATCAAAGGCACTGTGTCTCCTTATGTTAACTCATTGTCTGTTTTTTGTGGTCCTCAGGTCATTGCAGGATTGTATTCTTGCACATCAACAGCAAAAAGCCAAAAATTAGCAGCTCACTTTTCTGCTTTTAAAAAAATACATAAAGTAGATTAAGATTAACAAGTAAATCCTGCTAAAGCCCACAAAAGTTTTTTAAAAAGTATACCATATCATGTACCTGAATTTTATTTTATTCAGTCCCCGATCACAAAAAGATGCAATGTCAGAAACTATATCCATCAAATGAAACTGGACTCCCAGGAATGTCTATTGTAATGTATAACTTGTAATATAATAACTTGTAATATCAATATTTTGTGGAAAAAAAGTAAAGTATCCTTTGAGTATTCAATATTCTGGAGACAAGTTCAGCTCTTGAAATGTACATACAAAGAAAATTGTGAGGGGTTTTGCAACTACATGGAATTGGTTTGCTACTGTCATCTTCCAAGATGTTTTTGATTTGCAGTACACCCTATCACCCTGGAATTTTCTGTGATAGCTAGCCTTAAGTCTGATCTGATTAGCCTTTTTGAAAGCTCAGTGCTGCCACTTGCTTTCTTTTATGTAATAGCTATTGCAGAACAAACTGACCATTCTGGGTCCAACAGCTGGTTTTTCTACATGTGCAGAGCAAATGTAGAAAACTCAGCTGAAGACCCTATTATTATTCAATGGTATCAATTGCATTAGCTAATTGACTTGACCTTGTATGAATGCTGTGGTCTTTTCTTTAAAATAAATCAATCTTGTATATTTCTGTTTCAATCCCCAATTTCTTCTTATTTAGAAAGGGATATAATTCCTTAGAACGTTTTCCACTTCAGTGCATAAACTATTCCCCTCAGAATGTTTATTAATATTTGAGCCTTTAACATGTCACAATATTTTCCCTTGAAGGACAAAACTATTCAAAGTAAGGTTTAAAAATAATTCAGACAAGAATTCTGGGAGAAGCAAGGATTCTTGCAATGCCTCATTAGAGGATTATCAGTATTTGCAAAAATATTTATTCCTTAAAAATTAATCACAAATACTTAATGGTCTGAGAAATATTAAAGTGTTGGTGTAAGGAATGATGTTTGAATATAATTCAAATATTTGTGTTCATTTTCTGTTATGTTTAGGTAGACAATGTTACTAGCCCAGATAAATCGGGATTCTCAGGGAATGACAGAGTTCTCTGGAGGAGGGATGGAAGCTCAGCATGTAACTCTCTGTTTAACAGAAGCTGTAGCTGTACAAGGTAAGTTTTTTGGATTTCCAACAAGCCCAAATCTATTTGAACTTAAAATTCACTCAAAATTTATCCCAAAGGTTATGCCTTAGTAATTCATGCAGTAGAGGTGCAGTAAGTGCTGCAAATACTAATACCAGGTTTTTTTAATTGTTGTAGATGGAGACAACTTGGACAATATGGAAGGAGTGAGTTTACAGGCAGTTACTCTTTCTGATGGATCCACTGCCTACATACAACACAATTCAAAAGGTATATCTAGAATAGCATTATTGCAATTTATTTAGTAAAAATAATCACAGAAATTTATTCTTCCATGCTGTGACCAGTTTACAAAATTATTGTATTCGTTATGAATATTAATAGAAGCTTGGCCGAAAGAATTAGGGCTATATTCATTAATTCAGAACCTTTGTGTGTGTTCAAATTTAGATTTGGCTGGCTGGCTGGCTGCCCATCTCACAAGCAAGTGACTCTGGTCAGCATACAAGACTAAAACAAAACTAAAAGCATAAACATCTAAAATCATTATCATTAACAAAATTTAAAAACATTAAAAATCAAGAATAATAAACAGAGGATGTTAATAGTCATGGAGCCACCTCACTAGTTTACATGATCTTGGGTCTCCAGACCTGCCCGCATAACCATATTTCAAGGGACCTTTGAAGGCTTAGAAAATTGTTCCTTTTTTAGCCATTTTATTTAAAAATTGAACTTTTGTAGGCATTTTATTTAAAAATTAGTTTAAAATGTAACATTGGGGTCAATTCTAAAAAAAATTAGGTATAATTACATTCCCTTGAAATCCAGATCAGTCTATATATATGTAAACAGCATCCCAATGTTTATTCTCCTGAAAATGAATTTGAATTGCTTGTTTGATTGAGAAAAGGGAAAAAAATTTTTTTTTAAATCCTCTGATTTTCACATACATATACCACATGTACACATATACCATATGTTCACCCATTCCCCTAGCTGTTTAACTTGAGTGAAAAAATGATGAAGTCAAAATAGAATTAACATTAATGTAAGTGGATCTTACTTTCTTGCCTGCGTTATGAGCACCAATCCAAAATCAGCAGAATATATGAACCCCTAGGATGTCTTCCAGTCTATATGATCTCTTCCTTAATAATCTGTCCGGGAAAGTGAGAAGACAGTCATATTAATTCAGCTTCTCAGCCTCCCAACATGTGATCTGATTCAACTTGAGATAAGCAACTTGAGGACATTTTCTGTATACACTAATTCCAGTGCAGCAAGAAAGATGTTGGATGCTGAGTTTGGAGAATGACCTATGGAAAATATTTCTGCATTTTTAAAATGCATTCCAGGGTTTAAATTTGCAGTGTAGCCTGTTTTTTTGCAGCTTGCTCCTCTTGATGGAGATGATGTGCTATTCAGTATTCAATAGGAACACTGGAACAGCTTGCCCTCAGAAGTTGTGGGAGCGCCATCACTTGAGACTTTCAAGAAGAGATTGGACTGCCATTTGTCAGAAATAGTGTAGGGTCTCCCGCTTGGGCGGGAGGTTGGACTAGATGACCTATAAGGTCTCTTCCAATTCTAATTATCTGTTATCTAATATACTTCTATTTCAGATGGCAAATTAATGGATGGCCAGGTGATACAGCTGGAAGATGGCTCAGCTGCCTATGTCCAACATGTTCCCATGTCTAAAAGTAGTAAGTATATTTCACTAAATACAAATTTCAGTCTATTGACTTCATGATAAAATTAATTATAATGCTTTATTATTTGAACACTCTATAAAATATATTTGAATTTTAAAATTCATTATTAATATATTTTCTAATGCATGTTAAAATATTAAAATAAGGGCTGGAACTTTTGTAATTCTAAGATATTGCATTATTAAAATTGTGTTTTTCCTTTTTTGATGTAGGAGACAGTCTTCATTTAGAAGATGGGCAGGCAGTTCAGCTTGAAGATGGAACAACAGCCTTTATACATCATGCCTCAAAAGGTAAATTATATGTCAATATATTGTTGACTTTCCAGTAAGGTTATCTCAATTTCTCTTCAATTTATGAAATACATTATTCAAGATTTGTCCTATACATACATCAATACATTTCTTTACAGAAATGCCCAAATGTTAGCATATGCTTTCCCTTGGAGAAAGTATTTTTCACTTCCTGTCTTTGTGGCTTTCAGTCTTAATTCCCATATTTCCGGAGAGAGCATGTGGGATTACAGAATGACATCAAACAAAATCATCTGAGCTATTTCTTTCAACAGCCAAGTACCACTGATGTCATTTTGCTGATGGAAAATACAAAACAACACATTTATTGCTAATCACATAAACAATGTTGCAAATAACCAGTATATTTCAAATTGTATTTATATCATAAAACAAGAAATTCACTTTGTTATCTGAAATCTTTGGAATTCAGTAATTTTTTACTGCATAAGTTTAAAGAAAAACAATTAAAACATCCTATAATTGTAAGGACAACTCAGTTTATTCTGAAGTAGGTCCATGCAATGATCTGGATTCAAAGGTGAGAAGCAATTCAGAACACATTTATTTACCAATTGATAACTCCTTGAGGGTGGATTTTGTTTAATGAAGTAAGACAAACGCACTCATAAACATTCCAAATAACTTTTTTTCTGGGAATCCATATGGCTTCATACCAATGCTCTTAAATTTATCCTGAGAATGAAGCATAAAAAGTTATTTTGCTAATGTACAAAATTACTGATGCATAAATATGTAAAGTGGTAATTAGATTTAGCCCCCTAAATGCTGGATATTAACTGCTAAACCTTCTATGAATACATTCATACACATATTCTTGTTTTAATGTCAGTTGAACTGTATATATTCCTTCATTTTAACAATGACCTTAAAATGCCGTGCTTTAAGAAATATCCCAGACCTGTAGGATTTTATTCATAGATGATTTAATGGTTAGAAACTTAGATAGGTAAGTTTGTGAGAACATGCAGATTTTAGGTTACTTGTCTGCCTGGGTGGTTAAAGATATTATGGGCCATCTATATAAGTTGCTGAATATATCTGGGGAGCTGGTAGTTCTAGTGATATTTAGACATTGTACTCATACTCCATTTCATAATGAATGAAATAGAGAATTCACAATAGGATGGTGTTCTTCTATGACAGATAGATGATCTATTGTCTTAATATTCATTTTAAATAATTTATCAGACAGTTATGACCAGAGTGCCCTGCAAGCAGTACAACTAGAAGATGGGACCACTGCTTACATTCACCATACAGTACAAGTGCCACAATCGGACACCATATTAGCTATTCAGGCAGATGGCACAGTGGCAGGTCTTCACACAGGAGATGCTACTATTGACCCAGATACCATAACTGCTCTGGAACAATATGCAGCCAAGGTACTTTGCTCTACAACTACATATAGTTTATAATAGTTAACATGATAAAGTCAAAATGAATTATATTGTAATTAAAATATATTGTAACAGATAGGGGAGTAGCCCATAGTCAGGCTCATATATGGTATGCTTGTTAATGGTTTAGCATGTTGTGTGAACTCATAATTGTAGCTCATTCACTAAACATATTTAAGGAAATCCTATGCAGTATATGAATCCTGTTATTTAAACCAAACTGGCTCTACTTAAATATATAGTAGAACTGATGTTCAGAAAGAGTTTGAATGGAGGTTGGAAATAGAAAGAGTGAAGTACAGCAAACCATTAGAAGTACAATCAGAAATGTTGACATAGTGGATGTACCAGATATTAAATGATTAATAGAAATATAGCATTTCTGGTTTTATACTTTATATTTGAAGCAAACAAAAAAGATCTTGAGAAAATAATTCTGATAATAAATTCAACTGTAAGGAAAATTAATAATATATTTTAATGTCAATGAATCAGTTCTATAATATAGTTCCTTGGAGATAAGAATATTAAAATAATTACATTTTTAAAGATGATTTTAATAACATAACAAGGATTTAGGAATTTCAACAGTGGTGTGCTAGAATTTTTTTTCCACTGGGAAAGAATTAGCCTCATTAGGTATTCCTACTCTTGCAAGAAGGAAAATATGCATTGGCTCCTAAAATATACTGGAAAATTATAGAATCCACTTGAGGAAAGACTCTTCTATAAGCAGAACAAATATGTCTGCATTCAAAGTAATATTAAGAAATTTATCAGGCATATTTAAGAGATCTTGGCCTTCGTTTACATAGATGTAGTATAATTAATTTTAGTGCCTTAGATTGCAGTTGTGTACACTGCATTGCACAATGCAGCACTACCTATTCTGTTTGCAGCCCCTAAGCCAATTGTAGTTTGGATGTTCTAATTGTTATTTCAAACAACCATGGGAAATCTACTTAATTTATTGTGTCAGACTGGACTTTTTGATTAGGTTGATGAAGAGTTCATAGAGAGTAAAATTTTGTGAAAGTGAACAAGCACAAAACAGATTTTTAAGTTGTTATTCTCTTTTATTTGCAGGTGTCTATTGATGGAAGTGACAGCGTTAGTAGCACTGGGATGATAGGTGACAGTGAACAAGATAAAAAAATGCAGGTATATAATAATCTAATTTGTCCTCTGGTTTTTCTAAAACTAGAATAGAAATAATCCTTATTGCCAAGGGACTTGCTCAATATAAAAACAAATTTAACATGAATATTCTATTCTTGACCATATAAAGAAATATGTTATACTAAGTATAGAATGTGCAGAATGCCTTTCCATGTAGTGTTAAATTATATTGTCCATTCACTATAGAAAAGAGTTGAAATTGATATAAATAAATTTCATCCAAGGATAATCCCTCCTCTCTTTTGCAAGTTGAAAAAGACTGCAAGTGGACTTTTCCAGAGCATTGCACAGTTTCTACTCATATTATATGAGAAAACTGTACCTTTCATGGGTGTGGAATTCTCTCATTTCAAAAATCTACCTCGCAAATAATCATTTTCTTCAGTTCTGATCTGAATTTTGTCTGACACACATTTCAGACAAATTTAATGTGTGCTAACACATCCTAATACAAGACACATCCTAAGATAAGAATGTAGGTATATACATTCAATTTAAAAAAGGTATGTAGGTAAAAGCAAATCACACCATCTGTTTACCTGTTGGTATGCTGTATTAAATGGCATTTGTTGCTGTGATCATATTACATATTTATTTTGTGGGTCCTGCATTAGTTATCCTTTGTCTTCTGGATACAATTCTAAATGCTAATTTAAATTATAAAAGCTTATAAAGCTTGGTGCCAAGGTACCCTCAGGGCTATCTTCTTGAACAAGAGTTGACCTCTCTGAGAACCTCCTGGAAGGAGTGGCTGATTTTTGTGAGGTGATAGAAGCTGAGAACAGAAAACAATTTTTGTTAAGTTTTATTTTCTTATGCCACCACCTGTTTAGAAGAACCTTCTGGTCTGTTGGCCTCCATAGTAATGGTCTTTGAGATGTTTGTGGAAACCTAATTTTTCTGAAAGCACTGGGTATGGTGTATGGGGGCTAATTATTCACTTTTGATTATTTTTTGTTCTCCATAAATTATTACCAATAATATTATTTATTGGTATGTTTAAAATTATTGTAGGTGTTCCATTCTGACTCTGTGGTATGAACAAAAGCCAAGATTTCTGACACAACATATTCTGGACATGGAGAGACAACAAGATCAGTCCTACTTGTCCAGAAACATTTACTCTGTTTAATACTCTACGTTCAGGTGTCCTAGAAGTCAGATACAAGAAAGTGCTGTATTTCCAAGTGATATGGGTACTGTAATGTAGAATCTATTACCCTTGTGTTATTGCATTGTGGTTTTATAGAGACATTACAGTCAGTTTTATTTCTCATTTGAAAAAATATCCAAATTGTATCAAACAATTTTACATACTTATAAGAGTTTCTTTTTATATATAATTTTATTAACATAAATACATTTTAGTTTAAAAAGCACCATGCTGTTTTGATAAACTGCCTTAAATTTTTCTTTGTAAAACCTCTATCAAAAAAAGTCAGACTAGTCCAAAACAGCATTTATTGGCAATTCACTTTGAGGGCTGGGTAGATTTTTAGACTTGAAGGGTATACTGTATAAGTGTGTGTTGAAAAAGCCTTTTCTTGAAATAATGCACTTTTAATGAATTACCCACGGATGCTATATGAGGGCCCTGTATTTTCCAAAGCACCTTCTCCCCTTCAAACCTAATGCTGCACATCCCTATTTATTTGTACTTCATACTGTCTGATTGCAATGCACCTTTATGTATTTTTTTAAATCTTAAAATTAATGATTAAGAAATCTTTAGGAAAATACTAATATTTAGATGCCAAGAGGTGTAGGAAACATTTTGATTTGGACCATTTTAAAGGAGTCTTGTTTTTTAATGCAGGTCCTTTTCTAGAATTTAGATACGACTAAAATGCTAATATAGTATTTCTTTCAATTTAGATTGTCTTGCAGAGCCATGGCACAAGAGTAACAACTAAGTCCCAGTCAACTGGAGATAAGGCTTTTCGCTGTGACTATGATGGCTGTGGAAAATTGTACACTACTGCTCATCACCTTAAGGTTATTGTTGAAAAACTATTCAAACCTTCTACTTGTTCTTTGCAATTAAATCTGAAAATGATAGAAATGCAGTTAACATGTGACAGATGATAATTTAAATTTTACCTCTTTTTACAGGAATGCTACATATATTTTTATATTTCGAAGTGTACTTCTAAGTGCTTACTTATAAGCAGCAGTGGGATTCTACTGATTCTGTCCAGCTCTGTAGAACTGTAGCTCTGAAGAGCAACAGACATAGAACCGGTTCTATGTCTGCTGCTGTTTTGGCCCACCCACCCACCCGGACACTTACATGTCCTTTATTTCCTGCTTTTTCAACCTCAGTTGCTTTGCGCAGCACAGCTATGGTTGAAAAAGCAGGAAAAAGTGCTTTTTCAAATGCTGCACATCCGCGCGCAACACTGCTCAGCTGTCCAGGCAGCAAGCTGACGATGTTTCACACATGCACGCACCATGCATGCTCATGCAAAACGTAATCACCGAACCGGTAGTTACACTGGTCCGATCCCACCCCTGGTTATAAGTACTTGTGTGTGTGTGTGTGTGTGTGTGTGTGTGTGTGTATATATATTTGTGTATTTTCGCAGGTACTTACATGTACGGTATTCAGCTTTGTTCGGGTATTTTCCCACGTCATTATAGTTGTGCTTTTAAAGTTGTAGCAACATTTCGGCAGAATCTCATCTGCCATCATCAGGCTTCTGTATTGTGTCCGTCTGTGAGTCAGACTTTTACAGTTGTTTCAGTTTTAAATTTGCGGCTAGCCTGCTGCTGTGCCAGAATGGCTTTTTCTTCATCCTGATTGGTTGGGAATCTTGGTCTGTGTTTATTGGTCTTGGAGATTGCTGTGTTCTGCTTGATTGGTGTTTCTAATATCTTCTGTCTGTTTTGTGGCTTTTTTTGCTGAAACATTGCTACAACTTTAAAAGCACAACTACAATGACGTGGGAAAATACCCGAACAAAGCTGAATGCCATACATACATACATACATATATACATACATACATATATAATGTTATATATATATATATAAAATGTTATATATAATATATAATAAGATATTATAACAGTATTACACCTAATGTGGACATTTTGGTATAAGAAGTGTTTGAAAATGATAAAAATATTGTGAATTTCCTATTTTGGGAGGTTTTTGATTGAGTCAGGCAATCTAATAGAATTCCTCTAATTCTCTAACAGAAAGTCTTTTGTCAATTTAGATAAATGATGAAACTATGCTTCTGTGCTTTTAACTTTCCTTTCAAAAGTTTTAACTAGGTGTTAAAAGTATTGCTATAAGAATGACATTGTTTTTGCAAACTATTAAACATGCTATGTACACATGTGATGGAAACCATTTTTTGATCCTTATAAGACATCACTCAAATTGTTATTCTAATTCATTTTGGCCAGCATGGGCAAGTTGACATTTACTTTTACTTTCTTTACCTTCTGTATATATAGTCATGTTACAAAATATATGATTTCTGTCTTTCAACAGGTACATGAAAGATCACATACAGGAGATCGGCCATATCAGTGTGACCATCCAGGTTGTGGGAAAGCATTCGCAACAGGTAGGTGGTTAATTCTTTTTAAATGTAAATTTTAATTGAAGATTTATAAATAATGCAAGCTTGCTTCTTTAGTGGTGTGAAACATGTAAATCATTGAATTTCATAGAAAATTAAAGACAGATAGAATAAAATATTTTAAATCATACAATCTTTGTCAAGGTTATGGATTAAAAAGTCATGTCCGAACTCATACTGGGGAGAAGCCTTATAAATGTTCAGAAGAAAACTGCACAAAGTCATTCAAGACTTCAGGAGACCTGCAAAAACATATAAGAACCCATACAGGTATTTTGCATTTTAATACAACTTTAATTTTTATAATGGCATATTTGGATATCATAAAGTATTTCTTAAACTCATCTACCTTTAACCAATCTGTTCTATAGCCTAAAGCTTCAAATGTATTGTTTTACTGCATCTATTTAATATTTAAGGATAAGTTCCATTTAATTCAGAAATTCTTATATCTGAATAAAGATAAGGATTAACTGTAAATTACTTTGAACATTTTGAAACTTAAAATAAAAATCTGAGTTTTGTAACACCTTTATCCACTTTATATAAAATGTTCAACAAAAGTAGTTTTTCTTTCAACATAACTTTGAAATTTTGTTGCTACCAATAAACATTCCTAAACTCAAACAAAATTCAGCAGTTTAATCATGTAAAGGCACCATAGATCTAGAATAAAATAATGACAACGTAATTGTTTAGGAATATTCAATAGCAGCAGTAACAATCATATTCTTTCTTAGTTAAAATAATATGCTTTTTTTTAAACCAGCCACCTAAAATTCTGCATGCAGTTGGTTTCTTTGGTAGGATATTTGCAGTTGGAAAGTGCCAGACTAAAAGTCCATTTCCATTCACAAATCAGTTAAACCTAGAAACAAAAAGAAAAAAAATGAAGCTTTTTAAATATTATGTATGGCTAAGTTTGACAGCTTAGGTTAGCTAACTGTTGTATTTTCACTAATGATCATGTTTGCATAATCTTCATGAATAGGCCCACATAGAAGACCTTGCAACAGACTTATCTGGTGATTTTCAGGAGGATATACAACTGATAACGAAGTTGAAACTTGAAATGCAGTTTATGCCATATAGACCTGGCCTAAAAGTATTCAAAAACTGCATATTTGTTTTTGAACAATTTTATCAGTAATAGAATAATTCCTGGATAGTCTTCCAATCTACCAGAAGTAGCTTCTAATTGGCTGCTTTGCTTTTTAGCCTCACTTAGCACGTCACTAAATTTAGTCTGATCTTTGAGATGCGAATAACAAATGGGCTTTGAAATCATCAACATATTGATGATGTTTCATTCTGAAATGTTGTTTAGATATTTTGAGATATTAAACAGTGGAGAGTGAAAAAAATACATTTTTAACAAATGTGTAAAAGGGACAGTTTGTACAACTCAGTTTCTTCTGAGGATCCTTTTTCTCCCCTAACCTTCCTTCTTTTTCTCTGTACATGTCCAGTATACACTATAGCATTTCTCTGTTTCTGATTTTGCCATTATTTTCTTTTAACAGTATTGACAGATTACCTCGGTTTTCCTGATTTTTATCTAAAGTCCTATAACCCCAGTTCATTATTTTTTTTCTCTGTGCTATTTTGGAGCTCTTCACATTTGTTTATTCCTTCATTTCATTTGTTAGTTTCTTGTGTATATACTCCATTCCTTCATTTGTCTCTGCTACTCTGTAAAGCTTTTGTTACCTATACTCATAGTTTCCACACATCCGTGAATTTCATACAGTAAATGAACATCAGGCAAAGGTGGTCTATTTGCTGATTTACTATCAAAGACAAAAAAATTGCCACCCAGTTCATTTGTCCACTTCCAGAAGAAGTGAAGTAATACAAATTTGTGCTTTAGAAACATTATTTTTACTTCTGTTGGACATTGTTCAACATTAATTTTGGAGACAGCTTATATACAATTGATATTTGCAATTTCTCAGGAAGAAAGCAATTAAAACTGACAGTTTACACCCATAGTGGGGTTTTTTAACCATAGCTACATACAATATATATTATCTAGGAATTATTTTTTCTTGTATGTTTCTAATGTAAGCACAAACAATATATCCCACAGAAATACTGAGATCTAAATTGAAATTGAAAACCTCATAGAAGAACAAGGCTGGAGTGTATGTGTTTGTATTAATTTATTTATTTTTATATTTTGTTTTAATCTCTCTTTTATTATTTTTATAAATAACTCAAGGCAGTGAAGAAACATTCTTCTCTCCTCCCATTTTCCCCACCACAACAACCTCTGAGGTGATTTGGCTAAGGAAGAGTGGCTGGCCTACAGTCACCCAGTTAGCTCTCTTGCCTAAGATGGGACTAGAACTTCTAGTGTCTAGCCTGGTACCTTAACTACTGTACCAAATTGGCTCCACAGGTAGTGTTCAGCATCCTATTTCTCTCATCTGCTTTTCAGCTTTAAATGTCTTCACAAGGGAGGGAGACTTCACATAAATTTATCTTTACATTAAAATACATAGACTGAAATTTATGAAACTATATAAATTTGTTTCCCTGTTAAAAGTCCAGTTTCTAAAATAACCATATCATTATTGCTTGCCCCCCCAAAAAAGAAATGAGGAATCAAAACAGGTTGTGTAACATTCTTACAGACATTCCATTCCTTCTGTTTAAACCAAAGACCGCCTTTAAGGAAAAGCTGTTGTTGGGCGTGTCTTAGCACAGTTCAGCTCTTTTCTCTCTTGTAACAATATGATATACAGCATAATGAAAGGATTATGGAAACTATGGCAACATAACATTATAGTAAACATGCTTCAAAACATACATCTTTCTGGCAGAAAATTGGCAGGCTTTTTAAAGTAAAAAAAATGCAGTTTTTTTCTAGGAGGAAGCCAATAGTTGTCTTTCATGGAAGTAATTTGAAGGATTTTTCCTATCTGGTGTTTTATAATAGTAGTGGGGGGATTAATAAATATTTCAGTAATATTCAATAATACATTGAATTATAAAAATTGTGCTTTCACCCATCCCTCTTAGGCTTCTCTCTGTGGCATGAAAGTATACAGAGACTCGACAGTTCTTAGCAAAAGCACTTGAGAAAGTGTCGCACAGCAGCATAAGGGTATGCTAGCAATATAACATTTGTTGTAGGGATTTAAGTACTGATCAGTACAGACATATTTATGGTAGTTGTATTTAAATTAAATGGGGAAAAGATACTTTTTTTCTTTATTGCATAGGTCAGTTTAATACACATATGTTTTAGAGTGTTCTATATACAGATGGATAATTGATACCCATTTGTTCAAACACAGCCAGTGCTACAATCCAGAGAACAAAATATGCCCTTTCTTTCTCAAGCAGCAATTTTTCATGCTGTCTGACAAACCACATTTAACATTTTAATGAGACATAAACTTTGTGTAAAAAAATTATATTACTTATATGTGTCCAAAGTTCAGTATTTGACTGGGAATGGACAAATTCAGAAGTTTAATGCTCTGGATTATGGAATTTTCCTCTTAATTTAAGGAGTAACTGAAATGGCAAACTTGCCAGCAGCAGTTAAACTAGACTCTGTACACAATACATAATAACAAAAAGTACATAGTAACATTCAAAATCTTTGCCTCTAGGGTTTCCTTCCATCCTGTCTCATTTGTATTTTGCCTTTCATTTAGTGATGTTTTTATTGTTTTTGTGAATTATTCATATGAAGTATGAATAGCTTTTACCCACTATGTGTATATTGGCATTTTAGCATTCAGAGAAACGAGAAGAATAAACATGTAGATTTTCAACCTTTAATATAGTCTACTGAACGCGTTAAATATATGGTAGGATTGAATCTTTTCAGCTGTGTATGTGTCGGCCACTAAATAACGATATTTAACTCTAAAATGAAAACAAAGTTAATCCATTGCATAATAAATAAAAATGCCAACATATAGCCAATATCTTATTATTTACCTGGACTTTTCTCGCACCCCCTGGAATATTGTCTCGCAACCCCAGGGGGTGCGAGCACCCCAGGTTGGGAACCCCTGGTCTAGACCAACACAAAACATGTGTAAATATTGCCTTATTTGTTTATAGAAGTTTCTCTAGCTGCATCTTTGACTTAAGCTAGTAATACAGTAGTATTGAATCTACAAAAATCCCCCCAACTTTAGTCATGATTCATGAATTGTTAAAGAAAAAGGATGAAAATATTAAATATTAACGCCTGAGAATAGGAACAGTTTGTTCACCCAAATATATATAAAAAAAATAAATGTAAAACAAATGAAGCAAAAAGTGAATTCAGTGATGTTTCTTCACTATATTTTAGAGCTCACAATTTTGTACAAGACAGCATTAGAAATTTATTTCTAATCTATTTTATTCAAAATAGTGAAAAAAGAAGGAAGAAGATGGAGCGATTTGTTTATTAAAATATTTAGTGCCAAATGTTTATAAATAAATTAATATTCTATAAATAGAATATAAGTATTCTAATTTGTTTGTCTCAATTTCTTTTAGGCGAAAGGCCGTTCAAGTGTCCCTTTGAAGGATGTGGTAGGTCATTTACAACATCTAACATCAGAAAGGTTCATATCAGGACACATACAGGTGAAAGACCATATTATTGTACAGAACCAGGATGTGGAAGGGCATTTGCCAGTGCAACTAACTATAAGAATCATGTGAGAATACATACAGGTATGGTGTTTGATATATTTTGCTTATAGTCCTTGATTTTTTTTTACTTTCCAGTCTCATTTGAAGTATATTTTAGGTCTTTTGGGGAAATAGGAAAAATTCATTCACCTCTAAACAAAATAGAACTTGAAATATTCTCTAATGATAATCAAAGAAAATGGAGATAATTTAAAATAATGTGAATGCAACTGTAGAACAGAATTTCTCAAACTGTCATTGCTAGTAAGGTTGTAAAACAGCTGAAAATATAGGCATTCATTTTTGCATTTGATATCTAACCATTCATTCTGATAAAATAGTTCTAAATTGGAGGCCTGAGTCTCTGGCTTGTGTTGATTATAATTGGTTTTAAAGATGATATGTATTTTTATGTTTCAGGATTGTAAAATAAAAATCGGAATAACATACTTTGAATTGCAGAATTAGAATCCCAGGAATTATTTTCAAATGATTAATGAAAAGAAAGACTTTTGAAAAACTTTATATATGTCTTGTTTTCCTTTCTTTTCTTTATGCAATATATGTAATAGTATATATTATCTTAAGCGTGCTACTTTCTTTTTTGAGAAACTGTTGCTGATATATAGTGCATGGTAACGTTTGCTAAAAAATTATATTTTCTTCTTTTTTCAGTATTAATTAGCACATTTCCCAGTATGGCATTGTCACTAATGGACCTAGAGTCTCTTTCCTTTCAAGAGAAAGTGACTGGCATCCTTTTAAACAATTATACTTTGGGTCTCATTATTTACTAAATAATGAGCTAATAATTCTCCACTTGAATTCTCCATTTCTTTTAGCATGTTTTGAATTCAAGAATTCATACATTTTCCAAAAAATTGAAATGCTACATGTAAATAGTGAGATCAGATTTTTGTGTTATATGCACTTAAAAAAATAATGCTGTAATAATATATATACATTACCAATTATTATGCTTTATAAGCATATAAATTTGTAAACATAAAATGATTTGTGATTTTCCAGAATATTTATGATGCTGGAAAAATCTCTGAAAAAGACAATTTAAAGTGCTATCAGCAATGGAGGGTGTGGGATGGGAAGTGGCTGTTTCCAGTGGGCATTGGTCCATAAAATAATCATGATTACTAGCACAGGTAGTCCTCAACTTATAACAGTTCGTTTAGTGACAGTTCACAAAGTTTCAATAGCATTGAAAAAAGTGACTTACATTTTTCACACTTATGACCGTTGCAGCACATAATCACATGATCAAAATTCAGGCGCTTGGCAATTGACTCACGTTTATGATGGTTGCAGTTTCCCAGGACCATGCATTCATTTAACCAACCACGTCACTAACTTAACAAGTGCAGTGATTCACTTAACAACTTTGGCAAGAAAGGTCATAAAATATGGCAAAATTCACTTAGCAAATGTCACATTTAGCAACAGAAATTTTGTCTCTTTTTGCCTAGGGGAGAAGCCTTATGTATGTACAGTCCCTGGCTGTGATAAGCGTTTTACCGAATATTCCAGTTTATATAAACACCATGTGGTACATACGCATTCTAAACCTTACAACTGTAATCATTGTGGAAAAACATACAAACAGATTTCTACTCTTGCAATGCACAAGCGAACAGCACATAATGATACTGAGCCAATAGAGGAAGAACAAGAAGCTTTTTTTGAGCCACCTCCAGGTATCAGTTTATTAGTGTAACTTTTAATTTTTCTCACATGTTAACTGTAAGAATGCTTTTTTTCCCCTTACCTCTTGCAAATAGTTCATTATAAGTTCTACTCTTTAATACCAGATGTTTTCTATGATGCCCATTTTTTGTGTTTTAAAATTATCTGTAAAAACTTGCCATTTATAGTTAATTACTACAAACATAGTTAAGTGTCTCTGAAACTAATCAGACTCAGAGAAGATATAAATGTAAATACAGAATGTGCTGTATAAGTTTCTGAGATTGTACCATTCGAAGAGGCCATCCATCAGTCTGGGATGATGTATCATCAATAATCTAATGATATCCAGTTATACCTTATCATATACCTTATCTTGATTAGATTATTGCACAGGCAGTCCTTGACTTATAATGACAATTGGAAGTGGAATTTCTGTCACTAAGTGGTACAGTCATAACATGTGACCACATCGCTTAGCAATGGCAATCCCTGTAGTACATAAAATTTCATAAAATAAAATATATTTCTTCTTTGGAACATGTAATAAAGAAGTCCTCCTCACAAGACATTCTCCAATATGACCTTTAAAGCAAATATGTTGACATTGTCCTTTTCCATTTCGATTTGAAGTGGGGATCAAAAACTTATTTTCTTGATTTACTTACTTGCAAATATTCTTCTTTCAATTGCATTGGGGGACCTGTAATTAAATCATCATCATAGTAAGCACTGTTGGAGTCAGATTTATATTCCAAAATTATAGTTAAGTCCTTTGTGTTGTCAAATAATTGTGCAATAACCTCGGGTTTGAGATCTTTCTGCAAGTGATTGCATCTCTGGGTTTCTCATTTTCTTCTAATTACTTGAGTAATTTGTTTCTCTCACTCTTCTTTCATAACATATTTGGGACATAGCTGATCTGCAATACAAATTGTTTTGTTTAAATATTCCTCCAAAATAATTCTGCATATCCAAATCAGAATAGTCAAAAAGCACCTACTAAAATATTATTATTATCAAGAGGTGTGACAGGAGGGGACCTGATATCAAGTACTCTCTGTGGTAATTTCCCTCTTATAGAAGAGTTTGGCCTGCAAGGCAATATTAGCCCCCTATCTTTGTGGCTAGTAAAAACCTGGCATATTTGGAAGACCTTAGGGGACTGATCGTAGGACACCATGATCATTTTAATAAAGCTAATAAAATATAATAAATACCAATTGGCACTTAATTGGGAGACTAGAAGAACGAAACTCTAGGGAAGTTGAAAAAATACTTAGAAAGCTGCCAGTGGAATTGCAGATTGTGTCCATTTGTTGCCAGAATCCCAACATGTATCTTTCCATGTAGTCAGGGCTTGAGCTCAATATAAACAATTTCTTACCTTTTTAAAGTGCAAATTAAACTCAAATTCCTTTAAATAGGTCAAGGTGAAGATGTTCTCAAGGGCTCTCAAATAACTTACGTAACGGGTGTTGAAGGAGAAGATGTAGTTTCACAAGTTGCTGCTGTGACTCAGACTGGGCTGAGTCAGCAGGTGGCACTTATTTCTCAGGATGGAACTCAGCATGTAAGTATCTGCCATAATGAAGATAGCCTTCAAAATAACTTTAAAAAATGTATTCCTGTTTGGTTTTTTTTGTCATTAAATATTGGTTTCCAGGTGTCATTAATATTGGTTTCCAGTACACTAATAATGTTAGGAACACATGATACATTAACTTTAAAAAAAGGATTGCAATACTGTGGAAACTCAAAGAATACTGTGGCCCTCAAAGAAATCCAGTTTGACACTCCTGATCTAAGGCTTAAAACAATATAGTAAATTTACTTTAAAAGTTCCAGTTCTAGTTTTCTATGTCTGACTTCTGGTTAATGTTATGAACCTTGCTGATCTTTAATTTTTATTACTTATTTAGTTACTATAAAGATGCATTAATATATCCCAGGATAAAATCTTATATAAAAAAATTATGCTCAACTCAATGTTGTTAACTAAATGATTATATATTATTTCAGGTTAATATCTCTCAGGCTGACATGCAGGCCATTGGAAATACTATCACTATGGTAACACAAGATGGCACTACCATCACAGTCCCTGCACATGATGCAGTTATTTCCTCTGCAGGAACACATTCTGTTGCAATGGTCACTGCGGAAGGCACGGAAGGGCAACAGGTAAATTGTTTCTAAATATATAGGTAAAAACAAACAATTGAGGCTTTCTAAATAAATGTTGACAACAGATTTTTTTAGCCATTAGCATGACATTTGATTGATTGATTAATAGAGCCACCTTACTCTGGGGTGAATAACAGCAATAACCAATAAAACCACATAATAAAATAGAAAATATAGTTCAGAACAACATACAAATATGTCGCAGAAAATAATTCAGCATAACATTTAAAATATATATATTTTATTGCTTTAAAAATAATAGTAGAAAAATAAAAAGAACAAAAAATAAAGATACCAAGTCAAAACTATATAGCAATTGTTTAAAAGAAAGAAAAAAATACAACAGAAAAAATAAAATTACAGAGTATACATTAGTAAATATATATAGAATTGTAATTGTTTACTATGGTAACAATAAAAAGCTTACCAATATTACAGGATTTATAACATAATTCTAGACAATCTAGTTAAGCCTGAGATAATACATGCAAAAGGAAGCAAATTAAAAAAGAGCTCAGTGCAACAGAAATCCAATTTTTTTTTACTGTTCTATTAATTTATTTTGGTTCATTCATTCAACTTTGTAAA
Source organism: Pseudonaja textilis (assembly GCF_049901715.1). NCBI lineage: Eukaryota > Metazoa > Chordata > Lepidosauria > Squamata > Elapidae > Pseudonaja > Pseudonaja textilis. Next base: position 241,326,534 of record NC_141990.1, read on the forward strand.
TTGTTTCAAGTCAAATTGAAGCTGCATGGAATTTTTACTAATAAATCAATCAAATACTTTGTAACTGCCATTCATCTCTGTGCCCAAAGGCCAAAAGGAATAATTATTTCTAGTTTAATGCATGATGCTGTGATTTCAATGTTATAGGTACATATTGTAGTTTAGATAATCTGCCTTAAGCATTATTAAATGAATGCTTCATCCTTTATGCCAGGTCTAAACATAGTATATTTTAGCATATTGTGTAAATTATTTTACTGATTTGTTTACTCTTTGCAAATAGTTATTATTTTTACTATTGGTTCTAGAATATGTATTGGAGGTATTATTCATATGTCTCTCTTTATGTCCTAGTATATATATTTAAAATATTAAGACTAATCATCAGTGACTTTAAAACTTTAAAATAATTATTTTTAGATTTCAGTATTTAGAATGTTTTTTTCTCTGTACCTTTTATTAAGGTTGCCATTGTGGCTCAGGATTTAGCAGCTTTTCATAGTGCTTCACCAGAAATTGGACATCAGCAACATGGACATCATTTAGTCAGTGCAGAATCTAGACCTGTTACTTTGCTGGCAACATCCAATGGAACACAAATTGCAGTGCAGGTAATTTTGATATGTAATAGACATTGGAAATATTTTATTAATAATATATGGATTGAATCTGGGGTAGAATTTCACAAACTGGAGAATCTGCAGGCCTAGAAAGACAACAGGGAAATTCTATCTGTCTATCCTTTTATGTTCTCCACAGTTTGCTTCTGGAGATTTGTTGATTTTTTTTGGATCACTGCAGGAAGTAATTTTGAGAAGAGGGAATCAGTGATCGCTGACTTCTCTTCTACCCCTTTTTTCTTTTACAAATCCTGCCTTAGCAAAGAATGCCAGCTGGGTGACCTTGGGCCAGTCATTCTCTCTCAGTTCAACCTCCCTCACAGGCTTATTGTGGATAAAAAGAGGAGGAGGAAGGAGTATTAAGTATATTAACTGCCTTGAGTTATTTGTAAAAATAATAAAGGTGGGATACATATAAATATAACCCAGTAACCTTCATTGAATTCAATAATCTGCTTTAATTTTTCAGAACAATAGATCTGGATCTTCTTATATGTATGTGATTTTAAAGTTTAAAAATTTGTTTTTAAATAGTTAATGTATCCATGAAATATGCTATAAATTGCTCAATTAAAATAAAATTGCTTTTTTAATACAAATAATTTTTACATTCTCTATACACACTCTAAATTTCAGCCATTTATGAAATAGTAATTTTTTATCAAAAGGCTGGTCTCTCCTGCATTATCAGTTTCTGAACCATTGTAATTCATGCTTAGAAGCAATTTCAGCAGAATCCAGAAACAAGTACCTCAAAGAAGTTCCCATGTTTCAAAAAGAAATCACTTGAAATTATATATGTGGGCTCAAAAAATATGACAAACTATTACCATTATACATACATAAGTAATATTGGTACTTTAAACACTTGAGAAAAATATGCTAAAATGCTTTTAAATGCTTATTTAGAATGCTTATTTTAAGCTATTTTTTGTTTGTTTCAGCTTGGAGAACAGCAGTCTTTGGAAGAAGCAATTCGAATAGCTTCTAGAATACAACAAGGTGAAACACCAGGAATTGATGATTAACTCATAACTTGGCTAAAGGAACAGTAGAATTCTATTTTATTTTTGTTCAACAAAAGTCTATGCCAGGTGAAAACCATAACATGTTTTTCCTCACTAATACTGTGCATATACTTTACGCAACAGTGAAGAACATTTAAAGTGTATAATGTTTGTGTATATGAACTTTGGGAATACTGAATTCCATCTCTTAAGATTCATTATTCTCTACCCAGGACAAAGAATTAGGTTTTGTATTAAATTTACTTGCTTATATTCCAAACCAGACTAAAGACAAGCAACAGTCACAGAAGAAATGCTGGAAATAATTTTAAAGTCATACAAAATCAACGAAGGCATTATTGAAGATTTCAACTCTTTAAATCATAACAGCAATCATCATTCAAAAATCCTTTGGAAGCACGAATTTAATTGTTTCTTATATGCAGTTTTGAATTTTGAAACCTTTGTAAATATTCCATTTTAATTGTGGTTCATTCACATGTTGAACATTTACCATTTTTAGTTTCCTCTCCCGTCTCACTGATTGTAAATACAGACAATTGCCAGAATTGCTATTATATTGTCTTTGAATTGGATTATGTATAAAATGAAAACTTCTGGTTGTTCCATATTAAAGGAATTAAAACTGGTTTTTCTACTTACTTGCCAACCATCATGTTATATATGAAAGATAATTTTTTCTTTATCTTTGTTCAGTCATTTGGAGCACATATATATATATCTAGGCTCTAAGTAAAAGGAAGAAAAATGAGATGATATTGCTTATGTTGTGGCCCCTCCGTCACCATATTCATAGTTTGTGTAACATGAGTTACTGTGAGCATGAGAAATCTTCACTGTTATCCATGTGATTTAAAACCTTGATTTTCCAGATTCCAAATCAGTGGCCTCCAACCTTTTAGGCACTCGGGACCGGTTTGTGGAGAGAGGTTTTTCTACAGACCAGAGGGGGCATGTGTTGCTTGCATGCTGTGGATGGAGCTTTGCTTTGTGTGGACTGGTGCCAGTCCAGACACTGGAGATTGGGGCCTCTGATCTAAATTATACAGAGGCATTTTGCAACAGTCACCTTTAAAGAGTAAGAAGAACAAAGGGTGAAGCAAGTGTTCTTATTTCCACTTTAATTCCTTGCATCTGTGCTTGAGAGCAACTGTCCAGAACTCCAAGATGGATTCTTATGTAACAAATCGATACAACACAGCCACAAGAGAGGAAGCATTGGCAGGTTTACAGAACGGTTTACAGAAGTACAAAAAAAAATGTGAAAGGGATAAAGAAGGAAATCCCTAGTGATTGTGAATGCTCAGTGGGATGGAGCAACACAATATAGCAAATATATTAGAAAAGAGATAGTGACTAACTGGAACACTAAACTGGAGCATTCCAGCGTAATATTTTGCTGTTCTCCCAATATATTATTTAATTTGAAATCATCTAAAAATAGGATAAGAGACAATGGTTACTAGTCTGAATACTAGTCTGAATGATTGTGATTAGTTAAGCATCAATAACCTACATTTCTCTAATCATAATCTTACTCAACTCAAAATACAAAAACTAATTATTAAAAACATTTCATTTTTTTCATAAACAGGATATCCAAAGACAGGTCTTTCCACTTGTTCTGTTGTGATGTGTAGACTTTTAAAAATCAATAGCTGAGATTTATCAAGACTAAATATATTATGGCATAAACTTGTAAAGCAGGATGTACTTCATCAGACACCTACATATGGATATTGGGGGGGAGGATGGGTAAAATTTTAGAAATTGAAAATACAGATAGTTTACATAGCAACCATCCTGGGCAGCGACTATTGCAGTTACAGCAGTACTGAAAAAGTAACTATGACCAATGCCTGGATTTATAACTTCTGCAGTATCTGTTATGTGTTTGCAATTACAAATCAGTTAATACACGTCCTATTTAAAAATAAGCTCTGTTGCAGTCATGTAATTTTTCACTAAGTGACCATTTTAATGACCAAGTTTGCCAGTCCCAATTACAGTAAATGAGGACTACCACTACTACCAGTTCCCAAATTAAATGTAAGCTTTAATCCAAAATGGAAATGGAGCAGTATAGTTGCCGTAACAAGACAGACAACTCTTAACAGATATACCTGATTCAAAATTATCTGCAAGGGTACTGTTATGTAATTTGGGAGCTCTGGTGCTCTGCCAGTGGTGCCACTGTGGCAACCATGAAAACAAATGGGAAACAAGGGGCAGAGGAAACCTAGCTGAATTTGATGCAATTGCAGTTGTAGACTCTGCCACTGTAAATTAAAGGAGTAGAAAATGTTGGCCACCATATATTTTTTTTTAAAAAACGTATCTTTGATAGTTTCTTAAAAGTCTACACATCACAACAGAACAAGTGGAAAGGCCTGTCTTTGGATATCCTGTTTATGAAAAAAAAAAGGTATTGGTATTGAATAAGCAAGAAAAATAAATTTTGAGACTAAGATTTAAGGTTTAAAACACAATGATTGTTTAAGCTGGCACAAATAATTGCCTGTGTATCTTAACAGACTCTTACAGTTGATGTTTTCTAAAAACATGAAAGAATGAGCAATTATTCCCATAACTGGATTTTGACTATAATTTTTCTGGGAAAAGGTGCAGTGTCAGCTTAAGGAATTTCTCCTACATATCTCTTTTAGAAAGAGGTTAAACTACATGACTCTTAAAATATTTACTATAAGGTTATTTTTAAAGCAACTTCATTGTTTTTCAATATATTTATTAAGAAACTTATTATTATTCATTTATCTGACAAAAAAGTACCAAACATGCAATTTAGAATGGAATGTCCATTTTGCGGATCCAAAAGACTACAAAACAAGTGATTGTAGAGGTATCAAAAGATAAAGAATAACTAGGGAAAATCAAAGTTAGACATTAAAAGTCATATAAACATTCTGACCCCATTTGATAGGTAATAACTGATTTAAGCCCTACTTTGTAATTGCTTGGAATAGTCAAAGAATATCCCCATTTATAACTTTTGTCACTTAGTTGGTATATTACACAGTAATACCTGGGACTGGGCCTTATACCCACATCACAATCACATACAAATCATATGTAATATGATCAGAAACAAATATACATTACAAAATGTTATACACAACAATTGCAGCAGGGTGTCTTAATTAAATATGGTCAGCTGCCATATGCACCACAAATGCACCCACAAATGCACCATAATAATTAACATTTTTCAGTCTGGAAAAATATGTAAGGAAAATATGTAAATGGAGCTAAAAATATTTGAACTTCATAATTCATTATATACTGCTGGGATACAATATTTTTGAACTGAAATGTTCAGAGTGAACATTTGGATGGATGAAAAAACAATACTAATTGCTTGGAAAAGTTACTGAACAAGCCTACTAACATAAACACATTAAACTTTTCTTAACTTTTCTAAAGGAAGGATAGGACATAGATGTTACCTTACACAATCTAGTTGTATATATAGTCCATCAGGCAATTATTGTTTATTCTGACCAGTGCCTCCTCTCTAGATTTGTGGCACAAAAATTATCATCTACTATCTGCTACTTGAGTGTTTCATTCAGCCAGTGCTAAAGATTAAATCATGTGCAGGTATTATATGGCTTTCCTTTGAAAGGATAATACTTTTGAATCAAGTAGTACCAGGGATTAAGATTACTGTAGAGTTAATTGTGATAATGCCACAAAGACAGAAATAAACTGCAGCTCTGGAAGTGAAATATGGAATAAGAGGCAGAAGAGAATCTAAAATTATATTGAAGATCTCATAAAACGAGCTGCATAAAATGGACGGGAGACACGGATAGTAACTCTTACCTGAGGCCAATGGAAAAACAAAACTGACTTTAGCAACTACACCTTCATCGCACCCAAACAAGGGTGCGATGAATGTGTTACTCTCATTTTTTTCTGACAGTGACTAATTAATAAATCTTATCTATGTGTGTTTTAATGAAATCTTTATCCTCAATACTAAAATCTTCAAGGTCTATATGCAGCTATATCCGATCAATTCAGAACTGAGAACTGCATGTCAAAGATGAAACTTCTGGCCTTCACTCCCTTTAAAATCAGCACAGTCCGTCTGTACAGACTTTATCAATATTTACTTTGTAAGATTATTGCTGCTAAAATTGCACACAGAAAATCCATCCACTGGGGTAGCTATTAAATTTTAACCCACATTTTTGATTAATAGTGCAGCTCTTCAAGTTGGAAAGCAAAGGCTATGACCTCTTTACAAAAAATCAACCCCAATAAAACTCTATATTATTAATGATTGAAATGAATCTTGGATTATGAGTGGTGCACCCAGAAGATAACCTTTTCACCCTCAATTTGTTTTGGACAATTGCTGTACCTCCAAAGTGTGTGTGTGTGTGTGGGGGGGTGTTATTTTGCCTGCATGAGGGAATTACACATGGGAGAAGAAATTCCCCTCCCCTGATTTCAATTCCATTAGCAGGTTATTTTTTCCTTTGGGTTTCATCTTTGTCACTTTTATTCAGGAGGAAACCCATTCTATTTGGTGGGAATTATTTTTTAGTAATAGAGATGTAGTCTTGTTACACTGTAAGCATATACACATCGACTCAGACATCAACTCTGCTGAATTCAGTGAGAGTTGTTCTCACTTAAATATGTATATAGGATTGCAAGATTAATATGTATTTATTTGTTTGCAATTGTATTTATATTACTAAGTCTGCAAGAAATACAAAAACCCCTATAATTTTTAATTATTACAGACAGACAAAAAAATCAAATAATCATACAACAATAAGCATAGAGATAGAGGACATGAAAAAACCTAAGCATGATTTTCAGCAGATCTATGCAAACAGCAGCCTATACATTGAACATGTTGATTTAATTTATGATATATGCCTGGGCCAAATTTTCAAACAAATCTCATGTGATATTGCCTGCATATATAATAAATTTAAAAATGAATAAAACTATCAGGTCCATGTTCCTATAGAAGTGAGTATTGTTTACTAGTGCAATAAAAGATTTCTCTTGACTAAATTCTATCAGAGAGTCAGCTGGCATGTGATTCCACCAATATTGAGTGTTTACTACCAAGCTGCATCAAGCAGAATAATTTAACCAACGAATCATAGAATGTGCATGTGTAATAGGTAGAGTGGAACAGCCAGCAAGTTTTCTGTATAGTTCAAAAGCCGTCCAGTAGACTTTAAATTTTTGCCTTGAATTTAAGGATTAAGAAAACTCAAGTGGGATTAGGTCATGGCAGTCATACCACATTTGCAGCATGCAACATCCTCCAAACAAAATCCAAGCAATTGTTTTAATATAAAAATTATTTATAGCTTCTCTGTTATACTACCAAGGGAGTTTCATTATCTGAAAGTCAGCCTGGCTAGAGACAACTTAGAGACAGGGCCTTTTCAGTGGCAGGAAGTGGCCACTGTGCAATTCACTTCTGTCAGGTATATCATCATTCAGCTTTATTTACTGAGGAATTTAAAATCTGGGAAGAACTTAATGTGTATGAAGACCAACAATAGAAAAAAAACCTGGCAGGCAGATGTGATTTCACATTTTTGTGTATATACCAGTAACAACAAAAACAACAACGATTATTTCTGGATAATGAACATTTCTATTCTACTGTTTCCAGGTATTGCAGAGAAATAATTGTATGAAATCACAAAATATAAAGACCTGTAAATAAAATTAGAATGCAGCAAAAAAAATCAAAGTTAGTACCAATGGTAATAGGTACCTTGGGTGAAATCCTAAAATGTTTAGAGCACCACTAGAACACCATCAGCATTGACAAAATCATCCTCAATCAATTGCAAAAGGCAGCTTTACTTGAAACAGCTTACATCCTGCAACAATACCATGATATTAATTAAGCAACAACATCTGCCTATCCCAGGTCCTTGGAAAGACTCAATAGATGGATCAAAATGTCAAATCCACTCTAAACATCTGGCTGACTATGTGTCCAATTATAATAATTTATTAAACTGGTATGCTGCCCAACACTCAATTGCGCTGCATTCTGGGTGGATCTCAACCCAAAAATATATAATAAAATAAAAAAAATTAAAAAATGGTAAGTGGAATTGAATGGGGGTCTCACTCTCCTTTATCAAAAACCTGAGGGAAGAGCCAGGTTTTCATAGCTCTTCTGAACAAACAACAGAGTAGGATCTATTTTTGTTCCAGAGAGCAGGCATTGCTAAAGAGAAGTTCCATACAATAAGGTGACACAATGAAAAGGACAGCACGTTTACAATAGCATAAGCTTTTGTAGATTAGAATCTGCTTCACTGGATGCATTGACAGATATTGAAGGTTATACTTCATGTATCTGATGAAGCAGAGACCAGGGCAGGATGGTTTGTAGCACTGTCTAAGGATTTATCTTGATAATAGCACTATCATTTTTCTGTTTTTGCTGTTGAACACCCAAATATGATTAATCTTTTGGAAAAGAAGGAAAGAATTAACTTTAAACCTGGAATTCATTCCAAGCTAATCATGTAATATTTTGCTTATGAATATAGTACAGAGCAATTATGGACAATTTGATTTCCTGGCTTTGCTTCCATCCCTCCCCAACAAAGTCGTGGGTATAGAATAGATCCACAAATCACTCTCCTTGTTGTGGGATGGGGGAGCAGGAGGTTAATTGTGATAGCTGGATAGAATGACCAGTTTACCCCTTAATTGACTCACTAGGGTTTGGTGCCTATTTCTCTCAGTTCATTAGGCAGCTCATCCACCTCCCATATCTGCCTGCATTGGTTATTTGATGTTTCTTGTCTCTGGCCCTAATGAGTTCAGGAGAAAAGACCGATCTGAAAGAACCAGACTCTTCTGCTTTCCTAATTCAGAATGGTCATGGAAAAAAAATATCCAGAGGCATCAGGGAAGTGACATGACTACACCAGTCTAAGGTAGTCACAGGTAGTAGTCAACATATGATGGTAATTGAGCCCATAATTACAATCATAAGTCATACTGGTTGTTTAATGGATAGTCATATGACCATGTCTGATTTTACAACCTTTTTTATAGTGGCTATTCAGTAAATGCCACAATAATTGGCAATCCATTGTTTGCTATGGGCGTTGTTTGTCAGAAACCAGAAGTAATCAGAGTTATGCATCTGCAGGATGCCGCAAACAGTTGTAAATGCAGCCTAGTTGCTCAGTACTCAAAACGTGGTCAAGTGACCACAGGGGTTGGTGGAGGCTGTCAGAACTTGCAGTATGGGCTATAAGTATGTTTGGGAGGAATCTTCATAATTTCATAAGTTGAAGACTATTTGTGCTATGTCTCAAGTTAACCCCATCCCCTATGATCATTTGACTCTGCCACCAAATCAAATGGTCAGCGAAGCTGGTCAGGCTACACAATCAAACTGCTATGGCTTATTACCTGCTTAAAGGAGAAAATGTCAATTTAGTACTAGAACAGCTTAGGATAACTTTAAGCACCCTCAAGTAATGGTTATTATTCAACCAGGTATTGAAATCCATTGGGTAATTTTAGGCTTGTCGCTCCCTCTCAGCCCAACCAACTGACCAGGTTGTGGTTATGCAGAAAAATTACAGAAGGCGTACTATGCACAATGCCTAACACTTCTGAAGGTAAGTCAGAATAAAAAACTAATAATAAATCAACAATAATCAAAGGCTCTAAATCAAGCATATTTCTCCAAAACTTAAAAAAAAGCTACAAAGAGAGATTCCAGCTACTGCCTATTGTAGAGCAACTACAGGAAAAGAACTAGAATTGGGCCGTTTCATGCTGTGTTATATTAATACTGTGTAATATTCTCCTGAGAATTTTGGAAGGATCATAGCTCTTAAATGTGTTGTTTTACCTTCCCTAGTTAGGAAACTAGAGTTGTTCAATATACAATGTTGCTGATTAGCTTTGGTTAAGAATGTTTAGGAGCAGAAACAAACAATGTTATCAATCCAACAAAGGCTAAGATAATCAATGCACAAAGGTCACATGGCAATATATCTCTAATGTTCACTTGTTTGCTTATCCACAGGCTGGTTTTGAAATTAGGTATTATTGTCATGCTGTATTCTTTTATTTAATTGTTTGTGCTTCTTGTGCAAAGAACTTTCATTATTGAGGTGGTATGTAAATATTGAAAATAAATAATAAAGTGTATTTATTTATTAAATTTATATGCTTCTTATCAGACTGATAAGGCAACTCTGAGTGGCTTAAATGTCATAAAAAGATAAACAGAAAAAGTTAACATTTTAAAACTATACAAATTAAAAAAAAATTAAACGATGCTTAAAACCAGAAGCAAAGGAGACATGGTAAAGGGATGAAGTCTTCTTACTCTGTCAACCACCTCCAGAGGTAAGCAAGATCCTTATTGGGGGCCCCAAGCCGACTGATAAAACCATGCTTTAATGTCCTCTCAGAAGACCAAGGGTTGGTATAGTTCTCATATCAAATGGTAGTGTTCCACAAGTCAGGGCCACAGCAAAAAAGGCTCTTCTCCTTGATCCCACACATCAGAATTCCTTGGCCAACAGGTCCATAGCAAGCCTCTTCTGCTGGTGTGAAATAATATCATTGAGTGATACAGATACCCTGGCCCCTTGCCATATTGGGCTTCAAAGGTAATAGCCAACATCTTGAATTGGACACAGAAACAAATTGGTAACTAATGCAACCCGTGCAACAGCAGTGTTTCATGCCACCCTAGGATATGCCACTGCATTCTGCACCAGATGTAGTTTCCAAAAACTCTTCAAGGGTAACCCCATGTAGAGCGTGTTGTATTCATTGAACCAAGAGATGACTACAGCATGAGTGGATGCGCACACTAGGGCAGAATTGACACACAAAATGAACATGTTGGTCTTTAAAAAAGCCATTGTCCAGTGATGGATTTTGAATGTTGAGCATTTCCTGTTAGTCCTCTAGCTCAGAAGAAAAAGAAATCAGCTCAGCCTATCAAATGACAGATGGAGCACTTCCATGCCTGGATGCATGGAACAGCTCTCAGGAGAACCCTGGATTTAATACACATGATAATTCTTGTCTCATGTGAGAACAGCTTAATCTGGACAAAGTTTTGAAATCCAATTCAACACTCTGGTCTAGTCTACTCCCATATCCTCTCAGGTTGTAAATAACATGTGTTCCTCTTTTTATAATTTTACTTAGAATTTTGCCCCACTATTTTTCTCCTTCTTCCCCACTGACCTATTGAGTACAATATACCAATTGTATTTTTGGTTCTTATAGTGTAATCTATCTTCATCTCATTGGTGCATCTTATGCACTGTGCTTCTGTTAAGGTAGTCAACCTGTGGTCTTCCATGTGTTAGCAATTTCATATGCTGACATTCCTAGAGAAATATGACTAGTAGCAAAAGTCACTGGGAGTTGTCATTCAATCTACACACCTCTCCTTAACTTTTCTATCAATTATTAAAGGATACATCCACATGATCCAGACTTTTTAAACTCAGTTTTCTTTCTGACATAATGTGAAAGCAGTATTTTTTATCTTTTTCTGCCACCATAAATCTATTTATGCTTAGAGAGGATTGGGACTCTGGTTTTCTCCAGCAATATTACTCTCCATTGTAACACCAAATAACTAGAAAAACCACAGGGATTTCTTGGTGTACTGTTATTGATACAAAATCCATGGACCAGGGCCTCTTTAAAACAAACTGTATTGGGTCTGAGAGATAGTTAAAACTTCTGGCAAAACTTACCTTCTCTCCAAGTTCCAAACCTAAATTATGTGTGATGGAATTTTTTTCCCCCAACAGCTGAAAAACCCACCAATTTCTTGTCCTGCAGTAAACTAAGAACAGTAGTCGAGGTAGAGGGAGGAACTGGGGTTTTACACTAATGGAGGCAGTGTCAGACCATCTCATGCAAGGCCTGCCTCTTTTGTTTGTGCATGCCACGTTCAGTACTACTTTCCAACCTTGTTACTGGGGCAGACTATGTTGGCATACTTTGTGCTGCTTCCTGGTTGTCCAAGAGCCTTCAATGGTTATCTTGGAAAAGCCACCAGTGAGATCAGTCAAAATATATTGCAAGTGGCTCCATTATGCATGAATGACTGTTTAATGATATTTATATTTCTATCAAGAGTTTCATATACCCTTAGGAAATAAAATGTTGTGTATCATAAATTGTACTTACAATGTTGCAGCACCCATTTAGATGGCAGCCTTAGTCCTACACAAATCATATATTTTTAAAAGACTTACAAAAATTTCCCACTCTTATATTCAAAACAATGTACAATTATCATTGTAATGGTTATATTAATAGTATATGTACTTTCCCCTTTCCAGAAGACCAGTATTGACCCTTTCACTGTGTAAGTTTTGTATATCCTTTTGTCACAACATATTTAGATTATAATCAACTAGAATTGCAGCAAAAAATGCCACTTTCAAATGACAATTTTATTGATCATATAAACTTGTTATCACAGAACTGGAAGGGGCCTCCTGGTTTATTTAATCAAACCCTTTGCTGATATTGGAAATGTAATAGATTATTCTAGATAGGTTATCTGATCTTTCCAAAAAAATTAGATAGTAATAATTTCTGAAAAACCATAAAATGAATGGTTCTTCAGATAAGGTGCATAAAACAGCACAATGACAAATGAGAATAAGCAGGTAGCAGTGATTTAACAATAGAACACATTCCTCTGTAAATCAATAAAGCAATTAAACAAAATATAAAAATATCAGTATAGTGTCATCTTTCTTTTAACCCAGAAGAATGGGAGAATGCTAGAAAGAACAAATGAAAAAAGTTCTTCATATCTTTTGCTTTTATCTGTTCCAGTATCTTCAGCTGGTATTGTTTTTATTGCTCTGTGTGTAGCTTTCCCCCACTTTGGGGGCAGTTTTTTTACTCCTGGAGATTGCTTGGACAAGTCCCTGCAGTTTTATTGGCAATGTTTTTCAAAGCCATCTGCCACTGCCTCCTAAGATCCAAGATCACTCAATTGGCTTTTGCCTAAGACAGGTCTAGAGCTTAGTCTCTTAGTTTCTAGCCTGGCCCCTCAACTAGTACATCTAAACTGCTTTCCACATATGTAATTTTAAAAGCTTGTAATCTCAGCACTTATATGCTTCCTATTTTTTGACTGGTTCCCTTGGGAAATAACTCCCAGGGAACTATTAAGCAAAATTAAAGCAAGGCTGGGTTTGGATTTGATCAGCATACAAAAGATGTTTGGGTAATTTGTAGTTTAGTGTATTGTACATATCAAACAATTGAGTTAATTCAGCAAATCATGGTTTAATTAGCCTGGGGTTATGTAAACATATCTTACATGTAATTCTTATTGAAGCTTTGCTAAGGTAACAAAACAATTGAAGTCACATCTTAATCACATAGTCTTGGTTTCTATATATTATTTCAATCTTAGGTTTATGTCTACTGAGCTTGTTTTATGTAGAATTAAAAAAAAAGTTTCACACTTGGAGTTAATTCGAAGACAAACTAGTGAATTAACCGTTGAGCTGTTGATAGGGCCAGACCAAACATAGGGACGGGGCTGTTTTGTTGCAAACTTTGGCCTGGGTTCTTGTTTCTTTCATGTTATTTCTTTCACGAGAGAAAGTTATTTTAGCTGGAACCGACTGTAGAGAAGGCGCAGTAGCGATTGGCTCAATGGCAGGAAACAAATGGTGCATGAGTCACGACAGAAGACAGTCCTACATTGCAGTTCAAAGCCCATGTGGGACCGTCGATAAGACCGCATGTTGTGCATGGTGCTTTCTCAGCGCGACGACAACCTCACGCCCTCTTATGACAACTTGCTCTTTCTTTTCCCGGCAAGCCTTAAAAGTCCACCATTGCCCCTTGAGGCCGCTTTCGGCTCGATTTGTTTTTTTCGTTTTGGCTGGGAAGCCTGACCGCGGGCGCTTGCCTGTCCAGGCAGGCGAAAGTCGTCTGGAGTGGCTTTTCTCCTCGCAATCTCGAGTTTCCGTTTTCAGGAGGGACGAAACCCTTTAAACAGCTCAGCCCGAGGAACGTTCCCCTGCGGTTAACCGTTTGGAGGATACATTTTTATAACAGCGATCCAAATTCTATACGTAAACCGCAGAAAAACCGTTCTGGCTGCTTGTTAGCAGTTCCAGTGGGAAGCAGAAAAATAAAAAGGGCAAGAAAGCAATTAATTAATCAACGCCAATGCTACGGTCAACAGACGGACGCCCGTGACTGCAGGAACTAGGAAATCTGCCTAGAAATCTGAGGGAAAAGAGTCTACACGGGGCGCCTCATTTGTTTCATCGCAAACGTTAGCTTTGCACTTCGGTCAAGTTGGTCTACATCCGGAGTTTTGCGCCTCATTCTTTCGAAATGTAATCGATTCAATTTTTAGATGGTGGGGTTAAATCATTGCGGTCAGATTGGCAGTTTTTTCAGCTCAACCTCGTGAGGCTCGCTGAGCTTAAACGAGCGCTGATTCAGCTTCCTGGGCTATAAAACTGTTCGCCTCAGGCAGCAAAGCGCATCCAAAAGGAAAGAGGCCTTAAAACAAGTGGGAGATTGATGACACATATAATGACTAAAACGCGCAGTTTCGGGCCATTTTAGGTGCTGGGATTTCCATCTGAGTCAACCCCCTCGCAGGACCCACTTGAAGCCCTCCTTTATCTTTCCCTGCCTCTCCAGCGCGCTTTCCCCAAGATCAAATACTAAACTTCCAGCCACGTTTATGCCTTTCAAAAACTTTCCCCCTTTCTCTCAGACGGCAAACTCCCCCGCCCCCACCACACACGCTCACTCTAACCCACCAATAAACCAACCCCTCCCACTTTCACCCCCCGAATTCGCGCCAAATGATCGCTGATGTCATCACGTTAGGCCCCGCCTCTCGCCACTGGTGTTTTCAAACGGAGGGGGCGTGTGTGATTGGCCGGTGTGACCGGCACGTGACCAACGGTCGCGGGAAAGCCGCGGAGTCTGAACGGGCGACTCTGTGGGTCGGGTGGAGACCGCTGGAGGCTTTTTCGGACAAGCTGGGAACCTCGTCGGGTGACTGTGTGAACGCTCGCCGGAGGAGAGTCTGACCGCAGGGGGGCAGGATTTGGCCTGTCAAAGGCGCCTGTCTGAACGGCAGGGAGAGAAGAAGAGCGTGTACGATCTTCAGCCACCATGAGTTTCCTGAGCCGGCAGCAGCAGCCGCTGGCCACGGGGGCGCGGCGCCTGACGGTCCGGAGGGCTGCGGCCCCTATCCGGCAGAAACTGCTTTTCCCGGGCGGTGGAAGCGACTGCGAGGAGGAGGAAGAAGAGGAAGAAGGCGGCTATGAGGAGGAGGAAGAGGAGGGAGGCGGCAGCAGCGGCAACAGCACCGGGGAAGACTCGGCCTTCCAGGAAGCCGACTCTCCTCTTTCGGTCAGCCGTATCCCGGCCCGGCTGGAGCCTCAGCCACCGCACAACCCCGAAGAGGTTGGAAGAGAACTGGCCTCGACCGCGCTCCCGGGAGAGGAAGGGGACTCGTGGGAAGAGGAAGGCTTCGGCTCTTCGTCCCCGGTGAAATCCCCCGGAGCTTATTTCATGGCTGGCTCGCCGCGGCTGAAAGGTCCTCGCCGATTTTACGATCAGTCGTCGTCGCCGCCACCGCGAGCGGATACAATCCGGTACCGGGAACACCCGGATCCCGGTTCTCCTTTGCCCGAGTACCCCGGCACGCCGCCGCACAAGACCTTTCGCAAACTGCGCCTCTTCGATACTCCGCATACGCCGAAGGTGAGCGAAGAGGTTTAGCAGGGCAAGGGGCCCTGGAGGAAGACAATGGTGAGGGGGGCCGAGAAGGAGCGCCTCTTCCTTCTGCCGCCGGTGGAGGGCTGAGAGGAAAAGGGGCGTTTGGCCACTTCGGCGGGACTGCTTGCTGGATGCTTTTTGGGGGGCGGGGGGGCTAACCGAGAGTCGGAACCCTGTTTGGGTTGGTTTGGTTTGGTTTGGTTTGGTTTAGTTTCGTCCGAGCACGTGGGTGACGTGTGAACTTCAGGCGAGTTTAGTGGTCGATCTGTTTAGGTTTAGTTTAGGGTGATCCTCTGCCGGGCGGTTAGATCGTTTGGTTTCCTCTCTGACCATGACCTCTTGGCCTTTTGTGTGGTCAGAATAAAGTCGGTATTGTCTGGTTTAGGGGGAAAAAAAAGAATTGTTTTTCAAGGAAGACGGCAAGAGGCGCTCTTGGATTAACTGCCACGCCCCCTTTCTGCTTTGTCAGTTTTTCTGCGCAGGACATTTCAGAGGGATTATCCATTTGGTGCCAGACAGGTTTAGAGTCTTTCACTGAGGGTGCTTTCTGCTCTGTTAAAGGTCTCAAATGTTAACGAAGTGGGAAAGAAGCTGACCAATGCCAGCCAACCCATGTGGGCAAAGCAAAAGACTATTTTCAAGAAGTAAGATGAATCTGAGGTGGAGTTTTAACCTTCAGTCTGTTCAGCTGGGTCTTTCTCCTGTGTGTAATGATAAGGGTCATGTTTCACACGTACAGCTTCTCTCAGCATGCATTTGAATGTCCTACCTGCCACTTTACCTATTTTGCTGCAGGTAGCATTATAAGAGGCAGACAAGCTCTGCTAAATTTGAACTCATTGGGAGGATCTTTTAAATTCTGACAGCCCTTCATTTCTCAGTTCATAAATCAATGCCAAGAATAAGAGCAATTTTCCCCCCAGTGCCAAACCCTTGTATCATAATAGTTATGTAACAGATTTGCTTGCCTGTTACAAAAAACTTGGCATCTTGGTAAGGCCTGCCCACAGATTGTCAGTTAAGATTATGTAACTAAACTAAAATTTGTAATGAATTAATTTCCCCCCACATTGTGAAGTATGTGGTAAATCCACTACAATAGTCTAACAAAAGTACTCAACCTTTATGATCCTAATGCTGACCTTCTGGTTTGCTTAGTGATTTTGGAATGTTTACTTTCCTGAAAGAAATCAGATCAAGGATCACTCAGTATATATTAGGAAATCACCCTTTTTAAAAGAGAATAATGGAGAAAGTTTTGTGATTTTTCTAAGCAAAGCATCTACTTTAAAATGTGTAAAGCTTCTATGAAAGTTTATGTGAATTTTAAATTATAAAGAAATATGAGAGATATAAATGAGTTGATTTTGAAACCATAATTGTCTGCTTGTTCTGAGAGTGATGTATTGGTTTTTCTTTATTTTTATTAAGATATAATGGTCAAGTTGTACGATACTGTAGAATCAATATTTTTATAACTGCAGTTAATTTTCTGTTGATATTTTATGTATGAACTCTAAATTAGTAATAATAGCATATTATGAGGCTGTCATTTGTACTATAAAATTAATATTTTGCTGTCAGTACTGTATGTGTAAAATAATACCTTGAAAATGGAAGCCTATTTATTAGATATTCTGCCTTTTTTACTTTATAAATAACTCAAAGCGGTGAACATATGTTATACTCTTTCTTTCCCCAGAACAACCCTGTGAGGGAGGTTGGATTGATAATCACCCTGCTGGCTTTCATGCCTATTAAAATAATCTTAATGTTCCAAATGAATTTATACTTCTATTCTATCCTAGATATTTCAAGGCCTAAAACCAAAGGGACTGCAATCATTTTCAGTTGGATGTTGTGATACATATCTTCCATATGGCTTCTTTGGTGGCTGTCACTGGAGTGGTAGAACTGAAATATGGAGGTTTGATTTTTTTTGAGGAGTCAAATGCTTGTCCTAAGCTTTGCAGAGGCTCTAAACATATATGTTATCCCTTAACTTCACTTATACTAGGTATAAAAGACACTGTCAGTTTTCTGGAAAAAAATTACTTGTACCTAGTTTGGGAAATCACATATGTTGGAGATCAAAGTTTGCCTGCCTCAACCATAACAATGCCAAGGAGATCATTCATGATGTCCCAACAGTAGACAGGGCTGGGCTGCATATGATATTGCAATTTTCTGCAGAGCTTAACTAGCTGTTAATAATCATAAAATGACTATAAAAATGAAAATTATGCAGTAATCTGACAATATAAAGCTCAAATTATGAACAACACTAGTTTGGTCTTGCTGCAATTATAAGTCACAAATTAGGTACAGTATATGTCAAAAAGGGATCAGAGCTTAATGCTAAAAAGTGTTATATTCAGAATGTATTAAATATCACATGGCTGCTATGTAATGTTGCAACCATCATAAATGCATGCTGATTGCCAAGTCAAGGACCTGTAGTGGATTTGGCTGATCTCAAAAAGCTAAGCTTGTTAGCTCTGCTTATTACTTGGATGAAGACTCATTAGGATATTCTATAATTAATTGATTTCCTTTATTGTTACTAGTAGAAATTCTTATTTGTTGCTTGCTACATCAATATTTCATATTTATCAAGGTATTCAAAGCTTCAGTAAGTAGAACATACATAGAAGTAATATATATGCCAGAGGACTGGAAAAGAGCTGATATAGTTCTCATCTTCAAAAAAGGGGGAAAAATAGATTCAGGAAACTACAGACCTGTCAGCCTGACTTCAATACCAGGGAAGATTCTGGAAAAGATAATAAAGCAATGAATCAGCAAATACCTAGAAGCAAGCAAAATAATAACCAAAAGCCAACATACGAGTTTGTTAAAAACAGATCACGCCAGACTAAGTGGTGAAAAAAGTAAGGTTCTACATTTAAGCAAGAAAAATCAAATGCACAGATATAGTATATGTGGTACCTTGCTCAATAGTAGTAACTGTAAGAAGGATCTCGGAGTCTAGTGGACAACCATTTAAATATGAGCCAGCAGTGTGCAGCAGCTGCCAAAAAAGCCAACACAATTCTAGGCTGCATAAACACAGGGATAGAAATCAAGATCACATGAAGTGTTAATACCACTTTATAATGCCTTGGTAAGGCTACACTTGGAATACTGCATTCAGTTTTGGTTGTCACGATGTAAAAAAGATGTTGAGACTCCAAAAAGAGTGCACAGAAATAAATATGATTAGGGGACTGGAGTTTAAAACATGAAGAACGGTTGCAGGAACTGGATATGTCTAGTCTAATGAAAAGAAGGACTAGGGGAGACATGATAGCAGGGTTCCAATATCTTGAGGCTGCCACAAAGAAGAGAGAATCAAGCTATTCTCCAAAGCACCTGAGGGCAGGACACAAGCAATGGGTAGAAACTAATCAAGGAGAGAAGCAATTTAGAACTAAGGAGAAATTTCCTGTCAGAGCAATTAATCAGTGAATGACTTGCTTCCAGAAGTTGTGATTGCTCCAACACTGGAAGTTTTTAAAAAGATATTGGATACCCATTTGTCTGAAGTGGTGTAGGGTTTCCTGCCTAGACAAGGGGTTGGACTAGAAGACCTCCAAGGTCCCTTCCAACTCTGTTATTCTATTTATATATAAAGGTGTGCATCCATTCTCAGCCATGAGTGGATTTGTGTAGAATCAGAATATGTAATCTCATTGCTATGTATTTTAAATTTACTTAAACTGATGGAGATCTGAGTTGTAACATTTCTTCTGGCCAAATCTGTTATTGACAGAAAAGGTTCATGAAGGTTAGAGTATATAATTATTGCTGGAAATGTTAGATTCTTGTATATCAGTTCTGATTTTCCATATGGACATCTTCAAAGTGAGGGGGGGAAACGTTAAGCTTTTCTTAACTTATAAGTTTAGTTCTTGTATTCTATTCTAGGTTATTTGATTAAGTTGAGTGGAATCTTCTTCCTTTGGTTCTGAAAAATCAAAAATCAATCACTTAGAACACTAAACTACCCCACTCAACAAGTTCAGTAGAGTCAGTTCAGTTACCAGAAAGGACTTATTAAAAAAGCAGACAACAGAACAACAGAATACCACTAGTTATCATCTACAGCTCAAGCTACTGAAACACATTATGAGTAAGCTACAGCCTATACTGGACAATGACAATGTACATTTTCTGGTACTGATAGGCCCATGCTTACATATAGAGTAACATCTGTGAAGGACCTGAACTCCTGCAGCCAAGTGTAGAAACCGACTGACAAAATATGCCACATGTCCAGAAAGAAATTAAATGAGTTAGTGGGAAAGGCAGGCTTTCTCCACATGCCTTATGAGTCTCATGAGCAACAAGAAATTACAAGAGAAGAATGCAAGCATTAGTACACACTTTGCAATAAACCAGGTGTATACTTTGCTCCCATTTCCACATCAGCAGCACCAACAAGTACACACGATGAGGGACACTTTTACTTGTTCTTCCTGCAATGTGGTATATGCTGTCATTTGCTTCTGGATTCTACATAAGATAAATGGGCAAGCTTGCACAAAATAATTAATAGCTAAAGTTTGCTATCAGGACTCAAAACAAGGGGGCGGGGGTAAGTATATCAGAGCATTTTAAATCGTCCAGGACATTCTATAGCAGATCTCAGTGTGACTGTTTTGGAAAAGCAGAACTTTAACAGCATCCATGAGTGAAAACTCGCATGCATCAAAAAGTTTTAGGCAATGTCAGAAAGTCTCATCAGGCACATGGGTTTTAAACATAATTAATAATTGATGTAGTACTTGTAATCTGTTCCCTACTCCCCTAACTTTCTCCAATATAGTCTCATATCAGTCAGGCCATTTCATGCATTTGATGATGTAAGCAGCAGCTATACCTTTTACTAACATTTATTAATTAAAAACATTATTAGCACTTTTTATTCTTTTAAAGTTTTCCAAAATTTGCTAGAAATTTTCAATTTTTGTTTCATTGAAATAGATACTCTCATTGTGGCAATAATATCTTACATTTAAAAATTAGCCATTAGGAATAGTGTTCCTTCCAATTCAGAAAGAACAAGAAGGTAAGAGTAACATTTGTGAAGGACATGAACTCCTGTAGCCAAGTGTAGAAACTTTTATAAGCCTGTGTTTTACATGGCAGGATTTTCTGGTGAAAAAAAAATAGGATTTTATTGCTGGCTAGAAATTTTTAAAGACTTAATACTAAGCATGCATTATTGATGGTTTTTACAACGTGTCTTGGCTTCAGTTCCAATATGTACTGATAGAAAATGACTTCTCTGTCTGCTAAAATATCTAAAACTCATGGCTTTAATTGCAACTTAACTCTGAGAATATCTGCATATTTTTGGAATAACACCAGAAGCCAATTTCTGCTGTAGTGTGTCAGAAAGAAAGCACAAGGAACAGTTTATGACAAGAATATGGATGTATTACCTTTTAAATGCTCATTATTTTGTTAAATATATTGTATTGGTTTTTCAGAGTCTCCTTTGTCGAGCTGAAGGAATGGGCTCGAGTTCAGCTAAACTTCGAGGTGGCTCTCTCTTTATGAATGTTGGAAAACTAGTAAAACAGGAATGTGATATAGGACAAGCCCCTCATGTGAACATTAATCCCTTTACTCCAGACTCTCTCTTTCTTCAATCTTCAGTTGGACAGTGTCGAAGGAGAAAGAGAACACATTGGAATGAGTGAGTATCGAAACTGATCTTTGATACATCAGGGATATTTTTTTTAAAAAAAAATTTTTAACTGTTACTTGAGATCTTACAAAGTATAATTCTGAAACTTAGTGTCTTCCAGATGTGTTGCACAATCTGTATTATACTTAACAACGGTCTTGTTCTGCTATAATGTATTAAAATATAGTTCTTACAATCGCCAGCCAGAGACCTACCTTGAGAAAGAAAATGAATTTTGTCCATATCATCTTACTGATTCATGGTGAACAATGAGTAATAAATAGTTTTTAAAAGTATGAGTGGGAACAATAGATAATTTCTGTGGTTGTCTGAAAAGGTAAAAATAGGCGCTTAAAAGAATTTTAGGATTAAAGTAGATATAAGCCTGGTGTGCGTTATGTTTTATTTTATTTAAACTATGAACCTGAGATAAATTATAGCTGACTTTATACATTGAATTAAATCAAAATAGTTTGTTAAATCATTGACTTAATGTATACATTTAAGTATTGTTTATAAAATATGGTTTATGACATATGTGAAATCTGTTATTGTATTTTGAATCATGGTTTCAGTGTTCAGACTATGATTTAGCAAAACATTTCAAATCATCTATATTGAAAGTAACAACGACTTAAAGTCAGGGGTGGGATTCTACTGGTTTGGGCCGGTTCTATAGAACTGGTTGTTATGATTCTGTGCAGTTTGGAGAACCGGCAAATCGTGCCCTTGGCTGGCCCCTCCCCACCCAGTCCTTATCGTGCACGCAAAACATTGTGCACATGTCCAACATCGCTGACTGTGTTCTTCCCTGACCAGTCACTCCTTAAGGTATTTCTTTTTTTCACCTCTGGACGATCAGCTGTTCCTATGATCAGCTGTGCCAGGATTCCCCTCGCTGCCTTACTGCTTTGCCCAGGAGGCTTCCCTGGGGCCAAGGAAGGCAAAAAAATGGAGGGGAGGGGGCGCTGTGCCCCCTCCATTTTTTGCCTTCCCTGGGCCTCAGGGAAGCTTCCTGGGAGCAAAAAATGCCCCCTTCAGGAGGCTTCCCTGAGGCCCAGAAGGCCCCAAGACAGAGTGCAGGGGGTTGCTGCATGTCCATTCCCCCACATGCTCAATTGTTTTCCTTCCTGAGCTCCAGGGAACCCTTCTGGGAGCAAAAACACCCCCCAGAGGCTTTCCTGTGGCCCAGAAGGCCCAAAAAATGGAGGGGGGTGCTGCAAAAAAAACAATCACGCCCACCCAGTCACATGGCCATCCTCACCTAGCCATGCCCACAGAACCTGTTGTTACAAAATTTGAATCCTACTCCTGCTTAAATACCAGTATATTTACAATGAAGCTCTCACTTTGTACAATGGTGCAGAAAAGGAAAGCTAAATGTTAGTTAACAAGAAAATAGACCCCAGTTCAATGATGGCTAACCTTTTCGTCGTTGCGTGCTGAAAGCGCGCGTGTGTGCATGCATGCATGCACACGCATGCATGCCTGCACTCTAATGTGTGTGCCCCCTGCACATAAGCACACTCTCCCTGTGCTCCCCCACCCCCCTGCACATGACTCCCCCAGTGTGCACCTCTGTACATGCGCACGTCTCCCACACGTGCCCTGCTCTTGCACAAGTGTGGCAGATACCTGACAATCAGCTGGCTGGCGGGAGGGTGCATGCATGTGCAGTGGACCTGATCTGGGGCAATGGCTCGCATGCCAGCAGAGATGGCTGTGCGTCCACTTCTGGCACAAGTGCCATAGGTTCGCCATCATGGCTCTAGTTTATGGAACATAACGGAATTCTGGCTAAACCAGAATGGAAATGGACCCCCACCTCCCCCCAAAAAGTTAAGTTCATGAAGCTAGGAGTAATAGTCAAAACAAAATCATTATTAAAATGTGTTACTGTTACCAAAATTGCTGTATGTTTAGCTTCGTTGCTTGGATTATTGAAGCCATAGT
Organism: Pseudonaja textilis; assembly: GCF_049901715.1. Classification (NCBI taxonomy): domain Eukaryota; kingdom Metazoa; phylum Chordata; class Lepidosauria; order Squamata; family Elapidae; genus Pseudonaja; species Pseudonaja textilis. Next base: position 241,349,636 of record NC_141990.1, read on the forward strand.
TTTCTATGTTTACTCTTAAGCTATTAACTCCACAGATGTGGAGATAAAGAGACATGGGATATTATACAGTATATCAGGAGAGACGTACTGATTGGTTCTTGGTTAAGAATTGCTAGCATTAATGATCTTATTGTTTAAGAAAGGAGCTTATGGCCTAGTTTTTCTCTATGGATCAGATTTCTATTTTTATTTATTCAAAACATTCAAAAATAAATTGCATTTTGTTGATTTTATATTCCTATTTTTTTTTCTTTTAAAGAATTCCATTCTTCACTTATCTTTTTCACTGCTTCACAGAGATAGCCTACTCTGGTCAAATGTTGTGGTATCAGCATAATACAGTAAGAAACAATCCTACCTAGAGGAGTGAATTTCATTTAAGATTCTCTGTACTCCTAGCATTATTCTTGCCCATATGTCCCATATTCATCTTGCCTCTGAATGAATGATGTATTACTTACAAAAATTTATTGGAAAGTTAAGATTTCATTGTATTTCTGTATATTTTTATATTTTAGCTCCTGTGATGAGGACATGGAAGCAAGCGATGGAGAACTGGAGGATGAAACTGTCAGACCTGCCAAGGTAAAATAAAAGAAATTCCATAAAACCACCTATTTCTAAATAAACACATTTCAGTGACCTTGGATTTAGCAGTATTTATGTTTACATAATTTTAGCGGATCAGCATAACAGAAAGCAATATGAAATCTCGATATGCCACAGAATTTCATGAATTGGAGAAGATTGGTTCTGGTGAATTTGGTTCTGTATTCAAATGTGTGAAAAGACTTGATGGTTGCATCTATGCAATAAAGCGATCTAAGAAACCATTGGCTGGCTCAGTTGATGAGTAAGTATTAGTAACAATTTAAATGCAAAGTATTTTGTGTTATATTTTGCTTCTGTGCCCATAACTCATTTAAAGATTTATAATAATGTTTCTGCAATTAAGTTAATGAATTGTACTTTTAAAATGTATAATTGTATCTTTATGGAGATTCTCAATTATCCAGGTCATGGTTGTCCCAAAGGTGCTTTTTTCAAGGGGCAACTGGACTTTCTGGTTTTTCTTTGAAGATGTTTTGCTTTTCACTCAAGAAGCTTCTTCAGCTCTCCTTACCACCCAGTCAGAGTTGAAGAAGCTTCTTGGATGAGAAATAAAACGTCTTCAGAGAAAAACCAGAAAGTCTAATTGCTTCTTGAAAAAAGCACCTTTGGGTTGTATAGTTGTGCATATCATTTTTGTATCAAAATAATTAATATAGATCCACTAATATATTTGGAACAATCCTAAATATAACTGACTCTATAGTAGCTCCTTTCTAGAGATGTACAAAATGTTCCATGAACAGATCAGTCACTTTTATGTTTCCTGGCATGGTTTCAGAATACAGATGTTCTGAGCTGTGGTAATGGAAAAGGGGAAGACTGTTAGTAGTAGGTAAGGAAGTTGTCCAGAAAGATTGGGGCACAGGATAGTTACACCAATTGAGCAAGTTGCAATTAAATGCAAAGTGCAGTTCCCGAGAAAAAGCAAGAATCTAGAAAAATTAGGGGCTGGGGAAAACTGGCACATAGGCCATGTAAAAAAAGTAGGAAAAAGGATAAGGAGCACCAGGCTTGCCATACTTACCATATTAGACCTTTTCAAATTTTGTTCTGGGATTTGGTTTGGCCCTACCTGAAATGGGTCAAGCATACCTCTAATTCATAAATGTGTTCACCTCATGCAAGAAACATTGTTTCCTGTACATTTCTTTGTATTTGATTGAAGTTTTATCTAAATTACATAACATGATTGCATTATGCAGAATAATTTTTAAAAAGTATTACTTTACTGAAATGACCAGAATTCTATCTATTTGACAACTTAATATTTGATAATAACTTTTGGTGAAATTGTTTTTTTCCCAATATGATAGGCAAAATGCTCTTAGGGAAGTTTATGCTCATGCAGTTTTGGGACAGCATTCACATGTAGTGAGATACTTTTCTGCTTGGGCTGAAGATGATCATATGCTTATTCAGAATGAATATTGTAATGGTAAGTAAGCTTTTGTTCCAATGACTAGAAAAATACCTATAGTAGGTTGTTAAGCAAGTGGCTTAGAAAGGTAAATATTTATTGCCTGTTACAGATTTGTCAATCCTTGTTACCTTAAAATAAAAGCTCTTAAAAGATTTAGTAAGGATTGCGGATTTCAGTTTCAGAATTTGTACAGGTTTTTGTGTGATTACAATTACGACAGAGCGGAACAAAAATGGAAGAACTATCATACATTAAATCATCAAAGCTGAATTATAATAAAATTATGCATATTAAATAAAATGAGACAGGAAGCTATTTTTTCAAATATTAAAAGAAAAACATTTCTTCTCCTGAGCTAGGAATAGTTGTCTATTTTGCTTGATGGGTCTATCTATCAAGGCTGATTATTTCAAATTTCCTTATTAAAAAAATAAAAAAAGAGTAATACTGTAATTGACTCATGTGCTTCAGGTTCAACTGAAACTGTAAAATTAAATATTGAAATACATTTTCTCTGCTGCTAATTTTGTTTTATATTAATTGTGAGGGACTCCAGTTATACCCCTCAAAACATACCTATTAAAGCGTCAACTTTTATTCCACAATGGAAATGTAGGATCATCTAACAACCAGGGATTCATATGGAAGCCAGAATTATAACTTCTCTATGTCTTACTACTACTTAGTTTTCTTGTGGGCATGCCACAGCTCTGCACTGTGATTTCCTTATTTTTTTTCTTGCCTTCTGCTCCAGTGATATATTTTAACAATAGGCAGGATTTCAGCCCAGCCAATGGAAATAGTCGCACATAGCATCTATGAGGCATCTATTGATTCATCCCTAATGTAAAATAACATAAAACAGAGGAAACATTTGAAGCTTTTTATAAAAATTACACAGACTGTACAAGCAAACCTGACTCTTAATTTACACAAAAGGAAATGTTTTCTTTGTGTATCAATAATTGTTAAATATTCCAAATGTTTTATATACATTCATGAGCATCATTTAGACAAAACCTAGTTAATATTAATGTTAATATCTCCTGATTGCATATGAGTTAGAGAAGCCTAAAAAGAGTGTGTTTCTCTAATACTACATAACAAAATTTCCTTGTGCTACTTATATCTAGTTAGCAAGAATATAAAGTCTAAGTTATAGTTCCTATTTCTTGATTGTGAACTCAGTAGTGATCTTAACCACATGTGCTTGGAGCTGTTTGGAGAAGCGTGGCATAGAAATACCAGCAATAAACAAATCCATTCTGTAAGTCTATGGCTTCTATCAACATTATAAAGCCAAATATTTTAAAGAACAATTATTAAATATTACATGCTAAAAAATAAAAAACAGGGTGTTTTTTAATCCTTTAATATGATTTAATTTTATATTCAGGTGGCAGTTTAGCTGATGCTATAAGTGAAAACTATAGGAATATGCGTTACTTTGGTGAACCAGAACTGAAAGATTTGCTGCTACAAGTTGCTCGTGGTTTAAAATACATCCATTCAATGTCACTGGTGCACATGGATATAAAACCTAGTAAGTACTATAAAATCTGATGACTTCTGCATTGTAAGGATTTGTTATTTTTCCATGATGAACATATATGTACAGTAGTATCAAAATGAATAGTGAACCACACCTTAGCAACTGAAACTTTTCAAATCTAACTACAGAATACAGTGCAAAAGTTCTTTTTTTGAAACATGTGGTTGGCCAACTGTTGTATTTGTTTTGGAAATATTTTTGTTAGATTAAGTTTGCTTGTCTTTAAAGGTTTGGCTTCTTTCCAAGGAAGCTGTTAATACTAGTGTACATTACTCAAAGAGGCACAAGGGAGCAGTGAGAATTTTACCTCTGAAATTAGATACATTTTTTATAATTTTATTCCTTGGCAGGTAATATCTTCATATCTAGGACCTCAATTCCAACTGCTACATCTGAAGAAGGAGATGAAGATGAATGGTCATCTAGCAGAGTTGTTTTCAAAATAGGTAGGAAATACCAGAATTATATCTATTAATGCCAATCTTGTTTAATTTTGAGAAAGTAATTTTTTATCCTTTACTGTTTTAATATAGGCGATCTTGGTCACGTCACTAGAATAGCCAGTCCTCAGGTAGAGGAAGGAGATAGTCGCTTTCTTGCCAATGAAGTTTTACAAGAGGTAATGTAATTTTAAATTATGACAAAACAACTAACTTTGAGTATCAATCTTGATTTGATTTATAGAAGGATTGTTTCAGATTTCTATCCTATAAACAAGAGCTGGAATATAGGGAAGAAAGATTGTTTAATTTGGTGTCTTTTGTATGGTGATTTTTTTTCCAGAACTATAATTACTTGCCAAAAGCGGATATTTTTGCATTGGCATTAACTGTTATATGTGCTGCTGGGGCTGAACCATTGCCAGCCAATGGGGATCAATGGCATGAAATTCGACAAGGAAAACTACCCAAAATCCCACAAGTCCTTTCTCAAGATTTGTTAGACTTGCTAAAAGTAAGTTTAAGCATATATAGCAACAAACTACATATTTCCTTCATATGTGAAGAAGAAAACAGTAATCAAATGGACCTTCAATCTATTTCAGGTTATGATAAATCCTGACCCAGAGAAAAGGCCCTCAGCAGTAGCTCTAGTTAAGCATTCTGCATTGTTATCCACTGCGAGAAAGAGCGCTGAGCAACTACGAATAGAACTGAATGCTGAAAAGTTCAAAAACTCTTTGTTGCAGAAGTAAGTTTAATCTATATACTATGCCTATTTTAAAGTACTGAGGAATACTATTGATAGTAAACAACTGTCTAACAAAATAAAGAGGTGTGCAATTTTTCTGAAGCATTAATACAAAGGGATCTGAACTAGAACATCAATATTTTGGCTTCAGAAATATAACTTAGGATGCCATTACAGAAGGTTGGAGTGAAACTGTGATTTCTAAGTGTTTAAAGACAATGTGTTCACTTGCTGTGAAAAGATCTTTGGGCTCCCAATAAGAAGAAAATGGATAGGGGTTTTTGTTTTGTTTTTTTGCAAGAGGCATGTTTATATCATCTTTTTTTAAAAGAACGATGTAGAGACAAGCAAAAGTCCATCCTGGCTTCCATCCCTGGAAGATGGATGGTTTTCTAAAGTATTATCAGTATAGTTGATGGAATCAAAATCCAAAGGTAATTTACAGAATGTAAATAGAATACTATAATCAGAAGGAAGGTGAGAATTCAGTGAATGTTCTAGTTGAATGTGAAAATTATTCATATGAGCAGCATGCCAGGTTGCACCATGAAAATCAAAAGAAAACAAGTTATCTGTAGCTTACTTTATCAATGAAGCTTGAAATTGATAATTTAAAGGAAGTGCCTCCAGTGCCAGAAATAGCATGCTTTTCAGTTTTAATAAATTGAGATTCTCTCATGGATAATGGTATCTGTACAAAATTGTATTGGTGAAACTTAAAAAGCTTTTCAAATTTTAGTAGGAAATATCCCCCGTCCTGCATATATCCTGAAACTCATCCACAGTCCCCTCATTCATCTGTTGTTTTGGCAGCAAAGGATCTTGTTTTTCCTTTTAGCTTTATTACAAGATTCTTATCTCGCTCCTCCCTGCCCAAAAAAAGTTCTGATTGTTTTTTTGGTGGGTGGAGGATCTGTGATTTTTTTCCAGTAGGGCTCTTAAAGGAGACCTGACTGGCTTAAAATTGCAAAGTTTTACAGGTAGTCCTCAACTTACAACCACAGTTGAGCCCAAAATTTATATTGCTAAGCATGACAATTAAGTGAGTTTTGCCCTGTTTTGCCATCTTTCTTGCTACAGTCATTAAGTGAATCACTGCCATTGTTAACTTAGTAACATGGTTATTAAGGGAATCTGGCTTCTCCATTGACGTTGCTTGTCAGAAGATGATCACATGATCCTGGGACACTGCAATGTCAGAAATAAATGCCAAACAACTGAATCTTGGTCACATGACCATGGGGATGCTGCAACAGTCATGTGTGAAAAATGGTTTTTTCAATGCTGTTGTAACTTTGAAAGGTTACTAAATGAAAGGTTATAAATTGAGCACTACTTGTATAGGCTTATTGCAGCCCTTTCTCCTTCCTTTTTGAAAATGTACTAAATGTGATATAAAATGTCCAGTGCCAAGTGCGTTAAAGTTGGGATAAATTTAGACTGAGGCTGAATTTTAGAAAAAAGTGTAAAGCAGAGTATTACAGAATATGCAAAACAATATTGGGGAATAAAAGTAAGACAACAAGCTAAAACATTGGAGTTAGTATGGAGATAGCAGTTGGTTTGACAGTTGCTGACAGCCTCATGAAGGATTGAACCACAATAGTATTTCAGTGATTTAACTAACCTAAGTTAGGGCTAATTCCTGAAAACTCTCCATTAGAGCCTGGCAGTCCAGGGCAAGTAGGAAGGAAGAGAAGCAGTTGGTGAGTGTCAAGACTTGAATATTTCATCGGTGACAGCAGCAGGAGAACAGCCTTGGTATGGGGAGGAAGAAGCAGCACGAATGTAGTCAGGCTGCTTCCAAAATACATATGAAGGCTGGAACATCTTTCTAGCATTAATAGTGACATTTGAATTGGAGCCTTGCCTGGTAAGCTGCTGGTTTGCTGTTGGGCAGAGCAAGGCTGTTTGGGGGCTACTTAAGAACAAAGTTGGACTTAGTTTGAAAACTGGGATGGAGTTCTGTGCAGAGTTCTTCAAATAGTTAGATCTCTGGAGGTATAGCCAGGGTGATTTGACTTTTGGACTTCAGTGGTGGATTAAAATAGAAAATTGGATATCATCTTTCATGTGAGAAGTGGAAGGATGAATAAATGAGTTGGAGAGCCATAATCAAGGTGGTGTATATTGGGAAAGGATTGCTCTGAGAGGATTATATTGAGAGTGGTAAGAGGGATCCTTGTTGGCCATGGAAGGAATGTTAATTATGTAAGAGAATGGTGGGGTGGTTAGGGTGAGACTGAATATTTGTGATTTGGGATGTTCTTGTATTTTTTGTGTATATGGCTAGTGGTAGGAGTATGATTGAGAGAGTTTTTTTCTTGGGATGGTGGGCACAAGAGAGAGTAAAACTGGTTGTGAAGAGTCAAGGGACATAAAAAGGGGATGTTCTTCCATAGGAAGAGAGATCAAATTAAAGATGGTGTGAAAAGAACTAACGTAGCCCAAATGTACAGTGTTATGAATTGCTGCATCTCCAATTAATCATGTTGTAGAAGAAGTAAAATATGTAGCAACGCCACTTATGTTATACCTTTGTTTCCGATTCTTTATAATGATTTTAGTTACAATTTCTGCAATATTATCTGAAGGGGAAATAACAGATTTTTACCTCTTTACAGGGAGTTGAAGAAAGCACAAATGGCAAAGGCAGCTGCTGAGGAGCGAGCACAATTTACAGATCGAATGACAACTAGATCTACAGCACAGAATAGAATTGCTCGTCTTACTGGGAAAAAAATGAATCGCTCAGTTAGTCTCACAATATACTAATGACTCTATTTCATAAACTGACAAAGGAAGATAATTGATTATTGCTGGATTGAATTAGGAATAGAAGAGAGGAGTCTGTTTCTAAGTTTCTATTTAATCATTGGCAATGGTTTTATAAAGAAGCCTTATGCAATTTGAATTTTACAAGATGCAGTTAAACAATTATCTTTTTCTCTGCTTCTCCCAATATTTAGAAGTTATGTTCAAGATCTTCATTTTCTGGAAAAATAGCCACCGCCAAGTGAAATGGATTTCTCCTCAGTGCTGTGCACTCCCTAAATTTATTCTAGAGGGTTTAGGATTGTGAGGAAAGAGATTCTCTTGAGTAGATTTGGGAGATTGTTTTGTGAAATTGAAGAAAGGGAGATCCCAATGCACAAAGGAAGGCTGCTCAGAAAACACTGGATGGAGCCACTGCTGAACAGGCTTTTGACTATAGTATATATTATATCATCCAGAGCCAACCATTGGAATGGTGTGCTGCTTTTTAGTTTTAATGCATTGTTAGAAAAGGCGTTTTCCTGATAATATAAAGAATTACTTTATAAATTGCTCCATCAGGCATGGAGATAAGAAGTGCCATGGAGAAAGTCTAAAGGACAACAAGCCAAACCATACCTGGGGTCAGGTAAACCTGTTGTGAATTTTATTCGTGGATTCAACTGGGAGCACTTTGTTAGGCATTGTTGCAAACCACAGGAGTAACCTTGTGGATACATGCCATGTGAAACTGCTGCTATTTTTAGTTTGTCTTGCTGTAAACTGTAGCATTAAAACAATCATTGTGTTAGTGGGCTTTCTTTTTAAAAATTATGTGAAAAAATACCAGAGTTGCTCTAGCGAAAGCAGCTTCCTTCTTTGAAGCTAGTGTACTGTGTACAGAAACAGCACACCAATTTTATATTTGAATTACATTGTTAGTGTAAATGTCTTTTTTATAATTGTTCCTAATAAAAGTTGTCAAGTTAATTCCTCTTTCTTTTCTACCTTCTCTTCCCTCCTCTATTAATATGTGAATGTCACTGTTCATATGTTTCACTATTTGTACATAAGTATACTGTTTTAACATTTTTCAAATAACTGTATATAGCTGTTACATTGTACAACATAAAAGCTGTAGTTTGCAATTTCAGAAGATCCTATTCAAATTTATTTCAATTTTAGTTAAGAGAAGAATATAATCGGTACCCTAGTAATCTGTTTCAATATTGCCCAAATAGATGCTATCTATTACTGGCTTTTTGGTTTAAACCAGTTTCCTACTTGAATGTTTCACTCTGTTTTTAATTAGCATTGCATCAAAATATTAAAGTGCCACTTGGAAATTAACATTGTCTTTTTTGCGGGAAAGTGGTCAGTTACAAAGATTACACCTGTACCATTCTAGAAAAACATTCCTAGGTCTACTTAGGCCCACTGATGCAGTCCTGCTGTTCTGGGCAGTATGTCTGCTGAGGTAATGTCTGATGCTTTCGAGACAGGATGTGGCTTTCAGTATTCTTCATTTCATCCTGGATGTGTACCAGTTACACCGTATACATCTCCTAGTTAGATAGATGCAGGAAATAGTAAGTCATCCTATTAAGATTGTCTCTTAAAAATCCTAACTTTCATAGATTATCATCAAAATACTTGGGATAAAACATGACTTTTGGCTGTGCTTGTACTAGTCAGAAATACCAACAATGGTTAGTACCATCTTTAGCAAGAAGATAAGCCGTAATCAAAGATAAATATATATCTATATAGGTCCAGCTGGTGGTGTGTGTGTGTGTATGCGTGTAGAGAGGGGGAGAGAGAGTTACTGTTACACACCAGTGAATGGCGATGATGAAGGAACTAGAGCATATTTATTTGATTTATATCCTGCTTTTTAAATATAAGCTAAGGCTGCTAACTTATTGTTCTGTTGCAAATGAAATGATGAGAGCATATATGAAAACTATGAGCCAGTTCAAGTTCTAAAAATTAATGAGATTAGTCACTGGTGAATATCTGCTTAGAAAAAGAACTGTTCTCACTTGGTAATAGAAATACAATATTAATATGATGTGGGTAAACTTACAAAAGGAATGAATAAAAATATTAAAATGTTGATGAAATATTGAAACAATGAAAGATAAAAGGATAATGAGAGATCCTAATTGTTTGACAGACTATTTGGTAGCATGAGGAGTCTCTTTGAAAAAACCCGGAAGAACTGAAAGAAATGAGTCAATAGTATATCTAGGAAAGTGTGGCAATATTCATTTCCCAAAAGAGTGAATTGAAGAGAAGGTGTGGAAGTTGCTTGGGGCTGGAAAAAAAAGATTGCAATAGAGTTTAATGGACTTGTGCTATTGGGAGGTAGGAAAAGGGATGCTGGATGTAATTCTGAAATGAAAGACTATGGGGGGAAAAAAAGTCCTCACTGAGTGGAACTGGGACTAGCAACACCATCATTAAACAACATGATCCTGCTCAGCTTAGTATTGGTCCAGTCACAGTCATCAAGTGAATCACCACAGGTCATTAAGTGTGACATGAGAGTGCAACCTATGACTTCCTGCCAGCTTCCCCATTGATTGTTGGAAGCCAACTGTGAAAGTTGCAACTTGTGATCGTGTGACCAGGAAACACTTGTAAATGCCCAAATCATGATTGTGTGAGTGGGAATGCTGCCACAACTGCAACTTCAAGGACTGATTGTAAGTATTTTTGTTCATTAAGATTGAAAAAAATTCAGATGTTTTGGAAGTGGGTGAGGAATAAACAAGGAGACTCTCAAAACAAGTGCCAATGGAATTGAAAACGATAACGATTTGGGATAAAATTGAAATAAGGGGTTCTAAAGATATATTTTGTTGACTTGTTTGGGAATTGTATGTTAAAGATGAATAAAAATGAATGTTAAAATGTATCACCAGGAGAGAAAAAAGATTTGAAAATGTTGGTAGATAATGTATGGTTGGTAAAGTTTCAGGAATAGCTATAATTGGAGGAATGTTAAATAGGGATATGGCTCACTTATGAAACAACTCTTAGCTTGTTTAATGTGCATTTACCAATCGGGATTTAAACAATAGTCCTTTTATTTCCCTATACAAATGAATGGGAAAGTAACAAGATTGAAAGTAAAAACTACAGAAACGAAGCAGAATTCCAGCTGAAGGGTATTGAGGTGACAACAAAATGTGGGAAGTGCAGTGCAGCATGTGCAGACCAGAATTTTGTTCTCTTGTCCATTGAGAAATCTACGATTATAAGTTGTACTTGATTAAGAGAAATTGCATAAAGCAAATAGATTGGAAGTGTGGAATGTTTTGAGCAACTGAGAAATTGAAGTTTGGTTGCCAAATATAGTAAGGGCATATGATAGAAATAAAACATGTGAAAATATATGAATAGTTCATTAAACAGGGAGTAAAATAATGATGTGTAGTGCTCTCCTCTTTGCCTAATAATAAGATTAACATTTATAAACTAGAAATGTTGGATAGAATGATTTATCAAACTAAGTGAAATATTTTGTATAAGAATCTCCTGCCCACTTTGTCATGTGGAAGCAAGAATTTAGGAATGTTAAGAAATATAAAATACAGTGAGTGAAATGAAAATAAAATACAGTGAGTGAAATGAAAAAGGGATTAAATTGTGTGATAACAAAGTAATAGAGATAAAGTATTGTTCAGAATGAATACAGATTGAATATAAAATGACTGGTTAACCACTATAAAGGTAGTGGAGTAGAGTAGTAGGAGCCTCTGTGGCACAGTGGTTAGAATGCAGTACTGCGAACTACTTTTGCAGGCAGCTGCCTACAATTTGGCAATTCAGATCCCACCAGGCTCAAGGTTGACTCAGCCTTCCATCCTTCCGAGGTGAGTAAAATGAAGACCCAAATTGCTGGGGGCAATATGCTGACTCTATAAACCATTTAGAGGGCTGTAAAGCACTATAAAGCAATACATAAGTGCTATTGCTATGTCAAGGTGATTTGATCATATAAAGAACATGAAGATTGCAAAAATGAATGGTTTAAGACAAAAAGGAAAACATGCTTGAATGAAGTTGATGAGATTTAAAAAAATATAAAAGAACAAAAAGCACGATGTACTTATGGACATTTTGGAAGCAAGGGGTTAAAAAATTTGGATTGATAACTTGACTATAGCTATACACTAAGCTTCAAGTAACTTAAAAGCAGCATACTGTTATCATGGGAGTATCAGTTTCTTATCCGGCTTTTCTGTGTATCCTTGCAACTGCATATTAGGACTACAAATTGACAGTGAAGAGATGCAGAAAATATTAAATCTTGCTGTCTAATAATACATTTTGCTGGTAGAAAATATGCTTTGTATTCTAATCTAATGTGTAATATACTTCTTGAAGAGTTCATATCTTCACAGGAAAAATAAAAATATTAATTAGATGAACTGGATAAAATGACTATGCCATATAAATGTACTAAGTTTTAACCAGTGAGATCATTACATTGCTGAATGTGAAGAGTAACTGGAATGTCTGCAATGCGACAGATAGTGTTCAATTATCTGAATAGTCTATTATTTTGCACTCAAATCTGTGGTACTTAACCTATTATGATGCTCAAACAAAGATGCCTAAACCAATTGAAATAATTGTCTTGGCATGCTTTACTCTGCATACAATGAACAACTAATAACTTCCTCGCACTGGGTAGAGAAAAACTTTTCCAGAATTATTTCATCAATTTATTATGCCATTGGCACTAACTTTAGAATATTAGTTAGTCCTGAATGTGCTCTGATGCTGTTTAAATAATACAAAGCTAAATATAGTCGTTAATGTTTATGTAGGTGAATAATTAAGTAAACCTGTGAATAAGTAAATGTGAGCTTTGCTTCAAGAATCTCTATAGTCCTTCAATGCTTTTTGACACTGAAGGTATAATGCAATTCAGTGAATTTATATCTTCAAACCCCAGACATGCCAGTGCTGATCCGCTGTTGCTTAGTATTTGGCCTTGCTTTTTATGGAGATAAAGTTTCTAGCCAGTTAAACATTTGGAATTATATTTACTTGTCATCACATCACATCATATCGTTCTCCAGCTAAAGAAACCTTCCATCATACTGTTTGTTTCATCTTAAAAGTATTCATTAAAAGATGTGTTATTCCCAAAAGAATTATAGTTTATAGAACAAAATATGTCCAACCTTTCAGTTTCTCATAAAGTCTCCAAAACAGCTTATCAATTATGAAATTCATAAGGTTTGTTTTTGCTAAAATCCAATAAAAATAAATCTTAAAAATAAATAAAGATAATAGTGCTATAAGGGAGAATTAACCCTAACTAAAGGCGCAGCCAAACAATCTACATAGTTATTACATCCACCATCAGGACACTGAAAAGATTTGTTCTCCAAATCAATTGGATTTCTAGTATCAATGAAATCAAGGCACAGTCTCTATAAATTTCTTTCCTTTTCTCTTCCTCCTCTTTCCCCTATAAAGGATATGCTGGGAAGGCTGCAAGGAAGACCGATCATACCTTCCAGTAGCCTGAGGAAAATCTTGCTTCCATACATGGAAATAGACCATCAGATTCCATCCATTTACTCGTGTGTATTACTCATGTGCAAGCCCCTAATAAGTGTGCAAAAGAAGAATTCTTGACAATAACTTAAAGTATACATTCTTGGTTACACAAAGAGTTACTGTATTAAGTTTAAGGACTCTTTGTTTAACTTAAATAATGCATTTTCTGATAATTAAGCTGTTCAGGGAAAAGTGATTGTCATCTGCCGTAACTTTGTGAATGTTTCCTCCTGAAGCTATGAGTCACCATTGAAAGACTATGAGACAATTTCCGTGCTGGTACTTAAAAGGTCAGAGTGCAAATAAACTCCCTCCCCTCCAAATGTTACATTAGCAGTATTAATTTCTGTCTTTTGTGATAGTACATCATGTGCTTACATTAAAACAAATGCATTCATTTGGAATATGTGCCTCTGTTTATGGAAGATCCATTCTTGTGATTTTAATGAGGAAAAGGAGAAAGATAATATGTGCCCCTGCTAGCTCAGTACTATGCCCACAAGATTGTTTGTTTGTTTATTTATAAATTTTATTGGCCACCCATCTTGCTACATGATAATTATCAATTTGGGAAACAGAACGCTTATTTTTTCCAGCCTTTAAATCATTAAAAAAAAAAAAAGTTCAAGCAATTTCCTAAGAAAGTGTTTCATAAATGGTTTTACCATTTCCTTCTTGCTAGGCTGAAAAGGCTAGACTGGCCCAAAGTCACCCAGCTGGCTGATTTAAAGCCTGATGCCTTAAACTGTTACTCCAAACTAGTTCTAAGTAACTATAACAACATCAACAAATTCAAGCAGATTATCTCTCTTGATTGGGACAAAAATATAATCAAACCTGGTAGAGGTAAAGCAAGCAGTAGAATTAGGTTTTCCTCTGCAGTTTTAGCTGTTCCTCTCATCAGTGTTTCTACTAGTGTGTTTCTGTTTTCAAAACTACCCCTGGGAGAAAATACAAAAATAAAGCTATTGATTCAAGCTCAACTCCTTCATGGATAGAATCTTGCAGTTTCTTAACAGCCATACACAAAAAATGGTTTGTAGTTGAATATAGATGTATGTGTGGGATATAAAATGTAAAGGTGGCTTTGATCATCAATTGAGTGATGGATCAATTGAAGCCCTGCTTGCTTTATATATACTTGTGAATGTTAAAAAGGAGCCTCTGTAATTTAATTACACAGTCGTGCCTACAACTTTTTTGACCTATGAAAAGATTGCCCCCAGACCCTCATATTGCCTCAATGCAAATGTTAACCAGATCTAACTCTGCTTCTAAAAACAGATAAGTTTGGCCAAATGCTATTCCTAACAGCCTGAGGCAGAAAAAGCAATCCCAAATTAGAAAAAAAATCCTGAGAGGGAAAAATGTGAAATAGATTTCTTTCTCCCTCTACAAATGTGTGCTTTAAAATGCATCACACACACTGATGTGCACTTGCAAATTGTATCATATTATTTAACATGCTAGAACAGAATGCCATCTGAATAAACCTGCTCATCTAGATTAGATTGTAGAGCCCACCTATTTAGTAATAGTCATAAAATGTTCCCTCTGTGATAGCATGAAATAAGAATTCAATGGATATTGTTTGGGCCTAAAGTCCCATCTAATTCATAAAGAGCTTCTACTCACAGAACTGTTTATATCCTAGCAGAAAAGTGCTGCATGAAACAAATAGGTTCTGAACCAGAAAAAGGTTTATTTTGGTGCATCCTTTTCAACTAAAATGCACACATTATAGCTTATAATTTCTTGTAAGTCCTCAAATTTTTCTTGCCACAGTCTTGCAAAAGTAGGTTGGACCTGCACTGTGGAAGATCATCCACTAGGTTGCACAAGAGTCTATGGAATGCTGTACTAAGATATTTTTCTCCTGTTCAGAGGCTGGGTTCAAGTTATTAAATTTTCTCTTTCGTTTTCTTGAATTGCGTTATAAATGCTTCATTCATTTCTAGATAAGGAATAGCTGTTCACCTGCACCCTACATCTCCATGGTCCATCAAAGCTGACATAGCAAAGAATTCATTTAACAATTCAAACCTCCTGTACAGGTTGTCTTCGACTTATGATCACAAGTGAGCCCAAAATTTTATGTTGCTATGTGAGGTATTTGTTAAGTGAGTTTTGCCCCATTTTACGATCTTTCTTGCCACAGTTGCTAAGTGAATAATTGCAGTTAAGTTAGTAACAGTTTTTGAGTGAACCTGGTTTCCCCATTGACTTTGCTTGTCAGAAGATTGTAAAAAATGATCACATGACCTTGGGACACAGTGCTGGTCATAAAGTATGAACAAGCTGGCAAGCATCTGGATTTTGATCATGTGATCATGGGGCTGCTACAATGGTCATAAGTGTGAAAAACATAAGTCTCTTTTTTCAATACTGTTGTGACTTTGAATGTTCACTAAGCAAACTGTTATAGGTCGAGGACTACCTATACTTAGTATCTTTTCAGCAGCTTGAGAAACTGCTCTTATGAATATAAGCAAAAATGTGAGGAGCGGATGCATGTCAACATGGAAGCAACAACTGTGAGATCAAATCCATCCTTTTTTATGTGCATTGTTACACATATAAAATGGAGGCAGCCATCTTGATTTTTTGGACACTGCAGGATATCAGAATTTTCTTGTATGGCATTTCAGCCATCCAGGGAGCATTCTTTGCCAGCATCTAAGCAAGCAGTAGGCAGCAGATGAGGGCTAGTTATTCCATGAAATGTATAATTATACATTAAATAAATGAGTAAATACACAAATTAATGGTGAATAAGAAGATGCTTCTCAAAAGTTCAGAAGAATGCATGAAAACCTTAGTTGATAGGATATGTTCTCAGATCTTTACTACACTTTTCTTTTTCTATCCCTAACCTGAGAACTGACTATTCCAAATCAGTAAGAAATATTAAAACAATAAGCAACATTATATCAGGCAGGTTGTTGTAGGAGACAATAAGGTACAATCAATTCCAAAATATTTTTTAAATTGAACAAAGTCTATGTTTTAAAACAATTCTAGGTTTTTCTTGGTCAGTTTTTTCATAATCTCACACCTAAACATTATTCAAAGATGAGTTTAAACGACATCACTGTTTACTTGCCCTGGCAAAAAAGGAGAAATTCTGTAGGGGTATGCACATGTGTGTTTAGAAGTATCTCTGTGACAGTAATTATATACCAGAAAATTGGTTGTTGTTTTGTTGCTATTTTGGAGTCTTTCCTATTTTTCCAAGAATCTTTGGACAATGTAATACTTTTTTTCTACCTTTTTTTTGTCCTTCAAAAACAATGGTTCAGTAGGGAGTATGTGGGGGAACCCAAAATACTGAAATAACTCTTGGGATTGTTTCAAATCCTAATTTTAGATTAGGATTCTTCCATGTATGAGTCATGTTCTTCCTACCCTTTACAAAAGACCATGGGCAAAAATTCAATTTGCCCCTAGCGCAATGTGAACACTTGTGGTAAATAGTCTCTAAGATAGAGAAGGATACCTCATTTGGCAAATTCTGTATCATGTTTATATAGTTTGGACCAGATTGTTAGAATGTATCCAGGATATAATTTATATGAAGCTAATGCTTTAACCTGGGAAAGTCTTAAATTTTTCATATTGCAAGGATCAAGACTTGATTGATTTCCTGCGTATTAATTTTCTCCCTGAATGAGAAAGTGATCATCAGCAAAGGAAGTCACAAATTTCTCACAGACTAGAGACAGACTATGCAAAGTAGAGTATTTCCCGTTGTTCTTGTCATAACTAAAATCCTTCACCACTATTTCATACCTCCTAGAAAAGTCTTCATTTTTTATAAAAAAAGCACAATTTTCCTCCTTTTTTTGACAATGTATTTTTAATGATAATTATCTTTGTATTTATTTTTCCCCTTTTCATTATTTTAAAAGCAATAAATAAGTCATATTTCTCTTTGCATGTTATGAGTTCAAGCTCATTTGAACTTTTACAATGCTCATAATCTAAGCATTAATAAATAAGCAACCAAGGCTGCAATCTTCATAAGCAAATGTTCTTCCTCTTTATTATTTAAAAAAAAATCTAACTGTAGTCAATCCTGCACTTCCTTCTTGAGTGTACAAATTTTTATCTGAACTTCTCAGGCCTGAGTTTCCACTTTCAACCCTACCAGCGTTTTGCCTAAAGCATCTCTCACCAACCTTACCCTGTTTTATTATTATTCGTTGAAACATTTCCACTTTTTTATGTCATGCAGCCCATCTTTTGTCACTGTCTTTTATCCAGAAAATATAGCCCTGAATCATAGAATCATAGGGCTGGAAGGGACTTTGGAGGTCTAGTGCAAGTCCCCCACCATGACAGGAGACCGTGTATAAACATAGACAAATGGTTGTCCAATGTTTTCTTGAAAATCCCCAGTGATGGTGCACCCACAACTCCAGGAGGCAAGCTGTTCCATTGGTTAATTGTCCTGTCAGGAAGTTTATCCTTAGTTCTAGGTTGGATCTCTTTTTAATGAGATTCCACCCATTGCTTCTTGTCCTACCCTCAGAAGCTTTGAGAAGAAGTTGATCCCCACCTCTCCACAGCAGTTCTTCATATATCAAAGATAGCTATTATGTCACCCTAATTTTTCTTTTCATTAGGCTAGACATACCTAGTTCCCTTTACTATTTCTTGTACGATTTATCCTGCAGACCCCTTATCGTATTAGTTACTTTTTTCTACTCTTTCTATGGTATCATTTTTTTATATTATGGTGACAGAACTGGACACAGTATTCCAAGTGTGGCCTCCCTAGTGCAATAAAAAACAGTATTATAACTTCTCATGATATCGATACTATTCCTCTACTAATGCAGCTTAGGGACCAAATCTCTTAAATGAAACAATTTTTTCCTTTTCCAATCCTCTTCCATGGCACAGTAATTTAATCACTATCTTAAGTGCTTTCTTACATTCTACATCTTCCAGTCAACTAAATGAGCTATATGCCTCATCTTAGTGTTTTCAGAAAGTGACAAAAGCATTTCTCTATCCATTTTCTCCATACGGATGTTGCTTGAAACACATAATTACAATTATGCCTTACTCATGGGATTTGCTGTTTTATAGCTGCCAAACATTAAGCTGTCATCTATGTTGAGCTCTCAACATACATCTCTGAGATATTTTTCCTGGTTGATTAAAGACAACTCAGACACCGTAAGTCTATATATGACTTTCTTTTGGTGGTGTGGAGGAGGTGGGGGAATCCCATTATGTATCACATTAAACTTGCATTTTTCATTTGGGTGACCATTCACTTTTCTGAAGCTCTTCAGACCATTTTATTACCCTGAATAGTCCAGTCCCCAATTTACTCCCAGAAATATGGCCAGTCTCCAATGAACTCTCAAGTCAAGATCATTTTGCAAATTATAAACCTCTTGATTGCAGCATTGATTCTTGAGAAAATTGATTCCAGTGAGAAAATTGTCCATATATTCCTGTTATTGACTTTTTGGTCTTTGCTGAGTTAATAATCCTTTTGTTGGTTGGTCCTTTTATTCTAGGACTATTTACTTTACTCAAGAGCTATTGACTCTTTTGTTCCCCAAAGGCTTTTGAAAAATCCAAGCATACATTGACAAGAAGTCATCTGTATGGCTGGATCTACTGACCTCTTAAAAACTATAGTAGTTTAATGAGGGAAGATTTAAATTTTGAGGATCTGTGCTAATCTCTTCAGCTAGGCTTCATCCTATTACTTAGTTTACCATTTATATCTATTTGTCTGGAATAGATGTTGAACTTTTTCAGGTTTTTCCAAATCCCTTTCTCCTGGGTCCTTTAAAAATATATTCCAGCCTCTGGTACAGAACAAAAAATTAAAGAAAAGTATATTTTTGGTAGATATTGAGCAATTTTACATTGTTTACTGAAGTGTAGAACAGTAGATGCTCTCAGAACTAGAATTGTTTTGTTATTGTTACTCTCAAAATGATCCAGAATATCTATTTGGGCATCTCAATTTGCTTTAACTGCTTCAACTCCCTGTCTGAAAAGTACAGGTCATATCTCCAACTTCTATTGTAAAGACAGGTGGAAATAATTACAATGATCCAGGCTTTCTTTGATCATCGTATCTTTCCTTTCTTCTGTAATGGTCCAAAAACTATTCTGCCAAGTTTCTCTGATTCAAATATATGTGACAAAATACACGTGGCAATGTATTTTGCCATATGTTGGTACAATAATCCTCCAGTATTGGTAGGCTTATGTTCTCTGGGAAAGACAGCTATGCCAGAGATTCAAACATACTGGGGAGCTTTCAGCAGAGGAGCCAGACAAAGAGTGTTTCTCCTATAAACAATATGGTGACAAGTATTTTACAAAATCCATACTGAATTGATCATTGCCTGGATCAACAAGGACCACACGGGAGTTCCTGGACATCTCATGATAAATGGGCTACAGGACTGAGGACAGTTGGCTGAGCAACCAACTGCAAGATTAGTGGAAGAAAACCTATTGCAATTACACAAAGTTTGAAAACAACAAAAAAAAGATCTATTATTACAAATCAAGTCCAATGCTAAGAGGGGTCCAGAATCCTAGGAACATATTTTAAGGAACACTGGTTAGGCTATCTAGAGATGTGGTTTCCTTGTTTTAGAGAAATAAAATAAAGTTGCTTTGTTTTTAACTTTTTATATATCATGGTTTGAGGCATGGTACATGTACGCACCTGGGCAATGTGCTGTTTTGGCATCAATATAACTAGCTTATGATTAAGAATGCACAAAACATTCTATATATGTACTATTTTTGTGCACAGAACAGTTGGGTTTGCCTGAAACAACACATAAGCATTTTGGAAGCTTGGGATCACCTATAGAGCAAAATTGTTGCCTAGGTAAAGAGTTTGGCAGAACATCTGGAATGCAATGGCTTACTCCAGATTCAAAACAAAATTTTGTATTTTACACATGTGCTTGCTACTTGTACATATTTTATAATAGATTTCAGATCCAACTGAAAAAATTGTCTTATGTGTTACTAAATACATAATACCCTAATAAATACCATTCATACTGAATGCTCTAAGTTTAAATCAAAGCAATTAGAGGACTTTTAAATCCTATTAGACACTTTTTAACTGATAGGTTGAAAAAAATTATTTTCTATGGGTTCTTGCATACCAAAGCTGTATCAACATAGTAGATAGATGTTCTCCTGTTCTCCAGGAACATCTAGCAAATGAAGTCCTGTATTACGTTCCTTCCAATTTACACCAGGTGGAGAGAACAAACACGTGGTACGTTTTTCTTTTCCAATTTCAAATCGTTTCCATCCCCCTCTCCCCAACTCTTGTACGT
This sequence comes from Pseudonaja textilis, assembly GCF_049901715.1. NCBI lineage: Eukaryota > Metazoa > Chordata > Lepidosauria > Squamata > Elapidae > Pseudonaja > Pseudonaja textilis. The sequence continues at coordinate 241,370,088 of NC_141990.1, forward strand.
TTTGTTTCCCTGCAAAGTAAAAGGAAGTCGAAAGGAGAGCTTTTTGGAGATCAGCGTCCCACGAAGGCTGCAATTATATATCCCAAAGGAAGTAAACACGAGATCTACTAGGCAAGGCTGCGGCGAAGGGCAGTGCTACATATGAAACAATCAGAGTTCACCCGGATTTGAGGAAGACCTGCCTGAATTACTCTGCATTTTTGTCGGGAAAGGCTTTACAATTTAGTCCCGCCCATCGTCGCAGATGAAGTCAGAGCCTGGTCTGGGAGGAAGACGCCTGCTGTACCCTGCAGTTAGGTCCTCTCTCTCTCTCTGCAAAGCACCGCTCCAGGCCGGGGGCCGGGCTGAGACGGAAGCACACAACGTTTTCGCGGTGCGTAGGCCGCTCTCTTCCGAGCGGGGTCGCCTCTCTGGCAGCCGGCGGGTGCGAAGGTCGCCGCGCGGCGGAGCAGCAGCTCCCTCGGGGGAGGCGCGCTTTGAACCAGGCGCCGGGAGACAGAAAAGGAGAGCCATGGGGAGCCTGAAGGAAGAGCTCCTGAAGCCCATCTGGCACGCTTTCACCGCCCTCGACTTGGACAGGAGCGGTAAAGTCTCCAAGTCGCAGCTTAAGGCAAGTCCAGGAGAGATGGGAGAGCGCCTCGAGCCTTCCACAGAGGCGAGGAGATGGGGCGGCTGGGGCAGTTTCTGGGGAGCCCTCGAGGGGGAAGCCCATTAGCTGCCCCCGGCGGCACCTTCCCTAGACACTTCCCCTTTTTTGGCGGGGAGCCTTCCAGACACGTGTCAGAGCGGCATGGGCGGGGGGAAGCGACCTAGAGTCAAAGGCTGGGGTAGTATCGGTTCCATTGCTAAGCCCAGCTGCCCCACCTAAAACTCTTCTCCGCCTGGAAAGCTTTTCTTTTGCTTTTCACAGTGAGTGGCATTGGGGGAAAAAAATTCCTCGGAGCATTGTGTCTTTTGGCCTCAGAGCTAAAACAGAGCTGTGTGTCCCTTAGGATGTGAGGTGGTACAGGCAACTCGGATTCCTTCCAGGGGATGATGGCTATACAGGAAGTCCTCGAATTACAACCACAATTGCGCCCAAAATTTATGTTGCTGAGTGAAACATTTGCTAAGTGAGTTTGCCCCATTTTACTAATTTTCTTGCCACAGTTGTTAAGTGAAGCATTGCATTTGTTAAGTTAGGACCACGGTTGTTAAGTGAATCTGGCTTCCCCATTTGCTTGTCAGAAGGTCACAAAACCTGATCACATGACCCCAGGACACTGCAAGCGTCGTAAATATGAACCACTTGCCACGCGTCTGAATTTTTGATCATGTGACCATGGGGATGCTGTAATTGTCATAAGTGTGAAAAACAGTCCTAAGTCCCTTTTTTCAGTGCCATTGTAACTTTGAATGGTCATTAAATGAACTGTTGTAAGTCAAGGATCACCTGTATTTTCAGAAAGGCTTTGTTTTGGGTGTTCTTACAGAACTTTACTAAGAACTTTGTTCACATTAAGCTATTGGTTGCTTTATCAGACGTTATTAAGTAGCAATAGCACTCAGATTTATATACCATTTCATGGTCCTTTACAGCCCCTTCTAAGCAGTTTACCTGGATAATCTGGGTCCTCATTTTAGTGACCTTGGAAGGATGGAAGGTTAGGTCAACCTTGAGCAGGTGAGGAAGACAATTGTGTGGATTCACACAACATGCTGACCATAATCCCACAGACTGGGCTCAGACAACACTTTCAGCCAAAACCAAATAAACCATGTAACTGAGTAGGATATCTGAATCCAGGCAGGATCTGGAGTTGATAACTCCTGATCAGAGTAATCTTGAGCTCCACTTGGGAGAATCCAGAAATCAAAGTATGTTTTTAAGGTAGGTTTCTGAGAGAACTTTGGCAAGCCCACCTTTTTATTTCTGCAGGTTGGGAGGCTGAAAATGCTTTTTTCTTTAGATGACAATTTCATTTTTTCTGGGTCTAAGTGATAGAATTCACTGGCACAGGACCAGGCAAAGCAGATTTCAGAGTATTAGCCTGTCTTCATCAACAACTTTAGAGGAAATATAAAAAGTGAAAAAAACTACATACACCCCTTCCCGGATATCTGCATAAGGATATTACATAGTAACTCAAGTGTTCTTTTGTTTTAACTAATTTCAAACAATTATAAAGTAATACAAAAAACTAGTGTGGCATTTATCAGTGTAGCATGACTCTTAGGGCCACTTGAGTATCAGCTATGCTGCACTTCATGTAAGTGTGATGGTATTGGTCAACTAATTTTGCTATGTGCTCATTTTGTAATTTAGGATGAGTTCATTGTACATTTAATTATAGGCATGCTAGAGTTCTATAAATGCTGAAATAAGCTAAATGTGCATGCGGGGTGGGAGTTAAATCTTAAAACAGCTTACATATCAGAATGTATGCATTATGCAGGTGGTTCAGTACAGATTAGAAATTACATCCATGTATTCATCTTTTCAACATGATTGGTCTTGTGGATAAGACTATTCAGGGACAATGTTACACTATTAGGCAGTGATTTATTTTAAATCAGAGGTCTCCAAACTTGCCAATTTTAAGACTTTATGACTATGCTGGCTGGAGAATACTGGGAGTTGAAGTCCACGAGTCTTACAGTTGCCAAGCTTGGAGACCTCTGTCTTAAATGGTGAAATAAGACATACTTTTAAAAGGACAACAAACTGTTAATGATTGATCTCATTGCATTTGTGTAAGAGAAGACTCTGAGCTTGAGTGCCTAATTTGCATGGAAAAAATAAGGTTCAGTCTTTTGTAGTTCCACATAAAACTTGGAAATTCCCCTCTCTTGAAGAGCCAGTCAGCTAGACAAGACTGTTTTAGCAAGATTAATGCCTTGATATGGAGTAAAGTAATTTCTGCTGCTTTCTAAATTTTTGCAGCTTTGTGATTTGTTAATTGCCTACCTCAACCCTATCAAAATATTTTGGCTGTTTAAGAATATTCTCTAATGCTCCTTGTTGTACGTGAAACTGAATCAAATAAGATAAAGTTAGCCTTGAGTTGAGTTCGGCTTCTTGGTGACACAACCACAGTGGAAAATAATGTGCAGTTTTCTTGGCAAAAGTACTGAAATGATTTTGCTGTTGCCACTTTCTTCTTCTGGGATATTTTTCAATTTCCCAGTTATAAGTTTGATATTTGTTTATTTTATATTTTTATCCTACTTTTATTACTTTTATTAATAACTCTAGGCAGTGAACATACTTAATATTTCTACCTTCTTCTATTTTCCCCCACAACAACCAACCTGTGAGCTGAGTTAGGCTGAGAGAGCGTAACTGGTCCAAAGTCAACTAGCTGATGAGACTAGAACTTACAATTACTTGGTATGAGGCCAAGCTGGCTCTCCCTGGTTGTCACAATCCAAGTATTAAACCAGTTTAGCTTCTATCATAGTTCTGTTTAGACTAATGAAAAGGAATAATTGTTCTTATTCTAGAGTTCTCTTTAATTGATGTATTCTAAAATGTAGCTTGAATTTTGGGAACAGTTTAAGGAGATATAAAGCTGCCTCATATAAACATATTTTCTAATCCTTGGGTAAAAAGTAAAGATTCTAGAACAGGGGTGTCAGACTTGACTTCATTGCGGGCTGCATCAGGGTTGTGTTTGACCCTGGGGAGCCAGGGTGGGTGTGGCCAGGGTGGGTATAGTCAGTTCGACGTCACTCATGTCAGGGTGCCTTGGGTGGCTGGAGCGCTCTGCCAGGGAAAACGGGTTCCCGAGCTCCATTTTCAGCTGCAATGGCCTCCTTCAACTCTCTGCACTCTTGAGGCACCCACTTTCTATTTTACCATATCTAGTTTTGTCCTGGTTCTGATTACATGAACTTCCCCCGAAAAACCTATAAACCCACTTTATCCTAAAAGGGTTTTAGGTAAGGCTTTCCCAACACTTGTTATTAGACACATAGTCATTGTAAGGGATGGAACCCAGATCTGCTACAACGTAGCACTGAAGTGTGGTCCCTTCTTCAGTATTTCAAATAATAGAACACACAAAAATTGTTTGATGTGTTGAAACAAAGACATAATTCTTTCCTTAGTTTGGGATGTGGTCCTCCCCTGTTTAAAAAAAATTAAGTGATTTAAGCACAGTGATACCTGGCGCACACAACTATTGAGCTAAAATTAAATTTGGCTCAGATAATTGCCATTTTGCTGTAGTGTCCATTCAAGTACTGCCAAATTATAATTGCTCATTACTGTAGATCTTTTTGTCCTGTGAAAATGAAGAACATATAATCTTAGCTATTTTAGGCCACGGTTGGACTGCCAGGCACAGTTGGAACGAAGCCATTTTTATTATAAGAATTATTCTATCATTGTATTTCACATTTAATGCTGCAAAGCATAAAAACGTAGCATGTCCCACCTTCTTCCATTCAGTTGGCTGTTGCTCTTTCTACTCCATTGGTCTACAACATTCAGGCACCCGAATGAAAGAACTGGTTTTTGTTTCAGCTCCATGTGGAGCTTGCCAAAGGGAGATATTCTGTACTGGAGACGAAATAGAACAAGTAGTCAAATACTCCATTCTTGCTATACAGTCTTTGGAGCATTCACCATAGCACAATTTGTAGATCTTTGATCTGTAAATCTGGGCATATTCCAGCAGGCTCCCTTGGCCCTCATTTCCTCTTGGTAAGCCAACACTAAGAGTGTTTTGAAAAGGCTTCTACACCTGTGGAATGCCTCGGATAGTAGATCATTGTAACATCACTAGTTTGGCTGGAGTCTGTGCTGGCAACTGTGAATTCTGTTAATAATTCATGGCAGACTTAAGAGAATTAGGCAGAACTGAATGAAATCCCAGAATTCTTTTCCGTATTTATAAGTTTTCTGAAAGTTGTCTGTGGAATTTTTATAAACATTGCTGGGAATCTTACACAGTTCTTCAAATGTCTTCTTTTTTTTAAATTTAAATTGACACTATGGGTGGTAACTCTAAATTAAAAGCTGGATTAAGTATAAAAATGTCTTGAACTTTGAGAGTAGATTTGATGTCATGGAGTAGATGGCCAAGATTAATGCAAATATCTTGTGCTTCCCCACCACAATGATGCTGTGGAACCTATCATGTCCTCATATGAACACACTGCTTACTACAAGGAAAAAAATTACTTTAGTTTGGACGTTGTAGAGAAGAATAAGGAACAGGAAGAATTTAGCATTTGTTTTCTGCATTACACTGAATAATGCTAGCAGAGTAGTTGCTGTGTCAGTTTTCTGTGTGAAGCTGCAGTGAAAGTTTATTAACTACATTGACAGTTCCTAGGGCAGAAGTTCAGCGAGCATAGAAGCTTCTGCAGTCTGAGTAATCAAAGCGTTATTATGAGTATTTTATTTAAGATAGTAACACATTTGCTTTTACAGCACTGTGCTCTAAAATGGTTGTATCATGTAATTAACTTTTGAAACTTTAGATTATTTTAAGTGTTGCTCCTCTACTCCTACTACTACTGTATTCCTATCAGTGAGCAACCTTTTGTGAGCGAGGGAGCAGAGGTTTTGTCCCCTGTTGTAAATTAGCCTGCCCATTCTACAGCCTTCATTGCCAGTTCAGTAGAGCCTAAATTATCTTTGTGTTAAGAGATGGATTCTTCAAAAGTTGTATTTCTTCTCTCTCTTGCACTAGAGCACCCCACCGAATCAGTACTGTAAAGAATTTGGCTGTATTTTTTTTTTAAAGAAACTGTATCTTTGTAATTCAGGTTATTGCTGAATTTATTGTCAGGACATTGGGAGGACCTCCCTGTCCCATAAAAACTGTGTAATGTCCATATTTTAGTCTATAACCATAGATATTTTAACACTGCAAAAACTGCAAGGTAGGCAGCCTCGGAAGTTTTAGAGCAGTTCTCAAGGTTAACATTTCTATTTTGTTCAAAGAGGAAATGGGGTAAGAATTAGAGCCAGTGAAGCAAGACATTGTAGCATAGAGGAAGAAGTGCTACAGTGAAGTTAGTGGAAAGTAATGTTTGGAACAGAGCTGCATTAATCTCTGATAAGATAATATTCTTCAATATATTTTTAATTACTTGGAATGAATGATACACCTATAAATCATAAATTACATTTTTTTAAAATTGAAAACTGAATTTTCCCAAGGAGGATAGCTCTAAGTAAAATTTGCTTAGAAAAATCTTTCCCAGTACTGGAATCATGTTTTTTAATTAATTAACTTTTGCAAATGGATTCTCTCAAATTGTATACAAGTGTGAAATCTGTGAAGGCACTTTGTTTGGTGAGAACTCAGGTGTAGTGGCAATAATGCTGGCAGTTCAAGGCCACCTGTATCTGTAATTTTCTATATTTGACAAGGGTGCATTGTGGGTCCTTCAGATTATTTAATTTTTTTATCTGGCTACTCTTAATAGATACACTCCCTCAGCATGTGGGGGTAGAGAAAGTGCTTTGGTTTATTTGATAATTCACTGCAGTGTCCTTCACAACTTCTTTTAAAAATACTCTGCAATTTGCAGCCAACAACACCATAGCTCCAAGTGTATAAATCATGTAGATTGAATGGCACTTCTAACATGAAGGTAGACTGTGAAAATTTCCTTTATATGTTAAAACAAAGAATTTTCTCCCTTAATAACCATGTGAATAAGGATGCTTACTATTGAAATCTTCCAATTTGAGAGAGGGTGGAGCTTTATATAATCCCATTATATTGCTTTTTTATTTTTTGCTAATCAATGCTGATACATTAAATACAAGTCTACAGAGATAGAATATCTTTGCTCCAATCATTGGTAATAGAGCATGATTTAGACTAGAGGTCCCCAACCCCCGGGCCGTAGCCCAGTACAGAGTTAGAAGGGACCATGGAGATTTACTAGTCCAACCCCCTGTTTAAACAGGAAACCCTATGCCATTTCAGACAAATGGTTGTCTAATCTCTTCTTAAAAACCTCCAGTGTTGGAGCACCCATAACTTCTAACTATTTTCCTGTTACCCTGTTCCTTTGTAGTATTGTTACTTGTTGTTTCTGCTGCTTGAATTCCCAGAATGTTCTATGGTTACTTTAGTCACCTATTCTTGAGTAACTTTTAAGATTAGCTGTAAAAGCTCAATCTTTAAAATAAAAATGTTCATTGATTCATGTAAAAATAGATAATCATCTATCTCTTTAAAGCAGGTGTGTCTAATCCATGGCCTGTGGGCCATATACAGCCCTGGACAGTTAGTAATGTGGCCCCACAACATTGTAAACTTTTAACCGGAATTTTGTTATTTATATTCATTAACTGTATTACATATTTTATATGCAGCCCAAGACAATTCCTTTTCACTTAATATGGCCCAGGCAAACTAAAAGGTTGGGCGCCCAGGATTTAAAGCCTTCCTGTCCTTTTTCTTCAAAGTCCATCTTTCCTTTCCTTAAGAGTGTCAGAAAATAGGTTGGCTTGCATGATTCTTATCTTGGAACAAGTAAGCCTTCATGACAGAAAGGCTACCATAGAAATGCCATATCTCTTTTGCTAGCCAGTGTTATAATTTTATTCAACAGTAAGTTCTTGGGATCTAGGGCAGAGTTTATAGGCAGTGTTTCAAGTTACTTAGACCAATCCTATTTTAAGTTGATAAGTACAGAATTAGTTGGGAACTTATTACAGAAGCAACATATGTTTTGGTAATAACCAGATATTTGAATTCTGAATTAGCTGAAGCTCCTGGACCATCTTCAAAGGCAGTCTTGATACCTTTTGTATTTGTTTTGTCTCATAAAAGGTATGGGACAAGCATATAGAATATTGGCATTCTGTATTATTAACTTTGTTTTATCAAACTATAAACAGCACAGAACATTCATGAATGATATTGTAAGATACTTTGGAACTTAAAGGTAGCAGGCATGGAAGGAAGGCAGTTCAGTTTATCAGTATTGGGTGAGCATTAGAATATTTGTAGGTCTGAGGGTTTCTGACAGAGGAAAATGTAGCATTATTGGTTTGTGTTTGATATCATGCCAAGGTCATTTAAAAGTTGCCTGGTTGATGTTTCCAATTCCTTCCTTTGAACTTGATCCAAAACATTGTTTGGGCTGCCCTAGACCTAGCACATTATTCTTCTCAGTAAAGGACAGGACTCTTCAGGAGGTCATTATTCAAACTATTGGTGGTTGTGTTTAGGATCTTCAATAATGAATGCCATGGTTCAGGTAGTCCCCAGGTTAGAACGTCCGGCTTACAGACAACTCGTAGTTACGAGCAGGCAGCTGACACAAAATGGCAGCTGATACTCCCCCTCCTGAGCTGATGATCCGTCAAAGTTGCACAATGCCTCCATGAGTGTCACAAAGTAGTGTGTGCGTTTTTAATATACTGTATAGCCTGTTCTCCTCCATGCTGCAGTGAGAGCCCAGGATGGGTAGACTCCTTCTTATGACGTAATTAAGCTGGGTCTGTACTTGTATATATAAAAAGCCAGCCCCTGGAGAATCCCCAGCTTTGACTCAATTTCCTTAAGTCACAAGCTGTGTCTCTGAAAGCCTTAGCTTTATTCAGTTATTTTCTACAGAAGCTACCCTTGCTTCAATCAGCTCCCGGGGATCTTGGCAGCTGCAACTTCAGGAGAGTGGGGCCCCGTTCTCCTGCAATGTTGGGATAAACATTTCCCCAAGCGCTGCTAGGCAAGCAAGGAAGCATCTGAGACCTTCCCCATAGCCGCAGTTTATCCGATCATAAAACTGATCGGCAAACTGATAACAGAGCCAGCCAGCTGATCGCGTGGGAGGCATCTCTTCCTTTTCTGGCTGATCTGATCGCTCAGGGCTTGCAATAGCCTAAGGAAATTCACTTCTTGGAGCCATCAATGAGCAGCGGCTATCTTTGAATGCAGCCTCTTCAGACACGAGGTGAGCGGCCATTTTAAGTGGCCTGGTGGCCATTTTCAGGGCTCCAAAGACCCAGTTCCACTTGAGCCTTGCTTATTTAAATTGGATCAGGACAGTGCTCATGCAGAGTTTTACTCCCCAGTGGAACAGGCCTTCCAACCCACTAAAAGGAAAAGACGCAGACAAGGTAGTGCTCCGAGGGAAGTGGCTGCAAAAATCAGAGCTAAGGCTCTAGCCCCTAAGAAGACAGACTGAGTTGAAGGCAGAGAAACGCAGACAGGCAGCTCTAGAGAGACAATTTAACAAGACTATTCAACAAAGGAGAGGGCAACTGCAACAGGTTTCCCAGCCAGCCGAACATCAGGGTTTCCAGAGAAGCCCCCCCAGGGGAGGGGAAGTTGTTCATGGAGCCTTTGGACCCCCACCCCCGTCTGATCCCCTGAGGCATTTGAGGAACAACCTCAGGATTTCAGCAGGTCTGGGACATATTTCCAGCAAACTTCTGGGCCCTATGCCCCCTCTCTTCCCTCCAGAGTTCAGGCCTCCCAGATTAGGCCGGAAGCCACCTTCATGCCCACTGCAGCTGGCCTTCAGCCCTCCACTACCTTTGATAACAGGCCCAGGGAGATCAAAGATGTTGTTTCCTTAGCCATTAGGCAGGGATTGGCTGAAGGCTTTCAACAGATTTTTTGGCCTCTGGAAAGGGTTCAGGCCCTTCTCCCTTCTCAATCTATGACTTCCTTACCTCCGCAGCAAGATTTCCACAGACCCCAAGACCTCAGGGTCCATTCTTCACAGGCAGAATGGGAGGACTATGAAGGGGAAGAGGGCACCTCCCTATCTGAACACAGTTTCTCCTCTCGTTCAGAGCGCGAAGAGGGCGAAATCTGTGATTGCAATCTTTCAGAGGAAGAAGACTCGTGTCCAGACCAGCCCTCCTCTGCATTAGTCTTTAAACCAGCCCTCTTTAAACTCCTACTTAGCAAGGCCCTGGTCACTGCCAAGCTGTCACCTGAGGAAGCAGCACCTGAACCACAAGGGGGACCCTCCAGGCAAGGAGACTCACACTTCTCCAAGCCAGTAGTACACACGGAGGTTTTGCCTTCTCCCCTTTTGTTGCTTTTAATACATTTGCTGAATGTATTGGCTGTAAATATGCAAATCACCGGCTTCTATACATTTCTTCCTACACTGACAAAGAGATTAGGTACTTTTGTGTGTGTCTGTGTTAAGCATTGGCAAGGAAAAAAAGCAAGCATAAATTACTAATTCTGGAATAAAGGAAGAAAGATTATGACCATCACTTGTGGAACAGCATTTTTCTTTATTTATATTTCAAGCCGAGAGTTGAAATAGATTTACATGCTAATTCTCAAGCCAGTATACTTTTTTTTAGTATGGTAATTATTATGTATGAACTCCCAAATTTTATAGTGCAGGTATGGTCAAATGGTCTTCCCTTTTGTCATTCATATATCTCATTAATTCAAATGGAGTCCGTATTTTCTCAAAAGTAATATTGCAAGTGTTTCCCCTCTCCCTCAGTATTTAATAGCATCAGGAATTATATAGTATCCCAGAAAAAATAATAACAAACTATATCTGTATTGTTTTGCAGAAATCTATATAAACAGGTATGGAAAATAACAATGAAATCATCTTAATTGATTTTTTTTCTCTATTTTTAGGTCCTTTCTCACAACCTCTGCACATTGTTGAATGTTCCTCATGATCCAGTGGCCTTAGAAGAGCATTTTAGGGATGATGATGAAGGACCTGTTTCTAATCAGGGATATATGCCTTATTTAAATAGATTCATCTTGGAAAAGGTATGTGTGCCTTTATTCCTAATGTGTGGTTAGTTTTAATTTAAGCTTTTGTTCTTTCCAACCCAACAAAATATTGGAAATATGTAAAGCCTTGGAATTCTTGTTACATACATGATATTCTTCCGACTAAAATCGGAATTCCGATTTTTCTCATCAGCAGCTGGCTCCTTTTGCATCTGGCTTCTTCGCTCACTGTCCCACAAAACGGCCCGGACTATGGGAGCTACACGCTTCCCCCTTTCCTTTCTTGCAGCTTGAATCACCTGGAGGAAAGGCGCTGAGATGCCTCAGGCACCGCCTGCGAGGGAGCCTCTACGCGCTGGCTGTGACAGGGCTTGAGCGACCTTCTCTCCCGCTCTTTGCGGCGGCTCCAAAGGCTTTGCACCCCTCCCTTCCTATGCGGTCCTCCTGACCTGCTTGTGACTCACTAGAGCATGAGTGGGGTTGCGTGCTTGTGTGTGTGTGTGTGTGTGTGTGGTGCGTGCTAGGTGCGGGGACGCTGGCAAAGGACGACTCGTCTTTCTGTTCGTCGGGGCCAACTACAACATGTGGAGAAGCCACTCTTCCCCCTTCGTCGCCGAAAGCAACAGAGGCGCCAAGGCTCGCTTCCTGTTCCCGCCAATATTGCCCCACTTTCCCTCTTCTCTTCCTACGCACACAGCCGGCTTCAGGTGATTTTCTCCACCCCCTGGCCCCGAAGGAAGCATCTTTGGAGACAGGGCGGGAACGAAAATGCTCAGCTGAGTGGAAGAAGAAAAGCTTATACTTTCCCGGGAGTTACAGAGCGCAGAGACAAAGGCTCGGGAGGAAAAGAGCTTCGTTCAGCTATTGTTAGCCAACCCTCCATTGTCCTGAGGGAGGTGGCCGGCAACGAACTACACAGATTACTAAGCAACTGAAAGAAATGCTGCTTCGCTCAAGTGACAGATTTCTTAAGGCAGAGGGAAGGCGGTTTCTCTTTAGGAAGTTGGACTTCACTGCTCTTTGTGTAGCTGTGTGGGATACCTGTAGCGAAGATTTGGCCAACAAGACTTAAGGTTGATATTACTTCGTCTTCTGTGACTTTAAAGGTCAAATAATAGTTGCAGCCTCCAACCCACCATCATAAAAGATAAGGCATATTGCACTGCCTGAGCTTCCCACTTTAACATGTGTGGCACCTAAGTTTGTGGCACCTTAAAAAACCAGCAAAATGTTATGGCACCTTTCATAGAAGAATGCTTCATTAAAATGATGGTTGCAACTACTCCACATTTCTGGTCCCCTCCAGCTGTTTTGGATTTAAAAGCAAAGAGGGCCAATCTGGAACTGAAGAGGAAGACAACTGTAGCCAAAAGACAGGCCAGACTCAAAGTTATGCTATCAGCTCAACTAGCTAGATAGAAGCATAGAGAAGCAATGCTGATCAAAGGAAAGGGAACAAAGAGAAAGTCCAATTAGAGGTGAAGCATTGTGGCTGTTTTCCTGTCTGTTAAGCAGGGTTTATTTGTTGTTTTTGTTTGTTTGTTTGTTTTATTTTTTAAATGTGAAATCCTTTGCCCGAGAGCATTCTCATGGTGCTTTTTATTATTATTTTTTGTCAAACAATAAAACTATCATGCAGACTCACCTTGAAAAATCACTTTTGATTACTTTACTCTGCTAAAGCTTCAAGGGGGCATTGCCAATTTAATTCCCATCGGGGCGCTGCGCGGACTGCGGCGGGTGCTTAGGCAACCCCTGTACCCCTGGCTACTTTTCAGATTTTTTTTTCAGAGGGGAATATCATGCCTGTTGTTAGTCACCAGGATAACTCTCCCCAAAATGAACAGAGATACAAAAAGGAGGAGGAGGAGAAGGAGGAGGAGAAGGATCAAATTTGGAAATAGGAAGGATCCAACCAGGAACTGTAGAGAAAAAGTTCCAAATGAATTAAAAAAAATGCTTCCTTGTAGGGAAAAGAGTTGACTCAGAATTTATATACTGTCTGCCTCTTCCCTCTGATCATTTGACTGAGAATGCAGTCTAAAGTGGTTTTTTTTTTACTGAATATAGAGTATTTTTTTACAGCAATAATTGCGAAGAGAATAAAACCTGAGTTATATTCCAATCAATCTAGATTTGCTTCAAAGAGATATAATCACATTCTGCCAAGACTTGCTGGTTCAAATTATTTTAATAATTATTAAAAATAGGATATTAATGAGTAGAAAAGACAACTAACTATCTTTATATGGTTTGACAAAAGAAGGAAATTAAATTTAAGAATTTACAAGATTTAAAAAAAAAAGATAGCTTGACAACGCCAAACTTCAAACTGTATGACCAATCCTGTTATGTAAGTTAGCCAGGAGACTAGTTGAGAGAGCAGGATTTCCATATGATTTATATAAACACTTTCAGCTTGATACAGTGTATAACAATCAATAATAATTCAATAAGCAGTAAGTTAAAAGTGTGGAATAGATATAGAAAAAAAATAGCTCAGATTTATCACCTATGGCTTTGCTATTAATCTTGTGTTTTCATGAGGATGAAAATGGAAAGAGAATAGTGAAGGAATAAGAAATTGTAAAAATTATAAGATTTAATTGTCAGTAGGACAAAATTCTATGAGTTTCTGTCTAAAAATTATGCTCAGCACCCAAAATGAAGTAACAAGACTTCAGATTGGGGTGGCTATTGGAACTTTTGAACCAGGTAATAAGTTCCCGGGGAGGACTGTCATTACTTTGAACAGCTGCTAAGCAACTGGTCTAAATCAAGAATACTTCTGTGCTGATTGAGTGATATATTTAAAACACCATTTGGGCACCTACTTATTCTGCCATGTGTAAAGCAACAAAGTTGTGTGCAGTCACTAAATTTGGTGACAATGTTAGAACTGTGCAAATGGTGCAAATATTAGAACTATCTTGATTGCTATGGTATTATAGTTTGCCATCATCATTAATGTGATACTTTTTAAAAATTAGAGGATATATGCCACTTTGAAGAACCTGGTTTTGCCCTTTTAAAAATGTGAGTAGCAAAATCTGGAAATAAAATGAGATGTAAATATTTAACTTATTAAATTAAATAACTTAATATTTAATGAAGCTAAACATTTTTTCTGAGTGAAGACAGTGTGTTTAAAGTGTGGAAAGTCCAAAAGGTGAACTTTCTTGTTCTGAACTTCTAATTATAAATAAATTCCCCTGAGCTTTATTTTTTCAACATTATTTCATCATTTTACTGAAATCAGTGACTGGGTGAATGCAACCAACTTGGAAGCCAGTAATAAATACCTGATTTCAGGTATGAGGAAGCTGTAGAATCATTTCGCACTTCTCTAAATATCTCATTATGCAAAGTGAGTGGATTTTCTCTTATGCAAAAACTGGTTGGTTTTAAGAATCTGCCTTCATATTAAATTGAGAGATTGATCCGAAGTGGAGAGGGGGAACATAAGAATTAGACTGAGGTCTGGGTTACTTCTTTCCAAAAGGCCAGATGATGTCCCTGTATAGGATTGCTTTCTCCTTTAAAGTTACACACACTGGAAAGCAGTTAGTTTCTGGAGAGGAATTATCTTGGTATTTGGTAACACATGAAATAAGGGTTCCTGAATAGGCTGCTCTATCTGCTTCTTTGACATTGGAAAAGGTGGGAAATGTGCAAAGTTCTAAGAAATTGTTGCTTCCCAAAACTGTGAAAAACTTTAATGGTTTCTGGGAAGCCAGTTGAGAAGCAGTTTGATGTAATGATATAAACCACCAAGCTAGACACCCGGGGACGGATGGACAGACGGAAGGATGGACTGTGAGTTCTAGCCCTGTTTAAGTCAAAGTCAGATGGATGGCTCAGGGCCAGTCACTTTATCTCAATCCTAGGAAAAGCAGTGCCAAAAACATTGCATGGACCTGTCCAAGCAGTTGCCAGCAATCAGCAATGACTTGAAGGCATACACACACACACACACATACACACACATACACAGTGGACAGGTAAGATTTTCTGTGTGTCATTATTACAGCCCCTTTACACAATTCTTTTTTTCCCTAAATATAGGCTATTTTCCCTAGTAGAAGATAATTTTCAATCAGAGATTCAAAGAAGCAGTTTTGAATTACCCACGTGATAGGCATATGTGTTCTGCATATAGTGTTAAACAACACACCATCTTTAAATGTAATAAGCAAATGTGCCAGCTCCTGTTTCTTAAGCAAGGTAGTGGTAGATTAATTTAGATTGAAAATTTAACACAGAACAAAAATTAACTTTGGTCCCAAACAAGACTAAATTCCATGCAGTTTGCATAAGCGAAAGTGTTTTCGTTGGCTTCAGATTAAAGTTGTTTTTCAGTGCAAACCCTATGCCTGATTGTCTGAGCCAGGTTGGGAACACAGGGGAGGGAAGTGACAGTCCCATTTCCTCCCATATTAATGTCTTCATATTAATGTGATAGTGTAGAATATGGTTGGCCTTTTACCATGCTCTTTAGCAGTGGAGCTATTCTACTGGTTCAGCCCAGTTCTGACGTACCGGTAGCACCAAAGATCAGTGGAGACCGAATCAGTTCTCGCTGATGAGCTGCTGTTGGGCCCACCTGCCTGCTGGGCTCCCATACTGACCTTTATTCCCTGCTTTTGAAGTGTAGCTGCTTTGCAAGGCACCGCAGATTGCTGTGTCAGCTGTTGAAGCTACAGGGAGAGTGCAGGATTGCAGGAGGTGAGTAGGAAAGCCTCATGCAAAGCGCACCCAGCAAGCCACACCCACCGAACCGATGGGTAAACCTCTTTGCTACCCACCACTGTTCTTTAGTATGTGCTACGTAGCTTCTTACTATATATGGATCAACCTGAATGTATTGGTTACTGATTGAAAAATCTGTTTGGTTAAAGTGATTGCTTGCATATCAGTGTTTTAAGAATACAGAGGTTTCTGAGCATACATTCCAAGTATCACTGTATTGTGTTAATATAAATACAGTTTCTTAGGCTTTGATACTTCATGGAAAGATTATATTTTACCAATTATCATATACAGTTTTCTTATTGCTTGCTTGCTTTGACTGAAATGTGGAAAGTTTATTTAGCTGTATTAAGAGCACTGGTTCTGTGCTATCTATACACAGATCATTCAAGTTAATTTTCCTGTGACAATCTTTACAACAAAAACAACAAACCCTTGGTTTAACATGAAATTTGTTTTCCTGTTTCACATTTCTCCCGCAAAACACCTTGACCATACCAATTAGATTTACAAAATACTTTCTCTTGTGCTCTTGATGGCAAATGAATTAATTATCTAGCTCAGTTGGCAAGTCTCAGCCTTCAACAATGTGTGTACTGTTGAACTGAGAATGAAGTGGAGAAATGCCCAGGCTGGCAGTTTAGCAAAAAGAAGCAAATGGTAGTACAGTTCTTTTTTTTATTACTATCTAGTTTTTGAATCTGAAACTTCTAATTAAGAACAAGTTATGTTATAGCAAAAAGTGTCAAGCAACCTCATGGTTTTTAAACAATTGCTTCTTAAAGAATATTTATACTTGAGTATAATGTGGCCTTGAGGGTGAAAAGGAAGCAAAACCTGTGTTTGCTGCAAAAATGAGTAGCATATAAAGACTGAACACAGATTTATTTTTTTTTGGCTAGTATTTTCAGTGTAATCAAGAGTGGTGTAGTGGCCTAGTGGTGTAGATGCTCCCCTTCCACTCAAATGATTAATCCTTAGGTAGCAGATGTTTCTCTCTCAAGGAGCAAAAAGAAAATACCCATTGCAAACTCCACATAGGCATCAGGAAGGCATCCGGCCAGTAAATGCTCAGCTGCATTCAGTTGCCCTGAATATATTCTAAATTAAGGGATTACAAGGTCGTAAAAGAAAAAAAAATTTTTTTCAGTGTAATCAAGGAAGCAGATGAAGTGCAATGTTTAATAGCCGGAGAGGTGGTTTTTTGAGAAAGTTTACACAATAGGTATTGCTTCAGTTGTCTTGAGAAAATGCTTCTTTGCTGTTGGTTTAGGAGTGGAATTTACAACATCTTCCCACTGCTGCTGTTGTCATCCTGAGTTTATTGTAGAGTCTTGTACCATATTTTTATTTATTTTTATTTAGGTTCAAGACAACTTTGACAAAGTTGAATTCTATAAAATGTGCTGGACTCTGTGTGCCAGAAAAAATCTCACAAAAAAAACCTTACTCCTTACTGATGATGATGCTTTTAAAGTGTGGGTCATCTTCAATTTTCTATCTGAAGACAAATATCCATTAATCATTGTGCCAGAAGAGGTATGAAAGAGTTATTTCTAACATCTTTTTTTTTCTTTCACCCAAGTAGAACTGATGACTTTTTACAGTATTTCTTACATAAAAGAGTAATTTATCTCCACTGGTTTTTAACAGAAAAAAAAAAATCCATCAATTCTGTGTATGTTGGTCCATGCAACAGCATGTATCACTGAAACAGGGCTATTTTTCTCTTAAAAATCAGGCTGATGATAGCAGTACCTCAGATGAGTTTTAAAAGGAGAACAAAGAATCAGTGGTTGCCAATCTTGATGGCTATATTAATTCCAAGCCCAGAGACCTTTCATATCCCGCTAATGGATCTCTTATAAACACTGGATGGCCTTTGGGGAAATATAGCTGAAGTAGACTTAGTCTGTCTGACACACTGTCTGTCAGGAATGCAATAATTTATTAGCTTGAAAACTGCCTTAAAAACATAATTTTTAATGTACCAGTAACTT
Source organism: Pseudonaja textilis (assembly GCF_049901715.1). Lineage (NCBI taxonomy): Eukaryota > Metazoa > Chordata > Lepidosauria > Squamata > Elapidae > Pseudonaja > Pseudonaja textilis. The sequence goes on from NC_141990.1 coordinate 241,387,519, forward strand.
CCAAAGTTAGTTCAGCATATAGTTTTTGTGTAGTTTTCACTTTTTCTTATTCTGGCCAATATTTTGAGTGGTACAAGAGAGTCGGTTGCATTTAGTGTTTAAGACACTAGACTGGAAACTAGGAGACTGTGAGTTCTAGTGCTGAGGCATGACGCCAGAGGGGGGACTTTGGGACAGTTAGTCTCTCTCAGCCCTCAGAAAAGAGGCAATGGCAAACCATTTTCCAAAACCGTGCCAAGAAAAATGCAGGGGCATGTTCAGGCAATTGCCAGGAATCAAACACTGACCTGAAGGAACACTCAAAAAAAGTGCAGTTGTGCAGTGAGAAAGATTTTAGAGTAATAGTTTTTCCTACACATATTTGTTATATTCATTCAGCTGTTGTGTGTCTTTTCCTGGACAGATTGAATATTTGCTTAAGAAGCTGGCAGAAGCCATGGGATTAGGGTGGCATCAAGAACAGTTTGAACATTACAAGATCAGTTTGGATGCCAATTGGGAAGGTCTCTCTGCTTGGGAACTGATTGAGCTCATTGGAAGTGGTCGGTTTAGCAAAGGGATGGATGGACCAACTGTGTCAATGGGCATTAATGAAGTCTTCAGTGAACTTATATTGGATGTATTAAAACAGGTAAGATCAGCCTACACACAGGCGAACTTGAATGAATTATGCAGCATTATTTATGCCTCATAAAACTATATGGAGACAAAACATTTTTCATTTAGAAAAGCTGCTTTTAGTGAGTACAGTTTATATGAAGGAAAGCTAAAATTCTCAGTATAAAAATAATTAAAATTAATGTAGTTTGAAAGTATTTTTTGTGTTACAAGAAGTTACTTGAGATGGGCAGCTATATAAATTAGATAAACAAATTCTCATTATTTTAATCAACTTCCGCAACTCATAAGAAGTTAAGAACTCTGAATTGAAAAACTTTTGCTGTGTTCTTTGTGAAATGTAATAGATATTCACTGCTAGAAGAGTTTTTGAAATGAAAGTTAAAATTCTAAAAATTCTTCATCTACATCAGTTTGTATTTTATCACGGGGTACAAAATGCACCATAGAACTCCTATACCGGTAATTCAGTGGCACCATTTCTGACTAAAACATTAACAGTTTAACATGGGATTTTTGGCCCATTACCAGACATGGCTCGTGGGAGGTAAACATGCCATGTACATTTTTTTAACCCATAGATTATAATTTTCTATAATGGTAGAATTATAATGGATTATATTAGATATAACCAATCAAAATAGATTTGCTCTCCAAGCATCCTCATAGTTGTTTAAGGGCTAAGCTAACTTACCCCAGGCAACTAAGTCCTCTAATGTCATGCAAACCACTTACTGAGGATTTGACTAGCTTTACTCCCAAGACTGAAATGATATCCTAGATCAGACTTGGGCATTTTATGACCCCTGGGCCATATCCGGCCCTTTGGCTGTCTCTCTCCAGCCCATGTGAGGTCAATCAGAAACTAGAAATCAAATCTAAATAAACACACTCAGGGGACAGAGAAGAAGCCGAGTCAGGCCCCGCTCTGTGCAGTTACCATGTGCTCCTTCACTTGGCTAATGGCCACAGGAGGGCAAGGAAACAAAGCAGTTTTCTGCACCTGTGCAGTGCTTGTCCCTTGCCTGAAGCAACCTGAGGAGGTGGTAGTCATCACATGAGGGAATCCGGGCTTGGCCATCCACTGTCATCTCAGTCAAAGTGTGACCTTATGGGCAAATGGGTGGTTATCAATAGCCTGTTTGCCACAATCTAAGCAGTAATGTGGTGATAAGTATCTTAAAAGCAAAGAGAACAAAGTTTTGTAGAGCTTGAATTCTACAAAAAAAAGTATAAACTTATTTTGCAGTTGTCTGCGGTGTCTCAGATTTGAATATGACATGAAACGTGGAGCATATGAGGGCATAAAGAGGAAGTGTAAATCTCAGAAGTCCAGGTGCATGGCTAGGAAGGGGGAAGGATGGGAAAGGTTTGTTTAAATCACATGTCAATTGTGGTTTGCTTTTAATGCAACCAAGTCCCCTAAGGATTGCTTGCACATCTGACCCAGTTCTGTCAGGAAATTTACTAATATTCCCCAAAGTATAATTTTCTTTGTAAGGCATTGAGATTAAATCTCTTTTGAGCACAGCACAAGCTTCTGATTACTGATAAGATAGATCACAATGCCTCATGCAATCACATTACATTGCTGCCTGAAGCTCCGATATTGTATGCTAAAGTATTTTTTTTTTAAATGCCTCATTTGCCTTTCAAGAAAGTTTTTAGGAAAGTTGTCAAACTGTTGCAATTGATCTAACATGCTTAGCTTAAATCTAGTTTTCTTTAAACTTAATTCACTGCTTTGCAGAGGTTCAGCAGTATTTGGATTGTGCTTTGTTATAAGGATAGTGCATCCTTCTTACAGTAAAGCATTGGAGAGTTTTTCTCTTTAAAAATATAAAATGTGTGTTTGTTGTGTTTGGTGAATTGGCACTACAATTCAGATTTCTAAAAACGGGTAAAAGAGAAAGGTACAATAGTAAGGAAACTGATTAAGTTAAGGTTCATAAATGTTTAACTGAAACTTGTGGGTTGCCCAAAATGAATAACTTTCTGAAAGGCAAATAGGATAGAATACCTGTCTGTCTGTGATGAACCATAATAATAAAGAGGCAGAGCCTCTCAACTCTTGCTTTAGTTGGGTCTTCTTCAGCAAAACTTTTTGTAGTATGTCAGAACATTGTGAAGATCAGAACTGAAGGATCTTGAGACTGGCAGAACAATGGATGGTGATATTTATATGTTTGAAATGAATGTAAATATCCAGGACCAGATAAATGGTATCCTAGGATATTAAAGGAATTAATCTAACCAAGCTCCTATGCAGTATCATTGAGGCATCCTGAAGGATTTGTGAATTGTCAGGGGTTTGGAAGATAGCAAGCAGTGTTTCCAACTTCAGAAAGGAGAAAAGGGAAGAGTTAGCTGATTGTATGCTAGTCAGTCTGTCATTGGTACCTGGGAGAGCTAGGTATCTGGTTTCCCACCCAGACATTAGGGTCCCATAGTAGATAAGCTTATTTAGTGCGGTGGTTGTCTGTTTATTTGGTTTTGCTGTATGCATACAATGTTCCTTTATTTTTCTTTATGTTTAACCAGTATTGTGGTTATGTTATTGATTTAACATGCAAAGGTCTATTAGGATACAAAAATCATATGCATGCATGTACTGTAGAACCTGAGATATGTGAAAAATATCTTGGAGTAGTATAGGTAGTCCTCATGACCAGATGTCTTGTTTAATGACTGTTTGAAGTTACAGTGGTGTAAAAACAATAGCTTTGCCACGTCTCCTCACATTTATGAGTGTTATAGTACTTTGTGGTCAAGCGATCACCATTTTTGTGCTTCCCAAAAGAATTCTGATAAGCAGAGTTAATGGAGAATGAGGAAGTAAAATTTCAAGTTGCAATCATGTGATGTCTTGCTTAACAACTCACATAATAAGCAAATGGGAAGTGACGTTATAAGTCTGTCACAGTCACATGGTTTTTCACTAAGCGATCACAGCATTTAGCAATGGATTTGCTGGTCCCAATTGGGGTCACTAAGCCAGGACTATCTATAATGGATTGTAAACTATGAATCAACAATGTAAGGTGGCTTGAAACAAAAAAATACAATTTCAGGCTGCATCGATAGAAGTAATCTTTCCACCCTATTCTATTTATACCTCATCTTGAGTACTGTGTCCAGTTCTGAACACCACACTTTAAGGAGGATTTGAAAAAAAACTGGCACATATTTAGAGAAGGGCAATGAAGATGTTCAGGGGACTAAAAACTGTAACCTATAAATAGTGATTGAAAATTCTGGGCTAGTTTAGCTGTCTTTCTCTGGATATGTGAATGAATGTCAAATACTGTAGAAGACATCTGTTCAAGAATATAGGACATGAAAAAATGAATTTAATTTACTGGAAGGCAGATTCTGCTTGAATGTTAGGGAAGGAAGAAGTCTCTTAACAATAAGAAGTGTTTGACAATAGAACTGATTATCCAGGAGGATGGTGGAACTCCCTTTTATCAAATTAGTTCAGGTGGAGGCTGCATGGCCATTTTTCTGGGATGCTGGAACTTGGATTCCTTTACAATTAGGCTGTTGGCTTTGATGCTTAAGTAGTCATTTCCAAATCTGTGGTTCTAATGTGAGTTCTCTTTCATATTGCAACATTTTAAGAAAGATAAACAACCTGGTAGGTATTCATGCAGAGGTGGTATTCAGCAGATTCTGACCAGTTCTGGAGAACCGGTAGCGGAAATTTTGAATAGTTCGGAGAACTGGCAAATACTACCTCTGACTGGAGATTTTACAGTATCCTTCCCCTGCCACAGCCACCAAGCCACGCCCACAGAACTGGTAGTAAAAAAAAATATGAATCCCACCACTGTATTTATGTTAATAAAATTAGTAGGCAGCCAAAGGTTCAAGGGGTGATTCATAGCATTTTCAGTCTTTAGTGTCTAGTAAATCATTTCATGTTAAATAATAGAATGATCTATCTTTAAATGTGAATTTCTTTCTGTCTCACACCATTTAAATAGTTTACAAAGTGGATAATCATTTCTAACAGGTATGTACTACTATCTTTTAACATTTCAACAGTTATTTGATACTGAATGATAGACGATGATAATTTGTGCCTTTCAAACACCATTTTTTTTTACATCAAGTAATCGAGCAGGCCCCCCAACCTTTTGGGCACCAGGGACTGGTACCATGTAGAGAGGTTTTTCCATGGACTGGAGGGGGCCTGTTTACATGCTGCCTGCATCCCGCAAATGGGGCTTTGCTTATTTGCACAGCCCGGTTTCTGGCATGCTGCGGACAGGTGCCAGTCAATGGATCGGGGGTTGGGGACTCTGATGTAATCAGTTTAAATATATGTTTTAGATGCTAAACATTGTTTACATTTTAAATGAAGTTCCAGTAGAGAATGGAAGGAAGGATGCATATTGCATATCTCGCTACTAGGCTTGACCTTCTGTGCTTTAGAATCAGGTGAGAGTGGAGCAATTAAGGAATTGCTTAAGAAATATTGTAGTTCACCATACAGGATTTTATATTCAGCCCACATAGATAAAACATTCATGTTATGGTTTTACCTGTGTTTGCCACTATCTGGGTGAGGCATAAGGAGGCAGGTTTATGCAAAAGCCTTGTTTCCATGACATCCCGAGAGATTCTATGGTAATCCTAAGCTGTATTAACAGAGGAATGCAGTCAAAATCAAGGGAAGTACTAATACCACTCTATAAAGCCTTAGTAAGACCACACCTAGAGTATCGCATCCAGTTTTGGTCACCACATTATAAAAAAGATGTTGAGACTTTAGAAAAAGTACAGAGAAGAACAACCAGGATGATTAGAGGACTGGAGGCTAAAACATACAATGAAAAGTTGCAGGAACTGGGCTTAGCTAGTCTGGCGAAGAGAAGGACCAGGGGAGACATGATAGCGGTCTTCCAATATTTGAGGGGCTGTCACAGGGAGGAAGGGGTCAAGCTATTTTCTAAAGCGCCTGTAGGCCAGACAAGGAATAATGGATGGAAACTGAACAAGGAGAGATTTAATCTGGAAATAAGGAGAAACTTTCTGACCGTGAGAACAATCAACCAATGGAACAGCTTGCCCTTGGAAGTTGTGGAAACGCCATCACTTGAGACTTTCAAGAAGAGATTGGACTGCCATTTGTCAGAAATGGTGTAGGGTCTCCCACTTGGGCGGGGGGTTGAACTAGATGACCTACAAGGTCCCTTCCAACTCTGATTATCTGTATCTGTATAATTCTGAATTGTTTGAAGTTGTAGCCAGGAGCCTTGTAGCTATATGCTTTTCCCCCTATACATTTCTTTCAAGCAATCCTGATTTGAGGCTTCGTAATTCCCATTTTTTTCAAAACATGAGCATTGTACAGGTCCTGTACTAATGTTACTACTTTATATAGGGTTTATAATTTAATTTTTGCTACTTTGTAGTTTTCAGATGGAAATTTATAATTATCTTCCTTATTTTCTAATCCCTGGAATTTGATGGAAGAATGTAATGAATCCTTTTCCATGTTCAACATTCTGCTGTTTACCACTTTATACTTGATAACTGGAATGGTTTTTCAAATGAACAGAAGTTGGGAGGTGGGATTTAAAAGATATAATAGAAGGGCCCAATCAACTGGTCAAAAGAACTTTACAACCAGTGAATTCACACCTGGTCGGGAAACCAGAATAAGTCTGATTAAAATCTCTTGAAATTAATTGTGTCTGGAACTGGGATCAGAATTTAAACATTCCAAGTTAAAATAATGTAATAAAGGAATTATTTCATTGTTTTTATAGGGTTATATGTGGAAGAAGGGTCACAAAAGAAAAAACTGGACAGAACGTTGGTTTGTTTTAAAACCAAATGCTATATCGTACTATGTTAGTGAAGATTTAAAAGACAAAAGAGGAGATATTGCACTGGATGGCAACTGTACTGTAGAGGTAAAACATAAATAAATGATTAGAAAGTAATACTTTTCTAGATGATGAATATGAAAATTATTTAACTTACATATATTTGATTCAACGTGTTGGATAAATTCTGGAATTTTTATTTTCATAGAGAATACAATGGAGTGCTAATAATAGTGTTCATATAAAGAGGGAAGAAATCTTTATTTCTTGAAATGTCCATTCAGGATCCTTTCTTAATTTATGGAATTCGTTAACTAGTGAAAAAGAGTAGCATTCTATAAAGACTGTGGAGCTGGGCTTTTTTCTCTGACATGGCTAGAAAAAATTGCACACTTTATTTTAATTTATGTCTGTTCCTGCAAAGACTACAATAGAAGTGCAAATAGATCTTGCAAATATAATTCAGAATAAAATACTTTCCTTGTGAACAACATTGATCAACACCATTTTTATCTTAATATCATGGGTGTTCTAAAATGCAGATCACTCAAATATTTTCTGTGAATACGATTATCTATGGCACATTTTGTTCCATGCCACTGGGAGAAAATTTGTAAAAAAAAAAAGAAAGGATTTTTTTTTTGCCCCAAATGTGCCTTGTTACCTTGCTTTAGGGAGGAAAAAAGTGATATAACATTCATTCATGTTTAACTTTTGTGCATGGGAATATTATTGTTGGGATATTTCATATGTTCATAGGCTCTGAAGTAAGAAACAATATTGTGAATGTCAGTTCAATGTCATATTTGCTATGCTTCATAGGAAACTAAATTTAATTTTCTCTTTTTAGGGCTTGCCTGACAAAGATGGCAAAAAATGTCTCTTTCTTATAAATAATTTAGAGAAATGTTTTGAAATTAGTGCCTCCGATAAGAAGAAGAAACAGGAGTGGATTCAAGGTAAACTTTTACTGTTTTGCTTGATAGATAGAAGCCAGTGGGGAAGCTTGCAAATTCTGTTTTTCTATTCACTGCTTAATGGACCCTCTAGTTTGTGTGCCTGTTGTGAAGTCTTGTCAATCTGACTTTTAATAAGATAAAAGCTTCAGCCCAATGAAGAGATTGGACAACCATCTGCCTGAAATGGCATAGGCTCCCCTGCCTGAGCAGGAAGTAGGACTAGGCGACTTGCAACGTCCCTTCCAGCTCTGTTATTCTGAATTAGATAATTATCTAATCTAACTACTATTTCTGTTTCTCTCTTCTGGCCAAATGTTTTGGTTCTGTGTTATATATCTGATTGTACATCTGACTGGTTTTATCACAGATAACCCCCCCTTTGCAGTGGTTATGCAGAAAAAAATATTTCATTGTATGGAGACCTAGCATTATTACAAACTATAAATTGTATTTGATATTAACTGTTTTCATTCTGGTATTTCACATGCTATAATTATATAACACTATTACATTATTGATACTGATACACTATGGGGTTTTTTGGCAGAGAAATGTGGTTTTATTTTTAAAATTATTGGTGGCCTAATGTTAGAAACCAAACAGCATTGTAAGACTGAAAAAGTCATAAAGGTATTTATGGGCTTAAACTAGAAATATTATTGTGGCTATTCTCATCATTTAGCCATTCAGACAACAATAAATCTGCTGAAATTAAAAAGCCCTTCACCTCATAAAGAGGCAAGACAGAAACGGAAAGAATTACGCCAAAAACTGCAGGCGGAACAAGCAGAATTGGAGAGGCAAATGAAAGAGCTCCAAATAGCAAATGAAAATAAGCAGAAAGAACTGGAAACTGTCAGAAAGGTAAATCTGAGATTTTGTAACATTCTAGAATGTAGGGTTAATAACTTTAATTGTAAACTATATTTCTGAGGCCAGGGATTTGAAAGTCATTGTTCTTAGTTCTTATTCTTGGTTGATGGTGTTCTTAAAAATATCTTGTCCTTTTAGATAGTAGGGTCTTCTGATTTTGCTTCAGACTCACTTTGTTCACGCAGCAGAACTGTCAATGTATGATGCCATGAGGAGGTTGTGCTTCAGCCAGCTCACTGCAGAATCTGACATTGATTAGGATTGAGAGGGATTGACTGGCCCAAGGCCTCATGACTGGCTTCTATAGCTAAGGGAAAACTAGAACCAGCCTATCCATTCCTTGTCCAGTAGCTTAACCACTACACTATGGTTTATGTCTATAGCAATGTATGTATTCATATATGAAAATAATATAGTGTACTGTCCTAGGAAAGTGCCTTAAACATAATTGTCTAAAATCAAGTCTTCAGGGCATTAAGAAAGCAGAACAGATTGGTGAAGTTCCTTCTTAAGATATCTGTTACAGCATTGCCGCAGAGAATTGGTAATGTTGCATCATTCTTCCTAAATGTACCTGGAAGTGTTATGTTATGGAAAACTGAGTAGGAGAAATTGTTTGTCCCCACAAAGACTGGGGATGAATATAGATGTTTTACTGGATTTAAAGAAAGAGTTGTTAGAAGAAAAATGCTATGTACGGAAACCACAAAAGTTCTCATTTGGAATGATAACACAGCGAAGTTTTTCCCAATAATTTGCACATTGCTTATCTTAGTTGTTTTACAGTCAAGGAGAGATTTCTTTGGTGACGCCAGGCACTCACTTCAGCTTGAAATAATTTTGCAGACTAAAGAAATGATAAGAGTGTCTGTTTCCCTTCCCCCAGTCCTAATTGCTTTCATAGGCATGAGTATTTTATGCCTATGAAAGCATAACCGTCTTTAAATAATAACTAAGATGCCAGATCTTCATTGGCAGCTTTGATCATTGCAGAATTGTTAGGATATTTCACAGCTAAAATTTGACACATGCACATCTAAAATATCTTTAATAATGATTGTAGAATGAGATATATTTTTACATCTGAGCTTTCAGTGTAAAATGAAATGAGCATTCAAGCAAAGAATAAATATACAAGAGCAGAACACAGCATGTAAAAGCTATTCTTTATATAATTCAGCCTGATTCTAAAGGAAAAGTTCCAGTATTAGTCAACTAATAAATCCAAGAAAACTGAGAATACTTATGAAACGAGGCAGGAGTACTGTATCGCTCTGAAGTTCTGGAAAAACATACTGTGATAGATGCAGAATTGGGGTATTTCACACTGATGGTGGCTGGCTATATTTTTTTAAGCAGCATAGCAACCTAACAAAACCAAGAATTATTTCAAATTTGTTGAATCTGTGTGTTAATTCAAACCTAAAGTTCAGTTGTTGATAGAAAGAAATGCCAGTTCAGCCAAGCCAAATTACCTGAGTCATTGAAATGTGCCTTCCTAACAGCAGACTGAGAGAATTAGGAGCCAATAGTGGTGCTACTGTAAGCATTAAATGTTGCACAAGTGCTCCTTTATACTACTTCCTTGTTTTTGTTTAACCAAACCATTCAGAAACTTCTAATTAGGCGTGCCTCAAAATATATGGAGATTACTTTACTAGAGAATTTCACTTCCCAAATTTCTCATACTTCTTGTGCAACAAAATATTATAATTTACGTACTTTGACAGAGTAAATTGGAGCTAGAAGGAACAGGTTTTGCATGAGTGTTGACTCTGCTATTTTGGGAAATGCTTATCTTATCTCCAGCTCTACAGAAACCTATGTAGAGTTTAATCTTTCACCAACTTTTTATTGTTTATGCAGCATTTAAGAGCTGATACGGATTGATCTTTTCAGAATGTTTTGCATGAAGCCTCAGGGAAGACTTGGACTACCCCTTTTTGATGCACATCATTTCTTTCTTTTTAATTTTGAATATATACCGGTATATATTTCCCTTTGATAAAATTTTTGCTTTTATCAAAAAATGTTAGAAGTATGTTTATAGGTACATACTAAATAGTTGACCTGTACTTTCACGTGTACATTAACTGGAAACAGATGATAATTGTTTTTCTTTCTTTGGCCAGCAACTTGATGAAGCAGCCGCTCGAGCGTCAGAAGAAGAGACAAAACGTCTGCAGACTCAGATGGAATTACAAGATCGATTCAAGCTTGAACTGGAGAGAGAAAAAATGGTACATGTCAGCAAAAGAATGGGCTAGCTGTGACATGGTTTCTTTAATGATATATTTAAGCATGTGCATGTTTGGACAAAAAGGAAAAGCTGCAAAGGTTCTTCTTCTCTCTCATGGAAATAGGCAGCACTGTTTATCCTGAAGGATAATGAAGCATTCATTCATTTCTTGTTTTCTAGGTAAGACAGAAAATGGAAGAACAGGTTGCTCAGAAATCATCTGAGCTTGAGCAGTATTTACTGAGAGTCAAAGAACTTGAGGAGATGTATAATCAACTGCAGGAAGCTTTGGAGGATGAGAAACAAGCCCGTCAAGATGAGGAAACTGTCAGGAGACTTCAGGCCAGGTCAGTGTGTAATTTGATAGGATGCTAAGGCCGGCAGTCATTTTATGTTTCAGAAGGAAGGATAGCAGAGACATATAGAAACTGTAGACTGCCCAAGTAACCTAAATATCACTGCAATACTGGCAAATATTGGGTGTAGGATGAGGGTGAAGGTTTGTTTTCCGAGCTTGTGGGTTGGTTTCCGAACATTTTGTTCTGAAACGTTTGGAAACCAACCCATAAGCTCAGAGAATGAAACTTCACCCCTAAATAGCATTGTTACATTTAAAAAGAGTTATCTGTCCTTGAATCATTCTGAAAGATAGTTTCCCTCTCTCTGCTTCTCAGCATATTATAGTACCACAGAGATGTAAACAAAATATGTCATGTGGAATTGTTTGTAGATCAATAAGTTGAAGCAAATATATTAAGCACATTTAACAGAAATATTAATAGTCCTTGACTTATGACTCTTCATTTAACTATGGTTCAAAGTAACAAAAGCCTTGGAAAAGGATTTACCACCCATCCTTGAAGTTATGACCGTCTTATCTCCTTCATGTTCACGTGATCATAATTTAGATGCTTGGCAACTGGCTTACATTTATGACAGTTGCAGAATCATATGATCACAATTGCGATTTATGAGCTTCCCAGATGACTTCTGACAAGCAAAGTCAATTGGGGAAGCTGAATTCAGTTAACCGCCATATGATTCAATTAACCACATGATTTGCTTAATGACCATGGCAAACCTCATAAAGTTGGGTCCAGTTGCATAATGACTTGGTTTATGACCACGTTGTTTAGCAACCAAAATTCTAGTCCCATCTATGGTCATAAGTCAAAGGCCACCTGTAGATGCTAAATGGGGTAATGAAAAAGGAAACCACCTACCTTATGTGTGGGATGCTTTCATTTCTGAATGTGGTATCTTGATGGACTTGTAGCACAAAAACAAGCAATTTCTGTGGAACTGTTTTAGGGTATGTTTTCTTAACTATTCAATTCATGTGGGGAAAGGCATACATCGTGTATCAGTCCTGAATTAATATACCTCCTTTGTTACTTTTTTTTTTCTAGACTGCTAGAAGAAGAGACAACCAAGAGAGCAGAACTGGAAAAGTGGCATTTAGAGCAGCAACAGGCCATTCAGGTGACTGAGGCAGAAAAGCAAGAGTTGGAAAACCAGAGGAAAATGAAGGAACACGCTTTACAGGTCGCCATGCAACAGTTGGAAGAACTGGAATTAGAGAGGAGGCAAGCCTTTGAACAATATGAGGTGAGCTAATGTAGCTTTTCTAGGGTTATACTATAAAGTATATGAAGGGATTGTTAATGTCATTGCCCAGAAGATCATTGGTTGGAAGAGCTTTATAGCTCCTGCTGCCTTAAGAAAGTTCAAAACATTCTCAAAGATCCATCTCATCCCGGGAACCCTTTTTTGAACTATTATCATCTGGCAGACGGTACAGAGTAATAAAAACAAGGACAAATAGGCTGAAAAACAGCTTCTATCTCAGGGCAGCAGCTCTTTTGAATTCTACTGTATAGTGCAGTGTTGGTGCGGTGTTGGGGATGTTCGGTTCAATGTGTGGAGGGTGAAGGATGTGTGTTTATGTTTATTTTCATGATCATGGTCATGATGTGCACTGAAGATAGTGTTTGATTTTGTTGTATGAGGTGCAATGACAAAAAAGTAAACTAAACTAAAACTGAAGCATTCTTCGTCGAAGGGTGAAGGCAGTTGCATTCCTCAGAAGGCTCAGTGTGGATGCTGTAAAGCTTTCCCAAGTCATCTCCATAAGCATGTGTGCATAACAGCTTGTCATCAGTCACCCAAATGTGTTCAAGTGTTGGTAACCGGGGTATCTAAATCATTTGATTTATGCCTTCTTCAAGACACCAGGCTGTAGTGTCTCTGACCACTTCACAGAGTTGAATCATTTCTTATTGGGCATTTATGATCGTACTTTATACGCAGCCATCATAGCAGACCTCAACTGAAAATTATCTGTAGAGATTTACCAGGATAAAATATTGTATCAGTTTGGTACAATAATAAAACGAGCCGAGATGGATCAAAGATAATTGTAGCTAAAAGCCATATCAGGAATAGATTTACAGTAGGCATTTGATGAAAATTGGAAAAGTTATTGTAGCTAAGAAGCCATACTTATAGGGCTATACAGTATAGTTATGTCCTAGTAACTTATGGGTAACTTAGCAGCAGCTAAGATTGACTCTGGCTACTGTGAATAGATGCTTTACAAATGTTTGCAATTGTGTACTCCTTCATGTGCTGACCTTGGCTGATCCTTGCTCACATCCAGTTAAAGTCCAGCCTTTTGTGATCTTGTGGAGAGGTGTTCTTTTTGTGCTGTTTTGAGAATCTCTGTTGTAAAAAAAAAAAAAGTTTCCGTATAATGTTGGTGATAATTCTGTTTCAGGAGGTAAAGAAGAAATTGGAAGTAGCAGCAAGTAAAACTAAAAGTTGGAAAGATAGAGTAGCTCATCATGAGGGATTAATTCGATTAATCGAACCAGGTAGGAAACAATCCTTTATTTTGTGAATCAGCATTCATGCTGTTATTTTTATCTTAAGTAACCCATTATGGTTTCCAAGAAGTCTGAATATTACTGAGTCAGCCTAGGCTGCACTTCCCGTTTAGTGTGTGCTATTGTCTGGAGAAACGTAGCTGAACCAAGCTCCAAACAGAAGAAAGGAAGTCAGTGCAAACACTGCCAGCTGAGATTTTTAGGTGCCTTCAAGTCAAATTTCTCATTCACCTCATCATGACATAAACCTCTGTTGACCTTTGTTCTTGAAGTTTATTTACAGCATTTATATTATTTTGAATATTCTGCCTTTATTTATTATTGTCCAATTGTAAGTGCTCTATGAAAGATGCATTTATGTTGCATCCAGAACAGAATAATGTATACTTTCTCCTTTATGGGAGCTGAGCTTCTGAAGGATATTTCTTATGGTTTATGTTCAAAGAACAAATGAAGTTCAGTTTCAGGTTTTTAATGGAATTCAACCAAGCAAATGTGTGTTAATCAACCACTGAGTTAATCTATAAAGAATATAAGCTGCTGGTTCAACAGGAAATTTTCAGTCAAATGAATTATGTTATTGTAGATGACATTAAAGTGCAATATGAACATTATTGTCTGTAAGTATAAATTTATCAGAAAAGATAATGAAATGCTCTTGAGAGGAGCTTTGACATGTCACCACTACCCAATGTTTTAGTAGTTATTTTAAATTTAAGTTAAGATGCTAGGAGTAAATATTTTCTGTAGTGTAGATTACAATATGAAATTGAAAATGGACAGCATGGAAACATTGGACTGATAGTGATTTGTCATAACATAGAATGCTGTGCAAACTTTGAATAAGGTATTTTTTTACATATAAAAGATAGTTGAAGAATCAATTTAGATATGTCACTTATACGTAGTTTTGCATCCAACCTGATTGATGGGGTCCCAAATGGTCACAGTGGTACCAACAGCCTAACTTTACCAATGGCTCAACAACTTTCTCTGAAGGTTACTTTGAACAAAGTATATTTAATGTCTAATTGAAGCTGTTAAATGACATTGCTTAAATGACATGGAACTCCAAATATAAATGCTTTTCTGTGCCTACTTGCAACTCAGGAACTTTAGAAGGAAGTCGTCTCACTTAAAATTCGTTAAGGAAAGTGCATTATATAGTAAAGGAAAGAGAGGAGTCAAGATAGACAGACTTCTTTTAATGGTGCTTTACTTTTAGAATATTCTCAAACTTCCATAGTAATAAAATTGATAGTGGCATTATGGTATTTTTGGTACTAAGTCAAAATGTATTCATTTGTAAATTCACATTTGGCTGAACCAGTTTATTAATATTATTTGGTTTATTTATAATATATTCATTTTATTTGTTTATTTCAAATCATCTTGTTATACATAAGGATGAAAGGCATTTTAAAAATATTTTTATTTAAATGCTTTTGATTGGATGCATTTTTAATATATTTTCCTCAGCTATATTGTCACATGACTAATGGTAAAGCAAAGTTAGAACTAGATTTGACACATGGAATAAATTAGGCTTAAATGACTAAATCTAAAATATTATTTCTTATAGGTTCCAAGAATTCCTATTTGATCACTAACTGGGGACCGGCGGCCTTCACTGAAGCTGAACTTGAGCAAAGAGAGAAGAGCTGGAAAGGGAAAAGGGGCACTTCTGATTAGCAAATGTGGCTGAAATATAACTGGGGACCGCACAGAGCAGGAATCTGATAATTAAATAAATTATTGTTACACCAATTTATTGCATATACTGCACTCTAGCTCAAGATACTTCAGGAATTTGAATACAAAATACAAGTTCTACCGCACAACATGAATTATAACAGAATTTCTGAGAGAGCTAAACAAAAGTTTACATAAACTATCTGAATAATTGTGTGCAGTTTATGAAAATGTGAATGTTGCAATTTGAAGTGTGTTCTTTTTAATTTGGAATTGGATGAGTTGAATGAACTAGAACACATTGGAAATATGGTGAGCTTTTTTACCCATATTGTTGACCTATGTTGATTAGAAAACCATGAACATACCCACCTACTTTTACTATATCTGGGGCAATAAAAACTTATGTAAACAGTAGGGAGATTGTTGTCTTTGGTAAATCCAGGCCCAAGATACATGGATAAACATAGCAATTTTGACCAATATATCAGTATATTAATGGCACAGTATATTAGTGTATGACTGAAATACTTTTTCCATATAAATACAGAATATATTCTCAAGTAGTAATTTTGGAATCTTAATAATTCTTTAGGAAGAAAAGAAAGGAAGAAAAAGAAAGAAAAATTTGAACACCCCACAGCCTCCTTTTGATTTTTTTTATCATTACACTAATAGCCTGAAGACAGATAGCTGAATATCATTTTTGATTTTGTTGAGAGTTGGTTAGGATCTTGATCCAGAAATTCATAGTCTAATCTTGGCTATGTGAACATATTTGTTCTGTGAAAATATGAATAGCGTGATCCATTGGGTCAACCAATTGATTACAACTGATTCAAATTAATAATCTACCCTTGTTCACTAAATTTCTTTAATTTTGTATATAGTCCAAATACAACTAATAATTGCTAAATTATTTTGCAAGTAAATGTAGCATTAATATATTAGACTTAAAAGTAATGAAGTTTATAATATTATCCGTAGATTCTCTATAGCTCAGTTATTTCCAAAATAAAATATTACTTTGAAAAAGATCAGCTAATCGTTGAAGTCATTAGGACAGGGGTGTCAAACTCAGGGCCTGCAGGCCAGATGTGTCACATGCTGGCCCCCCCCCCCGTTTAGCAGAGGGGAAAAAAATGACCCAATACATCATGTGACACTGCTGTCACAATGTGAGTTTGGCACCCCTGCATTAGGGGAATCCTGCAAATGCTGTCAAATAAGTGCCCATTCATTTAATTAAAAAATATGGAACTCTCACATAAGTCGACTTGAAATTAGGAAAATGTGCAGCTTGAATACTGCTGATTGGGTGGGAAGCTTCAAAATTTGGCCCTTTTTAAGAGAAGAAGCTGATAGGTAGGCAAAATCCATCTCAAACATTCCCAGGAGGAAGGAAACCTGGATTATTTGTTTTTGTTTTTAAACTGTATTGCAGTTTTATTAATGAAATTTGGTGTTTTTTGTAAAAAAATGTGCCTAGAAAGGTAAGATACGAAATAGTGAAATAACTTTCAACATAAGAAATGAGCAACTATAGATGATTACAACAGTGTTAGCTTCTTTGTGTAGTTTCTTTTTTTAGGCGTGATATTGTATCAGTTCATGGAACTGCCATGAGTCTTGTCACTGAAGCAATGATACCAGCACATGTCAAAGGAAAAACTATTGTCTAAGCCTTGGGGTTTCCACAAAGAATGGAAATAGGCCCCCTCACATTGATGGAAATAATTTCTATATATGCAAATAGCCTGTCAGAATTGGCATCTGGAAGTTGGACTGTTTTATGGAGCTATATCAAAGGGAGGCATCACTGAAGATTATCAAAGTGAAGCATCAAATTGAGGCTTTGCACAAGTCTTCCTTTTTATTTTGTTGCGTTTTACTAACTGAAAAGTGTTTATAAAATAACTTCAACCTGTTTAATGAGTATTATAGTTTAATACTAAGTTTTCTTAAATGTGTAGTTACTGTACAGTAATCATGACTTTTTATGCTGTTGATATATAAACATTCTAGTTGGATAGGAACCAACAATACTGTACTAGAAGCGTATTCTGGTATATCCTGAGAAACCAGTTGAGATATATTTATAATACCAAAACTACCAAATCATTACTGTTAATTTACATTTAAAAACTATTTGTTGTGCTAATTGCAAATGGACCAAATTAAGAAATTGCCAGTTTTTCATGTGTTCCATTTTGTGTTTGCTTTAGTATTTGTTAAAATAAACAAGAATAATTTTAGTATTTGCACGTTTATTTCATCTTATGTTTGGCTTTGAGTTGGATAGAATGGATTATTAAATAGAAATTTAAATATTTTTTTCTTGTTACAACCACACTTTCTCTTTATTTATGATACTTAATATTCTTGTAGGAAAGGGATGCCTGATAGCATAGGCTAATATTCAGTGGGAAAATATTTATTTTTGATGGTGCCTTTTTCTACAGCTTTTGGTAAAAGTGAGCTCTATGATATATTAAGCCACTATAGAATTTAACACTCCCCTTTTTTGCTTAAAACCCTACCAAATATCCTCTAACAGGAAACCCCCCCCCCCAAAAAAAAAAACAAAGTGGGGAAATCAGCTTTAAAAAGTATGCCTTTTGGAGTAACTTCACTACTGTGTTCTTGTGCCCTCAGAACTCATTTAAAAATGCCCGGATCCTAATGACAAAAAGTATCCCTCCCTGTTGTAAGATATGTAAGAGTTGTGTTGATAGATTGAGATACATATGTACTTTCTCATTAAAGGACACGAATGAACAGATATCAAAATAACTCAGCCTGTATAATATGGATTCCCATGATTTCAGTCCTTAATTCACAGAGGCATTTTGTGGAGAACGATATCAGGTAGATGGAGAATGAAAACTGTGATGAGAGCAATTTTTTGCCATTACAGTATTATGGGTTGTGATTTACAGAGGTTCTTCCTTCCCCACCATCACCTACATTTGGTCAAATGTCTTAATTCTTCAGAGCAGTGAAATTCTCATTAACAGAGCATATTCTTTGTAGTTGGTATATAGTCAACTGAATGATTTCAGGATATGGATCTGTAATTAAAACTGCTATGTGTAATAATCCTGAGATAAGAGTAACCTTCTCATTAGGTCAATGTTGTGATAGGGTTCAACACTCTCACCCCTCAAATTCACAGGGCCTTTAGCTCCATTTGATTTTGTACTTGCTTTCAATTTTATTCTCCCATTTAACCTATTTATAATCAGATAAGACTTGCTGAGCTCAACGTGAGTCATCTTGATTATGTCTTACTCAGAAAGGGGATATGGCTCTTTATTGAGCCCTTTCAGCATGTCAGTTTTACAAAGATCACATCAAATGACCTCATGCTTTGCGAGGCAAATTGGGCATATTAATTAGTTCATTCTACCACAAATTTGAGTTATCTATTTTGTATATTTGTAGAAAGAAAAAAAAGGCTTTACTGCCCCCTAGTGGTATTTTCTAAAGTGGGCCTTACAGACCAAAACTATTACAATTGAAACATATCCATGGAATGCAATCTAATCAGAATTAATACATGAGGGAATCGCTGGAAACAAATCTTTGTCATAGAATCAGTTTTCTAAGCATGAAAAAGACAGGGTTGAAACACACAAGTTTCTTTTGTAGGCCTCCTTATGCATATAATCATTTATTTGCTTTTACAAGCTAGGTATTATTTTCAAAAGAAGTGGAATAAGAATACTACAACAAGAAAAAATTAAAAGAATGACAAAAGGTATAGATACTATACCATTTGTTATTCTTTTAAATTTTAGATACTATAAAGACTTAGTGAATTGTCAAAATATCTGAGATAAGCCATAAATCTAAAATATGCTGCCAATATATTCTAATATACAATTAAAAGCTTGAAGTACTGAAAGACATAGCCAGTTTCTAAATAAATCATGTATCTGTTGAACTTTAAAAATATTTGATTAAAATAATTAAAACCAAACAGAGGAAAAAACTACAGGTAGTCCTCGACTTACGACTATAATTAAGCCCAAGATATCTGTTGCTAAGTGAATTTTGACCCATTTTACCCACATTTCTTGTCAATTGACAATTGTTAAGTGAATCACTTAACAATTGACAATCACTTGACAATTTTTAAGTGAATCTCTGCAATTGTTAAGTTAGTAAGACGGTTGTTAAGTGAATCTGGCTTCTCCAACAACTTTGCTTGTCAGAAGCTTGCAACTGTCATAGATACTAGCCAATTGCCAAACAACTTAATATTAATCACATACCATGGGGATGCTGCAATAGTCACGTGTGAAAAAAGGGTCATAAGTCACTTTTTTCAGTCCTGTTGTAACTTTGAGCGGTTGCTAAATACAGTAAATTGTTGCAGGTTGAGGACTTCCTGTATGGATAATAAAGGATGAACGGAGTACTGCAGACAGTGTGTGTAGATTATTTTTCAAAATATAAATTCTAAAATTCAAATTTTAGCACAATTCTATGTACAGAATTCTACTTGTAACTTACAATTCAATTCCAAATAATAATGTATTATAAAGGTATATATCAAACTTACTTTTGAAATACGAGGTTATTCTAGACACTGAAGCATCTTCCCACAATTTGGTTAGCCATTCTTCCATAGAGAGGATCAAAGATCTTTTCCTGTGAAAAACCATATAAAACCTTTGCAGTTGTTAACGTATATAATGCCAGGTCAGTACACTTTGAAAAAAAAAAAGTATGATTTAGTGAAGCTTATTCAGGATGAAGTGGAATTGTGACTATGAAAATAGCATTATTCCTTCCTAGATTTTCATAACCTGAGTAGCAAACATGATTTTTTAAAATTGTCCAATTCCAGTCTGTTTCAATTCACTGATGTTTAAGATACCAATGCGCAAGAGTTTTATTTAATTTTTCACTGTGTTGCGCTTTACCATGTCCTTACTTCTAACTTTCTGTGTTCCTATTGTAATTCTGCTTTGGGTCTTTCAGTTTTCTTTTTAAGTATGGCAATATATGCAACTAGATGTCTCAGAAGGTTTAATATACCAATTTCATAAATACCCTTAGTAATCCAAAAGCTCCTCAGCTCTTTCTCAGTAGCATGTTGAGGGCCCTTTGACCTGAGAGATCTACCATCTGGGACTATATTGTTAATTACTTTATATTATCTATGTTGTTTTCTTGGTAAAATACAAAAGTGGTTTACCATTGTTTTCTGCATAGCATGTAATGATGCCTTTGCCATTGTCAGTAAAATGATGAACTGCCTCCAGCATCTTCCTATATTGCTGTTAACTAATTTCGGTGCATAGTTGATTTATTTGGGCAGCTAGGATGACCTTGGTTAACCCCGCAGAGATTACAGGTAGCCCCTGACTTACAACAGTTCACTTAATGACCGATGGAAGTTACAACAGCACTGAAAAAAGTGACTTATGACCACTTTTATGACTGTTGCAGCATCCCCATGATCACACAATTTACATGTGGATGCTTGATTACTGACTCACATTTATGACGGTCGCAGTGTCCCTGGATCACTTTTTACAACCTTGACAAGCAAAGTCAATGGGAAAACCAAATTCATTTAACAACCGAGTTACTAAATTAACAACTGCAGTTGTTCACTTAACAAATGTGGCAAGAAAAGTTGTAAAATGGGGCAAAGCTCACTTAACAAATTTCTCAGCAACATAAATTTTGGGTCATACGTTCTTTCATCACCTCTCTTAGGAACAGCCCTGTTCCACAATGAGGCACCGTAGCAGGACATGGATATCTTCATAAGCTAGTTTTACTAAAATATTTTAAAGGTTTATATTAAACTTTAAATGGGAAAACCAAATGTAGAATTCCATGTGAATGTCTACGTAAACAATGACATCAATAAATCTATACCATCAAATGATAATTTGACATAGGAATGGGTGAAACTTTGTGTCACACTAATTCTCACATAATTCTTCAGATAATCTTGTTTTAAGAAGATTACAAACTATGTGGTAAGGGCTGCATCATAGGAATTGTTTTTCAGTGGTTTAATTCTGGGAAATTGTAATAGAAGTAGTCATACCTGAATATCATCCTGTTGTGTACTTGAGGATAATAAGCTGAAGCATTTAGGAGAACCAGTTTAGTGTAGCAGTTAAAGGCACTAGGTTAAAATAATGGGAGATTCATAGCTGGTCTTAGCTATGAAGCCAGCTGGATTACTTTGGGCAGTCACTCCTCAGTTCTAGGAGGAGGCAATGATGTGGCAGGGAAATGCTTCCGAAAATGTTGCCAAATAAATGGCAGTGACTTTTATCCAAGCAGCCACTAAGAATTAAGATAGACTAGAAGGAGCAAAAGGAAAATAAAAAAAAAGATTAAACGTAGCATGCATGACTGCAACTTTAGCATCATCCAGACAAAAGAGTGAATCATCTTTAGTTTGAATAAGACCTGGAAATATCAGGCAAATCTCTTGCCAAATATGATCAGAATTGCTAAAATTGCTCCTTTATCTAAGCGGCTTCATATATTGATTGTACCTGTGTATGCGTGAGACCCATCCCCAGAATCTGAGAGGAAAAATTATTTGGAAATTTCACCTCTGCCTACTTTATTGATGTTACAACATCACTACCACAAAGCCAAAGGCTCTTGGGGTTGTATATATTTGTACATGAATGCTGTATATACATGTGCACACACACATATTTAAGGACCTCTTCCCAGCTACAAATGTTACCCACGACTGGTGTGAAAGGTACATAAGGAATCAGTAGCCAGGTCTAAGGCAACTGTCATGTGTAGGATCCAATCTGGGTCAGTTACTAGGATCAGAGCTTTCAGCCTTGGGCTGGAGCCCATCCTCAGGGAATTTCTCTCTGGCAGAGTGTGTGTCTGTCATATGTTCCTGGAAACCGAAAGCATTTGAAACTTTTAAAAAAAAGCATCTTGGAAAAAACATTTACTGGATTTTAAATGTGTTGTTTGTGTTTCAGTATATCTTGTGCAAATTAAATTGAGTAAACCATAATGAAAATAATCATTGTAACATGCTAGGCAAACACAGTCTTGGAGCAGGTGACAGCAGCTCCTGCTGACATTGAAAAAAATATGGAGTAACTAAGAACACACTAAGGTTTTTGGCTTTTTATGTGTGTCCTCCCAATATTGTTATATGGAGGATTTCCAAGGTAAGAGAGACCTGTTTAAACAACCTTCTTTCATTAGCATAAATCCTGTGAGAACATGAATGTTCATTACAGAGATAAAACATGAAGTTTCTTTCATTTAAAACTGATGTACCTTGCTTGGATAGAGCTCCTATTGAAAGCATCTTAGCCATCTGTTTCAAGGTAATAGGACTTCAGCCAAGAACTTTGTAGGGCATCTTCTATATTCTTTGCTTGCATTACGTGAGGGCTGCTTGCCAATTTTTGCTATGGCAAAATCATTAATTGCAGAAAACACTTACCAGCTGCCTGTACTTGTTCCATTTGCCTGGCTGCAGGGTCTAGAATGTTACTAGGGCAAAGGTGATGGTTTGAGTTTGTGTTTTTCTTTCAAAGAAACCTTTGAAGCACATTTTTGGTTGTGAATTTGAATCTAAAATAGGAGTGGAGAAGCTGGGGCTCCCTAAAGCTTAGGTGTAGCCCCTGAAACCATTCCAAAGTTAGGATTATATTGTAATTTTTGGTGTGGGAAAAAGAGGTCAACCAATTCAATACATAATCTTATTCATTACATTTAACTTTAAATGGAATAAAAAGTAAATTTAGCTTTGGTTTTTGTTCTACTAATACTTTATTGTGTTCCCTTCCCTTCAAAGGCTGTATACAATCTTCAGACCTACAAAAAGAAGTATATTAAATGGTTGACTCCAATACAAATAGTTCTTATTGCTAACTGTCTCAGCACTGCAGGGTGAGTATTCCCAAGACCATAGTAAGATTTGCCCTTTCACTCACCTTTGTGAATCAAGTTCTGCAAGCCTTCTCTGCCATTTGGGCTCACCCAGCTGATTGGAGTCTGATTCTTCTGATATCTGAACAGGACAGGTAAATTGAAGTAAAATCATAAGCATAGTGACAGTGGCATGATTTTCAATTAGTAACTGCTTTGCTTAATGCCCAGCTGCTGAATTGTAGTCATTAAATGAGAACTTACCTGTAGTCCTTTACAGAGCCAGGTCCAAAAACTTTAAAGGCTACAAAGACTTTAATGATTAATATCAACATCTTAAACTGAGCTCAATAAAACTGGCAACCAGGTGCAAATAGTTTAATATGGGCTGCTTCTATTTTATTTTGCAGAGAATATCCAGGTACAAATCTAGAATTAAATAAACATAAATCCATGGTTGGTTTATTATTTATTTATTACATTTATACTTTTGCTTCTATCCAAAAAACTATAAGCCTTGAGCTGGAATCTCTGGTAGATCCTCTTGGCTGGAGATGAGGTGGAGGATTTTTATTTTTTTTAATAATTGCCTTGGGCCAATTGTACTTTTTTAAAATAACATTTTTAATTTTGTGAAACCACCCAAAGTCATTTTTGGAGTTGGATGGCTTAGAAGTGGAACTAATAAATAATAAAATTTGCACTGATGACAAATGTGTTGCTAGAAGAAAGGATGTAGCTAAAGCACAGATAACTTTTGCCAAAATTTATCATCTCAGAGAAGTTTGCAGTTGGGGTGCTAGATGCCAAATCTTCTGTTTTTTTATCTTAAATTGGACATAGATTAGGATTAAGCCGGCACAATTTGTAGAGTGGAAAGGACCACACTGACTGATTTAAAAACCATTGTGAGTTGCAAAGGATTTACCTGAGAGCTGATTAGCTGTTTGGAAGATAGTGGAATGGCAATATGCTAGAGCCGGTGGCCATTGCTTAGCAGCAGTTTTTGGAGCGACAGCAACCGTGGTAGTGAATTTATGGACTTTCTATAAAAACTAAAGGGCCACACAAGGCTGCTTGCAAATTAAATCAATCATAAGGGTTAGGGTTGTTTTTTTTTTAAAGGGTTACTACAATAAAATGGTGACTAGTGACTTAAATAATAGTCCTTGGATGTATAAACAGAGGCATAGAATCAAAGTCACATGAAGTACTAGTACCACTTTATAAAACCTTAGTAAGACCACATCTGGAATACTGCATCCAGATTTGATCACCACATTATAAAAAAGATGTTGAGACCTTGGAAAAAGTGCAGAGAAGAGCAACTAAGGCGATTAAAGGCCTGAAGACTAAAACATATGAAGAACGTTTGCAGCAGTGGTGGGATTCATTTTTTTAACTACTGGTTCTGTGGGCGTGGCTTGGTGGGCATAGCAGGGGAAGGATACTGTAAAGTCTCCAATCAGAGGCGGTATTTGCCGGTTCTCCAACTACTCAAATTTTCCGCTACCGGTTCTCCAGAACTGGTCAGAACCTGGTGAATATCACCTCTGGGTCACAGGATTTGGGTATGGCTAGTCTAGAGAAAAGAAGGATTAAGACTGCTATATATGATAGCAATATTCCAGGATTTGGGGGTGCCACAAAGAAGAGGGGGTCAACTTATTTTCCAAAGCACCAGAGGGCAGGACAAGAAACAATGGATGGAAACAAATCTCTAAGGGAAGCAGCCTGGAGTTAAGGAGAATCTTCCTAACAGTGAGAATAATTAACAAGGGGAATTGCTTGCCTTCAGAAGTTGTGGGTGCTTTATCACTGGAGGTTTTAAAGAAGAGACTGGACAGCCACTTGTCTGAAATGATATAGGGTCTCCTGATTTGGGGGGGGGGGTTGGACTAGAAAACCTCCAAGGTCCCTTCCAGCTCCATTCTGAATCAAATGAAATGATTCTACATTTCCTCTATCCTACTTTTCCTTCAGGAGATGAGTCATATCTAAAACCAAGGCAAAAACAAATCATGGGCTTTGGACCCTAAGACATTAATACCGCTTGTCATTGAAAGGATGGTAATGGGTAGAGATTCAAATGTCATGCCTCACTTAAGCTTTCTTTGGAAATAAGGTTGAATTCAGCAAGGATTGCTTTTCTCTTTGCCCCACCTTAGGTCACAGACTGAAGAGTCTACTGCAATTTTTGGGCACTAGATGGCACCCACAGCCTACAGAACAAGAGTAGCAAATTTGATTTTAAAAAGTTTCCAGTGGAAAAGAAATTGTCTGAAGAGTTGATTTTTTTTCTTTGTGGAATGAAGCCAATATTTATTTTCCTGCACACCCTATTTTATTCTTGACTGCTAAATTCTCTTTAGCTGATGAATTTCTGAATAAGCAGCAAAATAAACAGTCTAAAGAAGGTCAAAACTAAATTTGAAATATAAATTTTAAAACTAAATTTTAAAATATAAATTTAGTACTGGAAAGAAGAGTGCTGAAAAAGTTATAATGTTGATTGAACTCATACTGTGTTCTTGAAAGGAGAAAACAGGGTTTATTCAGAAGGAAATATGAGAAATAGTTCACCAAAATGGAAAAAGAGAGGCTGAATGTAAAAACTGCTGCTTGGATTTCTGTTGGCACCAGTTTTACATATTGTGGTTTTCTCTGTTGAACCCTGATATACATTTTTTTCTGACAGATACCATGAAGGCAAGACAAAAACAATTCTTTAACCAGTGAGTAACATAAAACACCATAAAGCACCATAAACAATTATAATATTCTTTCAACAACATCAACAACAGAATAGCGTTTTCTGTGAGAATTAGTTGACAGATTTAAGCACATTTCCTGAAAGAAGATACCCATCTTTTTTTTTTTTTCAAATTTAAGAATCACTTAGAAAACATGTAATCCGGATTTTCAATAAACTGGATCCTCTGATTTTCCTGAAAAAGTTAACTGATTAAAAATGCACAGCTAGTTCTATATGCATCTTTAATGGCGGTGAAGATTAAAATAAAACTTTGAGTATCTGTGAATGAATTTCAGTTTCTAAGCATAGTAAATTTTATTTCATTCAGTGCTAGCACTGTCACATTTCATCCACCTTCCTGTTACTAAATGTCCATTATTTTAGCCAAGTAGTTGAATTCTTTACAAGCTCTACTATTTAAAAATACTTCCTCATATTACACTTGTAAAATATAATGCAAAAGGAAAGGATAATTTTCACTTATTACTTTTTTGAGCTCTTCTGCTGGCACCAATGACTTCTGGCACCCTGCAAAATAGAAGTATTATTATTCAGATTCCACAGATTGAAGCAAAACATGGATTTGATACAGGACTCAATTTCTAAATGTTTCTCCTTGGACTGTTAGCTGGCTTGGGAGTTTACATTGGTTAAAATTTTCCCAGAGTTGAATAGTACTTGTAAATTAAATTCCATTCTTTACTACTGTGAACTTCTAAACAGGTAGTTCTCAATTTATGACACAACTGAGCCCAACATTTCTGTTGCTAAGTGAGACATTTGTTAAATGAGTTTTGTTCCATTTTGTGACCTTTCTTTCCACAGTTGTTAAGCGAACAACTGGAGTTATTAAGTTAGTAATCTGGTTGTTCAGTAAATCTGGCTTCCCCACTGACTTTGCTTGTCAGAAGGACACAAAAGGTGATCACATGACCCAGGAACAGTGCAACAGTCATGAATGTGAACTGGTTGCAAAGTATCCAAATTTTGATCATGTGACCATGGGGATGCTGCAATAGTTGTATATGTGAAGACTACTTGTAATAGTTTCCCTATAAACCACTTGCATCGTTATGACATTAAGTTAATATTTCTCCCTGCTAGTATGTTCTAGTTTTATCAATGACATTTTTAGAATACTCAGTTACTCTAAATCAAAATTCCCAGAATGCGGTCCAGTTTTTTCTAAATAGCAACAAATGTTTCTGTTACATTGCAAAAAAGGACAAGTAGTGTGTGTAATCTACCATTTTTTTTCTTTCAGAACTATTTAGTGCATATTTAGTCTCTTCTCCCTCCCTCCCCCACACAAAGTACTTGTCCATAACAACATGCAAAATATTTTTTTTATTATTCTCAAGGAATCAGTCAACAAATCCTTTGCAGTCACAATATTCTTCATGAAATAATGGCTGGATTTATTTGGTAATGCTGGCTGAGTGTTTTTTTCTAAGGGTTTTCACAGTAATAGTTATTTGGCTTTTTTTTCAACTAATAAATATTTTATGCTCCATTTATATTAATAAAACTAGAAACTTAGACTGAGCATTTTTACAATATTGGAATGGCAACGGTGTCTCTCTGGAGCTACAGAACTCCCTAATAATTTTCCAAAATTAGATATGAAGAGACTTAAAATGATAGTTCCTGATTGGACTTAATATAATAATGTTTTTCCACTAATGCTCATCCTCATAAAGTTTTAGGAAATAATTCCCATTCAGTAAGGCTTATGCTACTAAGTACTAGTTATTTTTTTCCTTGTTCACATCGGTGGCAACATCAACTAATGAATGTCATTTTAATTAGCTCTTAAGCAGTCAGTTCTTTGTGCTTTAATTATAGATTCAATTAAGGAGGATTAAATGGAGTAGTGCTTTGTAATACGTCTGTGCTGTGTTGAATAGGAATTCATTATAGAGCCAGAAGTGCAAGAAAGAATTACAGGTACATTCTTAAAAAAGAAAGGAAAGGAAAGGAAAGGAAAGGAAAGGAAAGGAAAGGAAAAGAAAGGAAAAGAAAGGAAGAAAGAACAGAACATTTAATTGATAATTGTAGACTAACTGAAGATAGCAAAACACCCAGTGACAGCTCATAGGGTTTAGTAGCTGAAGTCATATCATTTAAAACAACTTAAGATTTCATGTGATGTAATTTATATTGTACTTCTGTTCAATACATATATGCAAAAAAGGGTTAAATGTCGTTTAAGAAGAAGATACTGAAAAAAACCCCTCTTTATTCCAAAGTTATTAATACACTGGTCTCTTTTTCCCAATGTCCTAGTGAATCCATGACTTGTCTTCTTTAAATAGAACGTGACTTCATTGCACTCTGGATGCCTGGATGCCCATAAAATTCCATCACTGAATAAGACGCAAGAGAAATCGGAACAAGGAAAAAAAAAGTATCTTCCCAGGTCATGTGTGTGTCTCTGTGTATGTATGTCTTGTGAGAGTAGAGAGCCTAATTCATCAAATAAGGCCCTCTAATACTCATTGGATCAATGGACAGAAATATGAGAATTTCCTGGGATTAGTCACAAGACCAGCTTTCTCTACATGATACTTTCTACAGGAGTTGAAATCCAACTTCCATTGAACATGCTACTGAAGGATGATAGCAATAGCAGTTAGATTTATATACTACTTCAGAGGGCTTTACAGCCCTCTCTAAGCAGTTTACAAAGTCAAAATATTGCCCCCAATTTGGACCCTCATTTTACCATTCCTGGAAGGATGGAAAGCTAAGTCAACCTTGAGCTGGTCAGAATTGAATTGCTGGCAAATGGAAGAATTAGCCTGAAATACTGAATTCTAAGCACTGCACCACCATAGCTCTTATGGAATTTACTCAAGCATAGAAGCTAGCAGGTGGATATGGCTGCATGTAATTTATGTAATTTATGTAATTTATTACACAGTGTTAGAATAGTTGGGCAGGTGTGCATGCACATGTGTAGATTTGGAACACTCCCTATCCATTTTGTGCCAGGGCTACAACAACTTGGATATTTTTTTTGTAATGAAACTTGTACTTCTACACAGGGAAAGAAAAAGCAGAGACTATCTGAATTATAATGGCTTTTTTTAAAATTTCACTACTCCCCTGACTGTGCTGAGACTTGCTCAAGATGAAGTCTGATAGAAAACCTCAGACTATCAGTCCAAAGAAAGATCTTTGGCTGGAGATTATCTGCAACAATACAAGAAAGAGGAAACATTCAGTGATACATGCTTGCTTCAATTATCATTCCCACTGGCTCCAGAAATGTAGTATGTACTCAAAAGAATTTTTATTTGCCTTGGCTTCTTCCTAGGACCCTGAAGTGATAGCCAACATGAAGCACTTCCATAGCCAGCATGTGCATCTGAGTCATATTTATTATCCTTGTTATAAAAGAGTAAAAAAAAAAATTAAAAAGCACAAGAGCACATTTTTGTTGTTTGGTGCAATCAAGCAAGACTTGAAACTGGAGCCCATTTTGAGCCTAGCCTGTCTTTGCAATCTGTAGAGATTTGCCATGCTCCATATTTAGACCTTGTGGGTGGAAGGTTAGAGAAGAGCCAACTGTTTATGCCATTACATCACAGGAATCAGTACTGTGGATTCCAAGACAATTAATGAAGAGCAGCTGCCTATGTTTCAGTAACAAACATGAAGTAATTAATAAGTAAAGTGGTTTGGTTAACAACAGGATCATCTTACAATGCAAATGAAATAGCCCCCCCACCCATAGACTTTTGCAGAGAGGAAAAACTCAGCAAAGCTTTAATAAACCATTTAGACTGCTCCAGTAAAGCTGTTGATACTGGAAAACTAATATGCCCAGCCCAAATGTTTCCATTTGTAAATAGCAGATGCCATTAAGAAAATGGCATCACTGTTCTTCCCTTGGTCTGTGCAAACATTACCAAAGTATGATTTATATGTTGCATGGACAGGATTTAAGCTGTCAAGCTGAGGCTTTTGCCTAAGGGACATCTTTGGGCATTCTAAACTAAATGTGTTTTCTTTTAGAGATTTGGGAAACCAAAAGCAACCCAGACACCTATTTCCATAATTGTATACTAGTAAGGTCCCTTCTCTGGTTATACGGTTAACAATGCTTGTTTCTGGTTTCTCTTGTGCATTTGTGCTTTTCAACAGCCTTTGGTGTTTCAAATACATGACTGAGTTCTGGTGGAATGGCTTATACGCCTTGTAAAATAAAGAAAATAAAAATATATACTGCTTCAAGCCAAAATGGTAATGTAACTTGAGTTTGTTTTGGCTAATGCCTGTCTAGAAAACAGATCATAGCAGTCTGTCTGTCTAAGAAAGCTGAGCTTTCTTAGACAGATGGTCCAGCTCAGTTCAAGTTTTATTGTGCTAGTAAGATCTTAACTGATTATTAAGAAATTAAGCAATTAAATGTATTCATTCCTTTTTCATTCGTAATCTGTGGCCACTCACTGAGCATTATGCTTGAGCAGACATTTGCATTCATTCCTACTTGGACATATAAAATCACTTGACTACAGCATAGTCCTGTTGAATTGATTTTCCCCTCTTGTGGACAGTCTCTCTTTCTGGTGCATTTTTCATCACAATTAAGACCTCTTTTTAATATTCCAATTAATCTTCAACCAGTCAAAAATAATTATTTGTAGAACTAGTAGAGGTCTTTCAACATATACTGCAACTATTTAGCAGCCCAATTACCAAATTTTGTACTAACTGGAGTTTCTAGACAGTCTTCAAGAACACTTCCATGTAAAATAACTTGTGATTGTCTAAGTGTGATAAGAGATGCCAAATCAGACAAATTCAGTACAAGTCACAACAGGTATCTTACATAGAGTTGTACAAATATTAGGCAGGACCTAATATCCAAAGATGGATAAGAATCAAGAAGAACATTGCTCTCAGAACAGGTCTTTCAATCTTTCCCTCAGACTTTCTCCTGGCTGAATGTATCATTGTGTTGTCAATGTTTAATTTCAGATTCTTCAGTCCATCCTTTAGGCAACTCTGAAAGCTATCAATGGCCTCCTTGGTATTAGATGACAAATTGCTCTACAGTGATAAGTTTGCCCCTGCTGATGAAAGATCAGATTAGTCTGGCATTCTGTTAGGAATAATGACTAGCCAGATGCTTCAGACAGATAGGTCTGATCTGCGAAGCATGTGTCTGAAAGCACATTATCAGAGTACTTCTAATTTTAAATACTAGGGTACTAAGCTAAAGATACCCTCAGTCTTGCTTGCTTTAAAGGAGACTCTCACTTTTTAACCTGAAACATGCCAACACTAGGAGTTAAAATTTCATGAAATAAATCTATTAGACTGTATTGAAAAGTGCTGGCTTATAAGTTTTCTTGGCAGATGAAATTAGTACAAAATTAGTATTGTATAGAAGAGCTATGTATAATACTATTCTTTGAAAAGAATGTGATATGAGAATATTAATTCAATTTCCCACATTCTTGAAAAATACTGATAAATTCCATCTTTTTCTTTATTAAAAAACAAACAAAACAACGATAATTTCCAAGTAACAGAAGCAAATGGACCCATGATTAACTCTTAAAAAATTGAATTAAAACATTTGTCAATTTTGGTTATTAACAAAGATTAGGTCCTGTTTCTTGCTACTGGATTAAAATGTCAGAGGAAGTAAATGATCTGAACCTGGAAATGATTATGCTTAATTGACAGTGGGCTTTGGGGAAGGCATATGCAGAATATGATTTAAGTGATTTAATGCACGGAATTAAAAGATAAATGAATGACAATAAACTGCCCACTCAAGGTTTGAGTAAGTACTACATATAAAAAGCCATGTGATATCTGAATAATATCAGACTTCATATCTATGTCATTGGTTATTCTATGTCCTTTTGTTTCCAAAAAACAAAGATCTTTTAAGACAAGGCATTTATAGCAAATCCCTGCTTGCACAGATAGAAAAGTATTAAGACACATCTTTTGAACTTGTCTTTTTAAATTATTTTCACTGTGTTCTTGATTTACTTATTTGAAGACACTTTACATGTTAACCGTTGTTGTTTCTTGCTATATTTTTATATACTGTGTTACTTTGCTTAGCAAAGATATGTGCAAATTTTTTTTAATTATGTTAATAAAAATAATATAGTATATATGTTGAAAACTTTATTCAGTCGCTTGGTATCCGGAATGAAGAAATAACTCTGAGTTGCCTCTATTCATTCTCTATTCTATATTATTGTATAATGCTTTATTATAATGCTTATATAATGCTTTATTTTATAAAGTTAATGACATATCAATATTCACTTAGATTCTTTGGCCTACAAAATTCCAGTATCTCCAATGCACATTCCTGCTGATATAGTTTTAGATAAGTTCTTATAGATTTAGCCCTTTGTTTGTTGAGACTGGATCCCAATCTATGATTGTATTATCTAATAACTATGCTAAAAATACAAATGAAACCACTGTGAGAAAAACATATTTTTCAATATGAGTGAATTTGGAATTGTTACATCTTATAAGATACAGCAGACTGGAATGTTATTTTTAATTTAAAATTAGTCTTCCAAGCCATAAATAAAGTATAGTGTTTATAGAATAAATACTGTTCAGAACCCAGAAACAAGGACTTTTCCATATAACTTACATTTTGCTTCTTATAACTCTCTGGTCTTATAAAAATTAACTCCAGAAAGTTTCATTATAACAAAAACACAAGGAGAAATGAAATTATGAGGGAGCAGAGTTTGGCTAAACTATTCCAACATTAAATATCATAAATGCTAAAATTATGAGCCTGATTCACGTCCTGTTGTTTTTATGCTGTAGAATTTTGAAGGGCTGGAAGATATTAGGGTTTGAAACTTTGAAGTTGACAATTGAATTTGGAAAAAAAGAAATAAAATAATTGTGAAATGTTTGGTATTATTAAAGCCTAAATAATATGAATTTTTTTCTTGTCATGTTCACTATTTAATTCTGATGAATTCAGTAAACAAAGAGTGTTTATTGTGACAGAATGAACAGAATGTACGATGGAGAAAGCATGACTCATATGTCCATAGGACTCCTGCTGTCTTGCTTGAACATTGTGCCTCTTAACTTGAGGTTTGTTGTACAGATTGAGTTTGTCTTGAATGGCTTCTCACCCAAAAAATCTGATCCTTTAACTTTATGAAATGTGCCCTATTTGTGGACATATTGTTAAAGCAGTTTTAGGGCAAACATCCTCATAAATTATTTGATGCTCTCTGGTTGCATTTGGAAGCAAAAGACTACAACACAATATAGCACGTTTACCTCCATAAGCCCCAGTCCATAGTATCTCCAAGTAAGGTTGGAGAAATCTTCTAGTTAAAAACTAGGGAGACCCTTTGCTTGTTAGCATCTGAAAACTGCACTAGGGGGACCATTGGCTTGATTTTATATAAATCAACTTATTTGATTCTTATGTCATAATACATTATTTTCTGAAAAGCAAAAGTTAAGGCATTCAAAACTGTTGTAGCTGGAATTATTAAGGTTGTGACCAAAGAAACCCCTAAGCTAGGAACAAAGATAAGCTATAGAATAAGTATCCTATCTTCATATGTATTGCTTAAAAAAATTGGATATGAAAGGTCAAGTAAATAAAATATAAATATATCAGCACATTCTGTATCTTTTCCGAGTTTCCACTGAACAGACCTCCAAGGAATAGGAGTTCTACCTAAATATGCACATTCTTTTAAGAGGACAATAAATATGCTGCAGTTGGAATGATCTTGTGATCTTCCCTCTGCCCTGTACAAAAAGTTAAAGAAGTCATATCTGTATAATTATTTTCAGGACTATTCTTTTGAGTTGATATAGTTCTTCTATACAAAGCATGTCTGCACATGTCTGACATTTCACCCGTCCCCTGTACTTTAAAAAAAATGATTCATGGTGCCCCTTGACTATCTTCACCACTGATATTTTCACAGTGATCTTAACTATTCATATGCTAACCAGCCGACAAGCAGAGAGGCTTAAAATTCAATAGCCAATTAGATTCTCTTTCCTATCTTAATCCAAACTTCCTTCTCTCTTTGAGGATTTTGTAGTTTTTTACAAAGAAAAAAAAAAGACTTTGCTGCTTAATGTCAGTGATCCATAGTGATCCACATCAGGATCAACCCAGGATTCTTAACTTTCTATATTTGGCTTAGATTCCCCTCGTACGTCTAGTGTAAGAACCACAGTTATTATCAGAATGCTTATTTGCTATGCCAGAGAAAGGTTTCAGCAAAACCTCTGTAATTTGAGTGGTTATGAGCAATCCCCTCACACGTGTAAATCAGGCTTTGCATTGTATCAGCCAAACAGCAGTTACAACTCAGGAATAACAGTGTGTTTTCTGACAACAAATGGTTTTGACAACCTTAATAGGCACTAATAGTGATTTTCCAAGCATAAAGTCTCTGAACATCAGTGTTTCCTTGTTTTCTAGCAGCTGCCTCAGTCCATTGTTTTATTTATTTGTTTTAAAGTAAAAGTAAGTAAAAGCCCTATGTAGAAATTTTTCATTGTCCATATAGCCACCAGAAGATGTGCTCAATTTGAGAGACATTTTAAAAAACACTTTGAAGTATTAAATAATATTTAAAAGAAAGCAGGCATGCTGGGTTGGGGTGAGGTGGGAGAAATACATCAGCCTCAGGTTCATCTTTGTTTCTTTGGATTTGACATGAGCCCCAGAGGAGATATTAGGAAATAAAAAAAGATAGGCACAAGCAGTCCAAGCCCACTTATTGGAAAATGCTATCAAGACATCAGCAATTATTTATTTGATCATATAATTGATTTATATGGCCTCTCTTATGAAGGCAATTCTGAGTAGCTAACATGTTAAAATGCTAATAACAACATTAGCAAAGAATGAAAACTACAAAAGGATAAGCCTAGGCAAAAGACTTAACAAAGGCTTCTGAGGGGGACACTTAACTGTCTAATTCCCTCAGCCCCAGAGAACATCCTGGATATGAATGCTGTGTGAAAGGCTGATCAGGTTAATTTATTCTCGGGGCAGGTGCTGCTCCAGGGGGCAGGTACTGTAACAGAAAAAAAAAATCATATTTCTGAAATTCCATAAGAAGGCATTCTTTAACTGAAAGGAACCAAGGGTGTCTTTTCTTATAGATCTAGTGGGATAAGTAGAAACAACAGGGGAGCAATAGTTTGACAAATAATCTGACCTCATGCCAGTTTGCAAGTAAGTTTTTAGTAAGTTATATTTTACCATGCCCATCGGGGAAGCTATATTCTGAATGAACAACCCTCATAGCAGCATTTCCTTTCACAGTGTTCTCCAAGCCTGCTTCTTCCTCCCCTAAATTTGGGAACCTCTGAACAATCTACGTGGTTGCTAAAACACTGACTTCATGGTGCAAAGTCATTGAATCTAATAGAGAGTCTCTGGCATTGTCTGAAAGATTGTTTGCTGCCACTATCTCCTCTTCCCTCAGTTGTTTTCTTTTTTTATTCTCTAATGGCTGATAGAATGGTCAGACCCGAAAGAAAACTCAGCTTTCTGCCACCTTGATTGTTGCCCAATCGCACTGTGTTATCAACAAATAAAAATGGTAGTCTCAGAAAGTCCATTTGTGTGAGCTTAGTGTGTCTGAAGCCAGGAATATTGTGCTTGTCTATTTTTCATCCAGCAAACCTACTTGGAAGAAGTGCCTTTTCAAGACTTGCTGTGCTATCACTTAGACAGTTGGCTTGCTTTATCTGACCATTTGGCTAGTGGATATAATATAGAAAATAAGGAATTACTGCAATATAGGTCCAGAAAATCTTTCCCCTCTTACAGTATGGAGTACAACCCTAGAGGCCTTATCTATTGTAAGATACTTTTTTAGTACACAGATCAAAAAAGTTTTTTGAAAACTAGCATGTGCTGAGATCTAAGCCCAATATTGGCATCAGGTAGTAAATTGGCTGCTTGCACTTGCTCCAAAAGATTTTTTTAGTACAGTAGAGAAATTCCATTCATGGCTTTATACATCCTATGCTGTGTCATGAGATCTTTCCTTTATTACATTCCAGTGTTAACTAAGCTTATCGTGTCTGGTGTCCCCTGAGACTTGTGGATTTAGTTTTTATGAGAAGTTGACCTGAATGTGGTCCAGTAAAGACTTCATCTCAATTGATTAGGATCTGGAACATACTTCCTTAGACAAATTATAGTCTGATGAATAGCGCACTCTCACAGCTGGATTGCCAGAAAGCTAAAATATTTTCTTCTGTCTAGCACTCATCCCACAGTGACCCTTACATAAAGTTCAGAATCCGATTTCATTTTTAATTCGTTTAATTCCATTCCTTACATTTCATCACTAGACAGTTGAAATATGATTGGTAGTAAACATTTTACCTTGAAATTGTTCCCTACGATGCAATCAGCTTGGAATGACAAAATGTTTTTTCTTCAATTTATGATGTGGTAATTAAAGAATGTTGTTCTTCCTTGGTGACATAACTACTATCCGTACTAAAGGATGAGCCTGGAATAATCTAAATTAATTTTACAAGATTATGACAAAAATATGTAGTCAAGCAGAAGTCTATGCTGAGAGTATTTCCAATATTTCATAAAATATTGTCTTTCTATTCATATTGTTTTGCACCTTATTATCATATAAATTTCTCTGGAACACTTTTCGTGAATTTTAATGCAGTTTAAGACATAAACTCGAATGCACTAAAAAAACACAGCAGGGAAAAATCACATTGATCAACAATTTAGAATACAATGAATATTAACATTAAGATTAAAAATTGAAATGCTAAGATAACTGGAAAATTCTCCAGAAATGCCTCATTTGATAGAAACATTTAGAGACCATCTGAAGGGCATATTAATATATATTTCAAATGTTGCTATGTATGTGCCAAATAATTTTATTTATTTTAAGCTTTATAAACACCAAATACTCTCTACCAACCTATGAAATTTTTTTTTTTGCAAAATTTCAATTTCAAAGAGGAAAACAATCCACTTAGTTAGGAAAGAAAAGAAGACATCTTAATACAATTTTTAAGACATTATGTTAGTTGCACAATCGTAATGGAAAGACTGTAAGAACTTCAGTGCACAATTTCTACAGCTGAACATGCTTCTGGCAGAAATACTGTTAGTAAGATTCTGAGAAAATTGTTAAGTATTTAGAAGCTATGTTCCAAAAAAAATGGTCAACTACAAGAAAAAAGTAAAATGGTTCAGTCACATAATGATTCATTATAAGCTCCATTATAATGAATTGGTAACATTCAAATGAGAAAATGGGAAATGTTTGCAGCTGATGCCCTTTGAATGCTGGTTTCAAGGGATTAAAAAGTCATGTAAGATACATGACTAGAATGAGAGATAAGGCTAGTTTCTGGAATGATGTGGTAGCAGGGGTGGGATTCAAAAATTTTAACAAAATTTTGGTTCTGTGGGCGTGGCTTAGGTGGTGGGTGTGGCTTGGTAGTCATGTGACTGGGTGGACATGGCTTGGTGGTCATGTTATTGGCTGGGTGTGGCAAACCCAATATCACTCACATCGAGGCACGCATCTCCTCACCTGGCCTCTCATGACTGTGGGGATGCTGCAACAGTCATAAGTGTGAAAAATGGTCATAAGTCATTTTTTTCAATGCCATTGTAACTTTGAATGGTCACTCCACACTAGCAAAGTACCAGCAAAGGAGGGGGAAAAAACTCCAGAGATGTTCCTGAGACAGGGAGTCTAGTCCTGCCAAGAATGTAATAAGGGTTAACGGAGAGGCAGTTTCTGTAAGCAACACCAGAATATTTCCTTCCTGCCTTCCTTACAGGTTTAGGCCAGTAATTTCTTCTAACTACCAGTTCTCTGAACTGCTTAGAATGTTAACAACTGGTTCTAGCGAATAGGTGCGAACTGGTAGAATCCCACCCCTGTATGGTAGTCACAAACATGTTCTTCCATTTACATTGCCCTATAATCCAAAGCACGTAGCTTGAGGTGATTCCAAAGAAGAAGCAGAAAATAAGAAAAATGGCGTTCTGGCTGAGAAGCGGAATGCTTTCGAGACGTCGTCTACTAATGCTAATCCATGCTAATCCCCGTTGTTGACAGCCGTATATTCTTGAAATGTATGGGTCTGAGACAGAAGACTGCAGCAGTCAGCTTTAAGGCAATCAAGAAATAGCCTCACATCATCATATTTTCCAGATATTGAAAAATGCTATTATTCCAGAGTGGCTTTTAGTATACCTTCCTGCATTCCCAGGCATCTCCCAGCAATTTTTACAATAAAATCTAATCTATCCAAGCCTTAAAGGGGTGAACTGGCTACCCATGCTTGAGTTCAAAAGGCTGGAAACAGAGACATTCTGTTCTATGACTATGAATGAGATTACTAAGCTATTTTAAGTGAGATAATGCATATGGCTGTAAAATAGCTCTGATCTGATATCCATATCCACTAGGGATTTGAATCAGATAGTTGCTCCTAAACAGAAATGTTGTTGATCAGTAGCACAATCTTCTTCAAATAAGAATGTGCTTCCTCTCTCACACATTCTTCTATGGGTTTATCTCATGTTTTATGATGCCCTAATTTAATAGAATGAGGGATTTGGGAATTTTTAAGTACCAGGTCTAGCCATAGCTCAGTGCAGGAATTCAGATTAAAGTATCCCATAGAGAGGACAACCTAGACTCTATGTGAATATATCTCTATCTCTATATACATCTCTCTCTCTCTCTCTCTCTCCCTCCCTCCCCTACCTACCTACCTACCTACCTACAGGGGTGGGATTCTACCAGTTTGCACCTATTCATTAGAACTGGTTGTTAACATTCTAAGCAGTTCGGAGAACCGGTTATTAGAAGAAATTACTGACCTAATCCTGTAAGGAAGGCAGGAAGGAAACATTCTGGTGTTGCTTACAGAAACTGTCTCTCCGTTAACCCTTATTACATTCTTGGCAGGGCTAGACTTCCTGGCTCAGGAACTTCTCTGGAGTTTTTTGCCCATCCTTTGCTGGTACTTTGCTTGTGTTGAGTGACCATTCAAAGTTACAATGGCACTGAAAAAAGTGACTTATGACCATTTTTCACACTTATGACTGTTGCAGCATCCCCACAGTCATGAGAGGCCAGGCAAGGAGATGTGAGTGATATTGAGTTGGCCACACCCAGCCAATAACATGACCACCAAGCCATGTCCACCCAGTCACATGACCACCAAGCCACGGCCACCACCTAAGCCATGCCCACAGAACTGGTTGTTAAAAAATTTGAATCCCACCCCTGCCTGCCTGCCTGCCTGCCTGCCTGCCTGCCTACCTACCTACCTACCTATCTATCTATCTACACCTACCATCCCTGTCCTAATGTTTCTTTTTATTCATATCCATTTCATGTATTCATAATCATGTTTATAATTTATACCTGTTATCTAATACTTGCTTGACAAATAAATACATAAAATAAAATATCCATCAAAGGAAAATCCACTACTTCCCCGGTAGCTGGTTCTACTCTTGAATGTATGCTACTGCTATACATTTTTAAAAATCAATTGGTATTTATTTGTGGGTTTTTTTTAAATAAAATGTACGGGTTGCTCTACTCCCAGTGACCCTGGGCAGTTTACAATTACAAATGAGAAAGAATACAAATAACAAAGAAGAAATTCATAAGTTCCTGAAGACAAATGCGTACCTCACCCCAACCTCCCTTCCAGCAGGGGTTCACCTATCCCCTTGCCCCAAAGCTTGGGAGAATAGAGAATAGACAAGTCTTTAATAGCTTTAATAGCTTCCTGAACATCATCAAAAGGCCCATGGTGGCGCAGTGGTTAGAATGCAGTACTGCAGGCTAACTCATTGCTCACCCAAGGAGTTCGATTCTCATTGGTTCAAGGTTGACTCAGCCTTCCATCCTTCCAAGGTTGGTAAAAAGAGGACCCAGATTGTTGAGGGCAATATGAGTACTCTGTAAACTGAGTAGAGAGGGCTGTAAAGCACTGTGATCCAGTATATAAGTCTAAGTGCTATGTATGGCCATTAGGGTAGGAGTCACCTGGATCTCTAGGGTTGGAGTGGAACTGTCATTTCAGAAAGCAGATAGGACAAGTGTTTGTAATAATTGGAAATGATTCCTGCCTTCCCATAACTTGGGTGGATCATTTTGTGCCCTATAGTCTTGGCTCACTTGAACTCAGGGATGGCCTTCATATGTGTGATATTCTTTTAGGGGAGTGCTATCATATCTTTCTGCAAACTTTCCTTTGGCAGATTAAACACTCTGATTTCCTTCTTTCTTCCTCCATAAGACTCTCCCCTGCCCCTAGTTCTTTGATCATCCTTATGGCTCAATCTATTCCAATTTATCTGAATAAGTATTGTGCCCAGAACTTTATTTGTATTGACTTCTGATCAGCATACTGTTGAGTGGAACTGTTACTTCTGAGCATTCTAAGATCTTTTCTCTGGGTACTGTTGCTAAGACAAATACCCAGTCTTTTATACTGAAGCATTTCCTAAGAATTTTGCATTTGTCACTGTTAAATGTCATTGTGTTATGTTCAGCCATTTTTCTAATCCAGGGTTTCTCAACTTAAGCAACTTTAAGATGTGTTGACTTCTGGATGGGGACCTCTGGAAGTCAAAATCCATAAATCTTAAAGTTGTTAGGGTTGATAAACACTGCACTAATGTATTAAAATGGCTTTGAATTTAGTTTTGTCTTCAAGAGTATTAAATATCCTACCCAGTTTGCATCACTGCTGATC
Organism: Pseudonaja textilis; assembly: GCF_049901715.1. Lineage (NCBI taxonomy): Eukaryota > Metazoa > Chordata > Lepidosauria > Squamata > Elapidae > Pseudonaja > Pseudonaja textilis. The sequence continues at coordinate 241,428,054 of NC_141990.1, forward strand.
TGATAAGCATTTCTTTATCTCTTCACAACACCCATTCATAAATTTCATATGAGTGTATGATTCAAAAGTCAACCTTGCTGCATCCCACTGAATACCTTTCTTTCTTTAGTTTGGTGAGGGACTTGCTTTGACTACCATTTTGGAACCAGCAATCTAGCTACTTGATTGTCAGGCTGTCCAGATGACATCCAACTAGCTTGCTACCCATAATGTCCAGAGACACTTTTGTCAAATGCCTACAGAAGGTCCACAAGTAAATCACACAGTTTAAGACATTAAGATAACCCTTTCTGCAGCCCTCTTTCTCATTCCAAATGATTTCTTTGCTTCCCTTGAAAACTCAGAAAGCATTTCTTCTGCAAGGGATTCAAAGTTGTTAATGCAGAATATTTTTCATTTCTTTTGTTTCTGGCAGTCAGTTTCATTTCCTGGATTTGCTCCTTTGTCTTACTGTCTTTCTTCTGAAGAGTTGCTTTCTTGGCCAGCTACTGCCATAATGCAGCCTTTTTTGATCTCATACATCTGTACTCTTTCTCGTGTTCATTTGCTGTTCTAATCCTCTTTATGTTTTTTTAAGCACCGCCATAAACTTGTCTTTACTACAAATTTCAGGAACACAGTTTCACAAACACATCTGTGTCGTAAGCATTGTAGATCATGACTGCAGGGTCCTGAATGTTCGTCTTTCCTTGTATTTCTTCTTCCTGCAGACTTTAGAGATGGGATGTTGTGGCAAAGAGGACAAATACTATGAAATCATGCAATTGTTCTCTGATTCTGCTTAGTTGCCAGTTCTGACCTTTCCCATTGCTGGCATGTGGCTTTTGGATATTATTCCCAGGGAAATACAGAGTCAACAATACAATAATAACTTTGTTCCCCACCCATGTTCTATAATGAGGCCTCTCTTTTGGAATGACTAAATCAACTATAATAAAAAATGCTTTGTATTTTCCCCTTTTCTTGTAGTATTTCATGCTGTAGTCTTTTCCAAAGGCTGTGCTAATTACAAATTCTGGGATCTGCAAACCTATAACATTTGGATTGAAACAAGGGGGAAGAATAGCATTTGGCATTGTACTTGTTGGTGCTGAGGTATTGTAGACTTTTCCTGAGAGAGCGACTAAAATTCAACTTTGGGGACTGGGCCTGTCCAGCAGATCAGAAAAAAAAACTTTGCCCCAAACTGCCTTAACTTTACCCATGATCCAATCTCAGTTGAGAATGGTACTAAACTAAACTAACTGAAAACTGTGAAGACCAAATGAATGCATGGATTTAGCACCAATTGTTGATGTTTCAAACTGTATTTACAATACTAAGAACTGGGCAAGAGAAGTTCTTAGAAATAAAATTATGGGGCCCACTTCTGAGGAAAAACAATTGCTGGGCCAAATAGAAGTCCTGAATTGGAAAGGACAGTCTACTGATATATAAGTCAGGGGTCTTCAAACTTGACAGCTTTAAGACTTATGGACTTCAATTCCCAGAATTCCTCCTCCAATCATGTTAGCTCAGGAATTTTGGGAGTTGAAGTTCACAAGTCTTAAACTTGCCAAGTTTGAAGAACTTTGCTATAGGTAGTCCTTGACTTACGACCACAATTGAGCCCAAAAATTTCTGTTGTTAAGTGAGACATTTGTTAAGTGAGTTTTGATCCATTTTACGACAATTGTTGCCACAGTTATTAAGTGAATCACTGCAGTTCATAAATTAGTAACATCAATTACACAAACTAATAAGTGAATCTGGCTTCCCCATGGATTTTGCTTGTTAAAGTGTTGCAAAAGGGGATCCACTTGACCTTGAGACACAGCAACAGTCATAAGTATGAAACAATTGCCAAGCACCTGAATTTTTAGCACATGATCATGGGGATACTACAATCTTAAGTGTAAAGAACGGTCATAAGTCATTTTTTTCAAATTCCATTGTAACTTTGAACGGTCACTAAATGAACTGCTGTAAGTTGAGGACTATCTGTATCAAGATTCATTTTCGTATATATCAGATATGACAGAAGGCATTTTGCTTCTGGCCCTGAAATATGAGATTGTGACAATTGTCAGTAAAATTCTGTCTCATGCAAAGAGATAGAACTCCATTAAAGGAGAATGTCGCTAAAGAGGAATAGAGGCATTTACACCTGTCCCTACTTGGTATTTTGTCCGGAAGCCATTCAATACCTCCCCAAAGTGGATTCAGGCTGTATTTCCTCTTTCAAATTTTACATTGCACTGAAGATTTATTAGGCAGGCTGAGTACATGTGAAGGACACGAGAAGGAGGAGGAATAGCTGGTACTGCTTTTGTCTATTTAAGGAGAACGTAGACTCCTGTAGAAAATATATTAAAGGTAGCCCTTGACTTACAACAATTCATTAAAAAATTTCAACTGCACTAAAAAGTGACTTAAACCAGTCCTCGCACTTAAAAAGATCACAGTACTCCAGTGGTGGGATTCAATTTTTTTTTACTACCATTTCTGTGGGTGTGGCTTGGTGGGCGTGGCAGGGGAAAGATACTGGTGTAAAATCTCCAGTCAGAGTTGGCCTGGGTCTTTGAACTATTCAAAATTTCCGCTACCAGTTCTCCCGAACTGGTCAGAACCTGCTGAATACCACCTTTGCAGTACTCCCATGATCACATGATGAAAGTTTAGGTGCTTGGCAGCTGGCCTGTATTTGTGGCAGTGGCAGCATCCTCAGGTCATGTGATCACCATTTGTGACCTTCTCAGCTAGTTTAGTGAAGAGAAGGACCAGGGGAGACATGATAGCGATCTTCCAATATTTGAGGGGCTGCCACAGGGAGGAAGGGGTCAAGCTATTTTCTATAGCTCCTGTAGGCCAGACAAGGAATAATGGATGGAAACCGAACAAGGAGAGATTTAACCTGGAAATAAGGAGAAACTTTCTGACAGTGAGAACAATCAACCAATGGAACAGCTTGCCCTCAGAAGTTGTGGGAGCGCCATCACTTGAGACCTCAAGAAGAGATTGGATTGCCATTTGTCAGAAATGGTGTAGGGTCTCCCGCTTGGGCGGGGGGTTGGACTAGATGACCTACAAGGACCCTTCCAACTCTGATTATCTGTATCTGTATCAACTGGTTTCCTACAAGCAAAAATCAAGGTGGGTAAGGTTGGGGGTAGGGGGAGGTCGAATTGTTTAATGACTGTGTGATTCACTTAACAACTGCAGTGATTGGCTTAATAACCATGGTTTAAAAAAAGGCCATCACATCAATGTGATTCACTTAATAAGTGCCTTGCTTGGCAAAGGAAGTCCCAAATGAAGTCACATTTGAAGGATATTTTTGCATAGGTTATAATTTTTGCTTGGCTGGAAGTCTAGTGGAGACAGATTACAGCATATGGGTATTTGCAGTTGCTCCCTTGAGGATGTGCCTAAGCAGAAGCAATGGACACTCACATTGGAAATCATTTCAGACAAAGCAGAAATGTGACAGACTTACAAGACAAGGCCTTGCCAACCTAGAGTAGAAGATGCTAGCTGACAGATTCTTTCTGAAGAGAAAATCGTCCCAGAGAATCCAGTAAAATGACTGCAGGATCTGAAATCTAAGGAATGCTGCCATGATCTGTTGTTCCAGTAGTTTCAACTTTCAACCCTGTGAGGTTCTTATTGTAATTATTAAAAGGTCATCAAAAATAGAAAATAACAGATGCTGTTATAATTGACATTTTATTATTCCCAGTACTTTTTGGAAGTTCAGGATATGAAACAAAGTGTCTCTGTTTGCTTTTTATGCAATACAGTCTCAACTGATAAAGAACCAAACATTCAAAATGTGTCAGGAATGATATTATTGCAGGTGTGAATTCACGTTGGTTGTTATTGGTGAGTGCAGTTGTGTTGCTTCCTTGTTGATTTTTAGTTGTCAAGGGCCCTAAGCTATTTCTGGATCTTTATTTTCCTGCATGGATAAGGCTCAGAAAAAACAGTGGTGAATTTAAATTCCGAATCTGACATTGAGGAAAAGGTTACATCTTCAATAGGTTTAGAAGGAAAATGGAAGGGATCTATGACTTATAGGACTTTTTAGGTTTCCTCAGGGGTAACTTTTGAATCCTCCATTCTAGGCTAGCACAAAGATGAGTGGGACAACCTATTCTCCAAAGCATTTGAGAGCAAGACTTATCAAGGAAAGATCCATCCTAGAACTAAGAAGAAATTTCCTAACAGTGAGAACAATTAATCAGTGGAAAGGGTTCAGATAGCTATGGGTACATACAGAGGTGGGATTCAGCAGGTTCTGACAGGTTCTGGAGAACCAGTAGCAGAAATTTTGAGCAGTTTGGGGAACTGGCAAATACCACCTCTGACTGGCTCTGCCCCCATCTCTTCTTTGCCTCCCGAGTCCCAGTTGATCAGCTGGGTCTTCTTTGGTTGCCCTGCACAGGAGAATGGAGCTGGAAAACAGGTTAGTGGGGTGGGGAGGGAATGGAGTTTTTGCAGTAACCTTCCCCCAGGAGTGGGGAGGGAATGGAGATTTTAAAGTATCCTTCCCCTGCTACACCCACCAAGCCATGCCCATCAAGCAATGCTATGCCCACCAAGCAATGCCCACAGAACCAGTAGTAATAAAATTTTGAATCCCACTACTGGGTACATAATCCCTGGAGATTTATAGGAAGACATTGCACAACCATTTGTCTGGAATAGGTTCCTGCTTGAGCAGGAGTTGGACTAGAAAACCTCCAACTCTGATATTCTGTTATACATAATGTTAGAAGTACCCTTAATGTTAAAAGTACCCTTTCCAGATGTCCAATAATATAGATTCTTAACACCGGACAGTTTAAAGTTGGTTCAGACATTCAGATACAGATCAGAAACACATATAGAATGAACAGGATATGCTCATAAGTAATCTTACCAGGATAAACATTAAGATTGTAAATCAATGCCAGAAACATTGATTAATTAGATTAGGAGAACTAGAAGGTTGGGGTTTTTTTGTTTTTTGTTTTGGCATCCCTGAAAACTCCATTGTCTTGTTGCTCTATAACTGTCCTGAATTTTTATTAAAGCCTACTCTTAATGGCCAACTGATGCATATCCTATTTGATGAAAAAAAAACAAAAATAGTTCCTGCATCAGTATAGGAATACAGTGTCAACTATTAATTGTAATCCTGCAACGAAACGGCCAAAATCCTTCTCCAAAACTAGATATGTTGACAGGCCCTAAATGTAGCACGGGCTGTAATATATAGATGTGTGCAGTTTGGCTTGGTAAAACAGCTGTTGTGGCTTGACACAGAATTATTTATGATAACTGCAGTACAATTCATCGAAACTCCCAGAGTTCTGTGCATATCACCTGGCAGATGTGTAATTGGACAAGGAGCCCTTCTGTGGATGCAAGCACTGCCACGCAGAGGCTTTTTTTGTTTTACACCGAGAGCAGTTTGGTTGACCTCAAGAGCACTCCGGACGTCGAGTACATTATGCCTGACATAAGGGAATGCTCCACAATTGCTCTCTTGAGACTCCACATTCGAGGAAGCCAAGAACAAATTCCATTCTCCCAAAATTGCAAAATGGCTTATCCTAATACACATTACGAAGAAGGAAAAGAAAACAGGGAGCTTCAGCGACTGCCCTCTTAAGCCCAAGTCCTATTTCATAAGTAAATAAACCCTTTTTGGTTATGACTCTCTTGTCTGATGGAGCCTCAAAGAACTTTCATGTTGCCCTTCAATAGGCTCTAGCCTCTGCTGGGGACCCATGTGGTCCCATACTCCTTTATTATGGTTTACTGTTGACCACAGAAATGCTGAACCAGTCTGGGCAACTCTCCTATGAGGAAAGGTTGAGATGTCCTGGATTATTTTTTTTAGCTAAAAAGTAAAGAGAGACATTAATAGAATAGAATGGAATGGAATGGAATGGAATGGAATGGAATAGAATAGAATAGAATAGAATAGAATAGAATAGAATAGAATAGAATAGAATAGAATAGAATAGAATAGAATAGAATAGAATAACAGAGTTGGAAGGGACCTTGGAGGTCTTCTAGTTCAATCCGCTGCCTAGGCAGGAAACCCTACACCACTTAGGAAAACATAAGAGAGATGTAAATTATTATATAATAATAATGTATATTATTATTCTAAATATAAAAGAAACCTGCTAGGAAGATGTTTTCTTCCTGGTGTTAGAAAGATCCATTAGTCAGTTTTCAGGCTGAGATTCTGTATGAAGAGAGCTTTAATCATGCTTATTGATGACCCGGAGGCATACCTGGGATGGAAGGGATGCTTTTATTCTTGTGCTTCTTGATCTCTCATTAGCTTTTGATACCATTAACTAGGGTGTCCTTTTGAATATCCCCAGGGGAAATGGGGTTGGAAATTGGGAGTACAGCCATGGTGGTTCTCTTCCGTCCTTTTTTCCTAGGTTGACTGCAGTCAGTGAGGGGTGCATTGGTGCAGTGGCTAAATGATGCCACTGGAACTGCCAGCCATAAATGAACTGCACTGTGGTGGTTCGAGCCCAGTTCTGTGAGACCGAGTGACCTCCTATTACTCGATCCCTAGCACCTGCCCACCAGCAGTTCGAAAACATGCACTATTGCAAATAGATAAATGGGTACTACTTTGGTGGGAAAAATGTAGCTGCGTTTATGTGTGTGGAAAGCAGAAACTGGCAATGGACCTGGCCGGACATGAGGTATCATGACATGAGGCGAGGTGACTCTGGCAGAGGAAGCCAGGAAGAGTCAGCAACCTGAGCGCTGCTAGCTAATTGGTGTAATGCTAGTTCTCCCCCTGTGGTGCATCTAGGCTGTCAGGACTGCCTTGTGTCTATCATGTGTAGATTTCCCTACCACATGCTAAATAAAGAAATAATGCAGTCAATGTTGGTTGAGGGGGAGAAGTCACTTGCTAGGCCCCTCCTTTGTGGAGTGCCTCAGAGTTTGGCACTTTCTTAGATTCAGAATCTACATGCAACTACTGGATGAGGTCAGTTTGGGGTTCAATCAGGGGTGGGTTTCAACCGGTTCTGTCCACCTCTGTAGAACCGGTAGCTCTGAAGAGCAACAGACATAAAACCGGTTCTGTGTCTGCTAATGTTTTTGCCCACCCACCCAGCCAGGCGCTTACCTGACCTTTATTTTCTGATTTTTTTCAACTTCAGCTGCCGTGCGAGGCACAGCTGCAGTTTAAAAAGCAGGAAAAAAGGGCTTTTTGAAAGGCTGCTTCTCTGAACGCAGCATGCTGAGGACGATTTAGAGGCGCACACTGGCAGCGTGCAGGGAAGTACATCGTAAATCACCGAACCTCGTAAATGACCGAATTGGTAGTTAATCCTGTTGGATCCCACTCCTGGGTTCAATATTATCAGTATGCTGATGACACCCAATAAAATTTTGGATATCGTCAGCATACAAGTGGAAGTCCTATTCCAGTGCCCAAACGATAGAGAAGGCTAACAAAATTAAATAGCTATGGATATTTAGGGTCTTCTTGATTAGGGAAGATGCTAACTTTAATCCAGAGTGGGATTGCATTTACTTACTTAAGCATAGCTGTAATCTTGGGTCTTCTGGGATTCATAGTTTAATTTCAGTGCCAAAGAATAGAATAGTTTACACACCTTAATCTGATATATCAGTTGTACCCATTACTGAATAAGGAGGCCCTTCTGACAATTCTATATAAGTCATATAGCTTGACTATTGCAACATACTGTATATGGGCTCAGTGGTAGGATTCAATTTTTTTTACTACCAGTTCTGTGGGCGTGGCTTGCTGGGCGTGGCTTTATGGGCATACTGTAAAACCTCCAGTCAGAGCTGGTATTTGCTGATTCTTCAAAATTTCCACTAACGGTTCTCCAGAACTGGTCAGAACCTGCTAAATACCACTTCTGTATGGGCTGCCCTTAAAGACCACTTGGTAGTTCTAACGTATCCAGAATGCAGTGGCATGGTATTGATAGGTATGTCTTGGTATGCCCATGTGAATCTTTTGCTATGCATTGGCTGCTGGTCTACTTCCAGGTGTGATTCGAAATGCAGATTATGATATATTTTTATTTATTTATTTATTTGATTTGTCAATCACTTACAAGATAATAGGTATAAGTATAAATATGAGTAAGAATACAGGAAATAGGTACGAATAAATGGGGACAATAGGACAGGGATGGTAGGCACGATGGTGCACTTATGCATGCCCCTTTCAGACCTCTTAGGAATGGGGTGAGGTCAATAATGGATAGTTGAAGGTTAGAGGAGTGGGGGTTAGAGGAAGTAACAACAGAGTCAGGTAGTGCATTCCAGGCAACAACCACTCTGTTGCTGAATCTATAATATCTTACATGGCACAGGGACCAGTTATCTGTGGAGACATCTATTCCTCCTGCTGTTGGCCTGTGTAATGCAAACTGACAGGATTGGCATGCTTTGAGTCTCTTCATTTAAACAGTGCCTGCTCTCTGGAATGAAGGTCTCCTTGTAATCTAGATGGCTCCCATCCTAACAGCATTCTGGATAGCCTGGAAATCTGGTTTTTCTCTCAATTCTTGGGCTGGTGGTTGGAACCAATTGTGAGTTCTGTTATTGAGCAGATCTGCCATCTTGTTTTTTTATCTGCTTTTCTTATTATGCAAGAGAATGACATTTCAAACAGTTATTTCTATATCTAAAAGAAATAAATGTAAACACTCTTCATAGTAGGAAAAATTTGAAAATCAACATCTGTGGTGAGGCTTAAAGATGAGAAAAGTTCACCCATCTTTGGAGCTGAAAAGTATTTTGTGAGAAGTCTTAGCCCACTGTGACTTGTTCATGGTCTGCTGAATAAGATCTTTTGCCATGTATTTTACTGTGGTGCAGAAAGAAGTCCGAATGAAAAGCTGTCACCTGCCCTATCCTCAGAGAACCTCTATGTGATGATCCAGGGTGGGATACAAAAGCAACAAAGTCACAAAAACAGGTGAAGTCCCTTTAATTCCCTCAACTTGGCTTTAAAGGTCCAATTATCATTGACTGGAGAAAAAACTCCCCCACAAACAGTTGCAAAAAGGAAGAACTTCCATTCAAACTCAAAATACATATAAATTATAAATAGAAAAAACAACAATACAAACCACACTGGAGAATTAAAGAGACAAGACAGGATAAGGGCTTGAGCATGTCTACAGATATTGAAATACACACACTGGGAAGGATGCCAGAACTCAGATAAGAATTGACAGACTAGAAATATTTTCACGCTTTGCTTCCTCACAGCTACAGCCCATGAAGGGGATCGAGGCCCTTTCCTCCCCTGTAGACCACACTATTCACGTTTCTCCCTTATCTGCTCCTCCCTGCGTGCCCTAGGATGAAGAGGGGATGGGCCTGGGTCTTCTTCTGAATGCCCAGCCAGCCCGTGCCCTTCCCCAGTTTCCTCCACAACCTCCGGAGCCACACTCCCACTCCCTGTTGGCAGTTCCTCCTCTCCCTCGGAATCAGATTCTAACAGGGGCATGACACTCTAAGAATCTTTCCCTGACACCAGTTTTTGGCCCTGTATGTAAACAGAGCTAAACCCTGACACTAACTGTAACCCTAATTTAATTTTAAGTGCCAATGGGATTTTACTATGTATTCTACCGTGGGGCAGAAAGCAGTCAGAATGAAAAGCTATCACTTGCCCTGTGCTTAGAGGAGCGGTGAGAATCTTCCCCCAACACTGCTTTTGGCCCTGAGTCTAAACTGAGCTAACCCTAAACCTATTGTCAATTAAAATTAAGTTAGGGTTAGCGCTATTTAGACTCAGGGCCAAAAACTGATGTGGGGAAAAGATTCTTAGAGGTCTCCCAAAGATAGGCCAGGTGACAGCTTTTCATTTGGACTTCACTATGCATCACAGTAAAATACATGGTAAAATTCAATTGGCTATTAAAATTAAATTAGGGTTAGGGTTAGCTTTGGTCAAAATCGGGAGAAAAACTGGTGTTGGGATAAGATTCTTAGACCATTTCTCAGGATAGGGCAAGTGACAGCTTTTTGTTCAAGTCTTTCCCCCACACCAGTTTTTGGCCCTGAATACTGATCTCACCCTAACCCTGATTTAATTTTAATAGCCAATGGGATTTTACCATGTATTTTACTGTGGGGTGGAAAGAAGTCCGAACGAAAAGCTGTCACCTTAGGTATCACTCTGAAGTGCTACTGTTGTTGGTTTATAAAATATCTGCTGTGAGTTTCAGTTCTCCTTTTCTTATAATTCCAATATTTATGCTTGATATATTGACCTAAAATGAAACCCTATGAATATTGAATTGGGAGTGAATTGTACTACATATTAGCTGCCTATTTCAGAATTTCAATCCTTTTGGCAGCTAACCTAATATATCAAGTGCAGCCAGTAAAATAAACTTTTTAATTGAATTGTTGTTTGATCTTTCATATTGATTAGCTACTTGTGAGTAGGGAAAAGATTGCATCTAAGTCACTTAAAAAATACATGTAGTCCTCAATCTACGATTATAATGGAGCCCAAAATTTATGCTGTTAAGTAGGTGAATTTTGTCCATTTTACGACTTTCCTTGCCACAATTGTTAAGCGAATCAATGCAGTTCTTAAGTTAGTAACACCTTTGTTAAGTGAATCTGGTTTCCCCATTGACTTTGCTTGTCAGAAGATGGCAAAAGGGAATCACCATGATTCCAGGACATTGCAACCATCATAAATATGAGTCAGTTGCCAAGCATCCAAATGTAAATCACGTGATACTGAAATGGTCATAAGTGTGAAAAATGGTCATAAGTCTCTTTTTTCAGGGCTGTTGTAACTTCAAATGGTTACTAAATGAACAAAATAAATTGAGAGCAACCTGTACATGAAACTTCGATTTCTTTCCTGCAATGTAGAATTTCAACATTAAGCAATTTGTGCATCAGATTTATGCAGCTACGGACTCCTCCGCTTCTTTAGAGTAGGACCTGTTTTCCCTCTCGCTCTGGGATTGATTAATGAGAAAAGTGTCAGATCTAAGTTACAGACACATGACTAACAGGACTATAAAAGTCACACGTGTTGTCTGGCCTAGAAATAGAGACAGTTCTTACAATATCCAATATTGTAGCAAGAATGTTCTGTGCCTTCTTATGGAACAGTCCTGGAAATTGTCTAATACTCTGAAATTATTATGATTTCTTTCATTATGAAGATGTCTTAGATCTTGTCATTCCATTAGATAATAATTAAAAGACCAATAGATGATGCTTTGGAGGAAATTCCTTAAATGCTTTATGATCTGCAGAATAAGCTGCTGCTTTTTCAATTCATATCTGCCTTCTGGAAAATTTCCATATGTATTCAGATTTGGGAATAAAGGTTCAACTTGACAAAGCTTTTTTATGAAATTATGTATATGTAATTTGATTTGAAAATGCTAAGAAAAGTCTCTGAATTCGCTGTGTCTTAAGACTAGGGTACTTGGGGTTATGTTACAGTGAACATAGGAATGTTTACTTCAGATACACAGAATTGCTTTGAAAAGCTTATTAGATTTTCTTTTTTGCCCAAGTACTAAATATAAATTTCTAATTATTTCTCAGACTCTAAGGAATAACATTCTAGATTTTCTATTTCTCAACTAGTGTTTGTTTACATTAAAAAAAAAAAGCTACACCCGTAAGAGCTACAGTAAGCCAAAGACAGCTTTTTGGACTATAACAGGGGTGGGATGCTACCGGTTCTGCCTGGTTCTAGTTGAACAATTTATTGAACAACATGCTTTTGAGTACTTGGATAGGCATGCCATAGTTAACAGCTAATCTAAAGTGCTTTGTAGGTGAAACTTGACAATATCCATGGCCAACCTCACAAATGCCTACATTCCTATTCTATTTTGAGAGAGGGAGAAAGTGAGAAAGGTGGGGCCCCCTGTTAACTGCTTATTTTTAAGAGCAGATTCCAAGTAAAGGGGTCAACAAAAGCAGAATTGATTCTGACTTCTTGCATCCAGCCCCTACTGTTTTCTGATTTTGCTATTAGTTTGTTCTGCACCACCTCCTTCTCTTTGCAAGCTGTCCACAGATGGAATTTCCAAGGGTCTGTTTTATTTCAAGTGTTCTTTGTCAGAATCTGTTCTTTCCCCTCTCTCCTACCCTTCAAATTTGGCGTGTCAATTTCTCCCTTTCCATTTCTCTATTAATGGGGTGGCCAACTTTCTTTTAGTGTCTCTACCTCTGTGACTTCAACATCTGTCTGTCATGTGAACATTGCTTTCCCCATCGGTTTTTTTACATATGCCAGGAAAAGCAAAGCCTGCTTAATTTCTTCATGTCAGGTCATGACTATTTTATAGAAAAATTTAATGTGGTTGTTGACAGAAATGCTGGGATGAAATTCAGAAACAGTCTGGAGTGGTGCATAGTGAGCAATTCCCATAAGTGAGTTCTCAGTATGCACAAGCCAGTGTGCACAAATCTTTCTCAGGTGGTGAGAACTTTAGTCCACTTCAATTTATATACCATTGTAAACGTATTTGGATTAAGATAGTCTGGCTACAGTTACCATGATTTGTAAATCTCCTATTTAAATTAAGGCGATGCCTGAAAATGGGCTGAACCCATGTTCTCCTAATCGGACAATGAAGGAGTGGTTCAACATTAAACAGGACATGCATGGAGGGGGGTGGAGAGAGGAAGAAGAAAATGATAAAGCTAGGTAAACACTGTGACTTACGTACTTGAGTCTGATGTTGAGAGCAGATCTGTGCTGTGATGTCTTGCTTGCTTTTCATCACACGATTAGTAGCGGATACCTATGGATAAGTATATGTGATCTTTCCTTGGTTGCTCAATGTACTTATGAATAAATGTGACCAGAAAGCTTGTGTTGACATTTGAGATGTGTTGATTGGAGGTGTAAATGCGAGAATAATATTGTATGCAAATAATGCCATGCTTTTGCCAAAGAGCCTGAATAATTTTTCTTCTTCTTCTTGTGCCATATCCATCATTGGACATTGACAATCATGTTAGCAATCCTATTTTTATCAATAGCCTCACTAAAAAGTGCTGTTGAATAATTTATGGTGAATGTTAAGTACATTAATCTATTCATTAACTTTATGTTCCACCATTTATTCATAAGCTCAATACTGCAATACTGTCCTTCCATCTATTTTTCCTCACAACAGCAGTACTCGTTTCATTGTTCTATGCCAACCCAAACTGTGATTTTTGTAAGCTGGTGGTCCTATAAATCTCCTCAGTAAATCAATCAATCTCTGATTGAGAGAGAACAAATGACCCAAAGCCACACAATGAGATTCAGTGACTAAGAGTGGACTAGAAGCTGGGTTTCCTTCCAGCTAATCCAGCCCCTTAACCACTATACCACACTTTATTGATTTTATATGGCATAACAGAATACAACATTGGTGCATAACATTCACAAAAACAGCGTATAAAATATCAATAAAATCAAAATATAAAACACTAGTACAGTGAATTATTTAAAAATGCATAATATAAATGATAAACAAAATTATGAATAACATTAAATTATGTATGAGCAGTTACTAAACTGGTTAAGCCTATGGCTGGATATCTAGATTGTTTAGCCATTGGACAGCAGTGCCCTTGAGATGATGTAGATCCATGGAACCTTATGAGGGAGGCATTCTGTTGCAATGTGATATAAAGTTTGTGGGATATTCTCACAATCACAGTTAGTATTATTAATCAGCCCCCATTTGTATTCCCAATTTTTCACCTGCCACAGTTCATCTGAGCACGATCCAGTTTTTCCTTGGAAGATCAAAGCCAAAGAGGCATTGTACTGGATCAGACACTAAATTAAACTATACCACACTGATGCACAAGGAGAATGGATTTGAAGATGCCAGCAGGCCTCAGGAACGCAGAGCGGGATGGAGCCCATTAAATGGCTTGTGAGATTGTTGTCGCCAGGGCGGAGGTGGGTGGGTGGACTATTTTATGACAATACTTATATACCTCATTATATGATTCTCTCTTTTATTAGTTTTATTGTTTTTTATATGAGGTTTTAATATTCTTGTAAGCTGCCTTGAGTCACCATGTGCAAATAGGCGGCAATATAAATTTCCTAAATAAAAATAAATAAATAAGATAGCATATATTAAAGACCAAGGCAACCGTGCTTGACAGAAAAATGGTCAAGTTGAGAGATGTACATAATAGCTACAGCAAATAGATGGATTTATGTATTTGGTAGAATGATTACTAAAAATGGGAAAACAGAAATTTAGAGACGTGCAAACCGTGGTAGAAAGTAAGCACCTTATTGAGGGGAAAGAATGTTTATTGGGGGGAAAGTGCTTCTGCTTGCCTTGTTATGTGGAAGGGATAGTTAAGTCTATCAAGAGAAGAATAAAAGTTGAGTAAAATGGGAATGCTTGTCATAAAACTAGAGGAAGGGTCAGGAATGAATGAATGGATGCTGAAAGAATGTGGATTGTGTACAAAAATGAGTAAGTAAGCACATTAGGATACTTTAGTCACATAGGAAGAATAAAACTGCAAAACAAGTATACAAAGGAGAATGAATGAAAGAAGAATGAATCAATGGGGAGACTGAAAAATCATGTTAGATAGAATTGATTAGATTTTGGAAAAAAGGTGTGAGAAATTTAGAGACTTAGAAGGCATTCTAGTGTTATAAACAGAACTTCTGCTAATAGTTTTAAGGAATGTGTTTTAATTCTTCTCTTGACTGAGAACTTTTATCCTAGAAATGTTTGTGCTGGAAATGACTTAAGTAATTAATTTGACATTAATTATTAATTAAGTACAGTAATTACCTGGGTATTAACTTGTCTTTTCATCATTTTATAATGTAAACAAATTTTTAAACTGTATTCTGAGGAACATCAGGTTTTTGTGAGAACTTGATGAGTTTCTCTTGGAGGCTGTGAGTTAAAAAAAACACAACCAGTTTGCAATCACTGGAGTTCTGCCTCTTGCTAAGGTTATTTTTTAACCTTAAATAGATATTGGGTCCTGAAAAAAAATCATAATATATGGAGAATGACAGTGCTGGGAATCTTAACAAATTAATCAAACAACAAACAATATATTCTGCCCATCGGCATGTAGTAATTGTAACTGAATTGTACAAATTGTCCTTTCAAATATCCAGGCTGAGGATAAATTTTGGCCTGGTGTTCCTTACCTGTGTAGGAGAAATTGCACATTGTACTTTGACTCTTGCCACTGCTTTAGAGAATGTGGAGTAGCAGAACATTCCTTTAATTTTGAGCAAACTCGAGTATACTTCTCGTAGCTTAAAAGGCACAAACTTTTGTTGTTTGAGAAAGTAAACTCATCTGATGTCTAAAATACTGAATTTCCCTCCCCTCAGATTGCAATTCTGCAAGGAACTCTACACCAGAGTCTATTTAGACAAGCAATATATAGGATAGTTTATTGATTTTTATTTGCTACCTTGTATATAAGATTTGCATGATTCTCCTTTCTTTCCCATGTACAAGGATATTTGACTTTGTTCTTTAAAAAAAGAGTATTAAGCTTGTTTGGGTAAGAGAAAAAAAGGAGAAGTGCATTAAGCTCTTTCCACTAGGGCTGTTGAAACCCTGCTGACCACTAAGAGTACAGAACCTTTTTAGCCCTTTACTGCCATCTTGTGGTCAACTGGGTTTTTGCAGTGCAGGTCTGGGATCTTTTTTCCAAGTGTTCATGTTTCTTTCTGTCTAAAGAATTATCACCCTTTCTTTGCTGGACAGACAGGCTTAACTGGGGCTGAGATTTATTTTCCCTTGAATTTAGCAAGAGCTATTCCCACATAAAATCAGACAGCATTTTGTGAAACTCTATGGAGTTTATTTGGGAATGGTAAAATCCTGGGAGCAACCAAGCATATCTATAAATGTAGCAGCTACAGCCAATGTATGTTTGATAACAAAACAATAAAGAGAAAGGATCTGAAGCACAGAACACACGGATGTCCTCACACCTGTGATTTGTTTGTGCAAATGAACATTTTGGAAGTATGGTTTTATGTTTGCTTTTCCTGCTCCAAAACAATGATCTGAGATGGAGCCACAGAAATAATCAAAGCTTGAACATCAGTGTTAATGAAAACAAAACTTAAGCATATTAATTGCCCAGGCTAATAAACAGCCTGATGAACAATGTGATGAGAGGTGATTCTGCCTGCTTTAAATAAACTCCAGCTACTAAGCACATTGGGCTATGTCATAAATATTTTCACTGCATTTAACTTTCCTAACAGCTGTGTTATCACAGGGATTGTTTTAAAATGTTATTTATCTGTTTTAGGCACAATAAAGTTTTATTTCAAGTGATTTAGTCAGGTCTAGTCAGGCCAATTTATATAAACAACTTTTCAAAAATTAAAGGGTCATTCTCAAAATATTATCCCCCCAAAGAGATATAAAAGCAGATTGGGGACCACAGTTGCTGATTTTTTTTAATCTTACAAAGGACACCTCTTTCCTTTATTTGTCTTTTATTTATTTATTTTATAAACAATATCCTACTTTTTTTAAAAAAGTGTTCCAGCCTTTACTGAAAAAGAAGAAATATTCTTGAGTGCATGTTGTTCTTACTTCCAACTCATTTAAATCATGGCAACCATCATGACTAAAGAGAAAATAGAGGTTGTTCCCATTGCCTTGTTCTTGTTGCTTTTAAAATATATATTGTTTACTTAAAAAAAAAGAATTAAAAGAGCATCTGTAATATGCATGTGTTCACTGGCTATGCCCTGCCTGTAAAATGTTGGTTACCAAACTAAGAATACAAGGAAGACTGCAATGCCAACATCAGGTGTGGCAGGTCTAACTGCTTGGTTGCTACACGAGGCCTGTTTCCAGCTGTTTCTATTCCTTGCTGTTTTCTAGATGTCCTTTGGGGTCTCGGGCTGGAAGATTTTGGCTTTTGGCTTGAGTTTTAATGGAGCTATGTCATGGCTTGGAGTTGTGAAAGGCTGCCTCTTCCAGAATTTGTCAAGTAAAACAAACTCTATTTCCGGATGAATTGTTGCATTACTAACTTTAGAATGCCTAGATAAGAAGAAATGTTAAAACCTAGAGGGCTTGATAAAATGTCTCATTGTAATTCTTTTTGACATCTTGAAGAAGTCTTCAACTGTTCCAAGGCATGGTTTTAGATTGTGACTCAACATGATGGCTCATTATGAATAAAGGAAAGAGGAAAACAAAGAAACAAACCAACAAAGAATTATCTAGGGTTGTGGTGTAGGCTGTCAGAATAGGCAGAAATTCTGGATAATGTCCTCCTGAACTAAGTTACCAATTTTCAGAGAGAAAAATCACAGTAATAATAGGATACTTTAAATACTTGGAAAATCAGCCCAGTATAGATTAAATAGTCCTAACAATTCCTAAGAATTCCACTCATTCAACAGTGGAACAGATTACTTTCAGAAGTGTTGGATCCTTCTTTAGTAAAGTGTTCACTGTGTAGCCTGTCAGACTGACAAGAATGTTATAGTGGTTAATTCTTCACTGAGTGGATAGTTGGAATAAATGTTCCTCAAAGTACCTTCTAACATTTCAGTTATGTGATTCTATACCACTTGGGAAAATGTTTCTGATTACTTCTGATTTCTGGAGCATTTCCAAGAACTAGTCAATCCAAAATACACAGTAACTGCAAAAATTCAACTTGTGGTTATTTCATTACTAGGAAATGTTACCACCTCAGCTATATTAATACAACAACAATAATAACTGTAAGTCACAAAAGGAAGATTTTAAATTATGTTACTATATTACAATTCTAAATTTTCCTTTGAGGACTTAATAGAATAGAATAGAATAGAATTGAATAGAATTCTTTATTGGCCAAGTGTGATTGGACACACAAGGAATTTGTCTTGGTGCTTATGCTCTCAGTGTACATAAAAGAAAAAATATATTTGTCAAGAGTTGAGAATCATAAGGTACAACACTTAATAATAGTCATAGGGTACAATAAGCAATCAAGTCATACTAGGAAACAGTCAATAAAAATAGTTAGGATACAAGCAACAAGGTTACAGTCATACAGTCATAAGTGGGAGGAGATGGGTGAACGGAAGATGGGAGGAGTAATAGTAATGCAGACTTAGTAAATAGTTTGGCAGTGTTGAGGGAATTAGTTGTTTAGCAGAGCGATGGTGTTCAGGAAAAAACTGTTCTTGTGTTTAGTTGTTTTGTGTGCAGTGCTCTATAGTGTTATTTTCAGGTGGGAGGTGGGCAATTGGAATTAATCTTACATAACTGTATAACTGACATAATCGAATGCTTCAGTTTTGGAAACATTTTTTTTCTATTGCTATTTTTCACTTCAAACAGTATTCAGGTATTAATTCAACAGAAAATTTCTATTCATGTATCATAGATTTGAAAAAAGAATGAGTTTCATTAATATATATTAATGCTACGGTTCTGAGACATGCCCTCTTAATTTTAAGTGAAAAGCAGTGAAAAGCTGCCACCTTATGGTCTGGATAAAACTTTATATGTTCACTGTAATAATTAATCCATGTGTGCCTTTCTGTTTCATTCTACAAATGTAAGCAAAATATATCTATTCCCCTTTTTATAGATAAAGAACATTGAATATCTACTTTTCACTGGTGGTTTGGTTGCTTTTGTGTGTGATGTGTATGTGTTGCGACTTATCTAAGACATACATTTTGATTAACAACACAAGCTATTCCTGCTTTTCTTAGTAGACATTCTCTAGATATACTGGACTTCAAATCCCATAATTCTGAGCCAGTATGGTCTGCTGGGAAAGACTGAGATTATTTTGTATTTGTGTTAGCCTATTTTATCAATGGTCCCCTAAGCAGGTTGAGATCCTGAATTGTTCTAATCATTTCAATGTCTCTGTTCTATCATGTTGTTTGTGAAGGGCACAAGCAACATTTTCTTCTCACCATCTCTTCCTATAGTATATCCATTTTTACAGCTGCTTCTACACCTTGGATGTTACCTAACCCTAAACAGATTTATTTGCTCTTCAGTTATTTCTCAAGACAACAACAACAACAATGACAGAAGGGCCCAAATTCGTACAATTCCATCCACAAAAGGTTCACGAGAGGATTTCCAATCCCAGAAACCGTATCTTTTGTTTTGCATTCTAATCTTTATTCAATTTTTTAATCTTCATCTTATTTTGAAATGCCTTGAAAGCTACAGCAAGACAGGTTAAGTACAAACAAACAACATGAACAGCTGTGAAGGGAAAAAAAATGAAATGTAAACATCTTGTAACAAACAAAGCAAACAAAATTATGATTAACTGTTTAAAATAACACCTGGGCTGGAGAACATCAAATTATCATATCAAGCTTGAATGTAAACAATACCCCATCATCTTGAAGGATTCAGAAGAGAAACAGATTGTTCTTTTGAAATAAGAACAGTGAAATCAAGTATGCATCAGCATCCCAACTACTGAAATACCATCTTTGTGCCAGAACTATGTAAGCCTAATCTCAGGTTTATATAATAACATTGGTGCTGAGTAAAGTTGTTCGGAATCAAGATCCAGATCAGAGGTGGTATTCAGCAGGTTCTGATCAGTTCTGGAGAACTGGTAGCGGAAAATTTGAGTAATTCAGACAACCGGCAAATCTCACTTCTAACTGGCCCCACCTCCATCTATTCTCTGCCTCCTGAGTCCCAGCTGATCAGCTGGGTCTTCTTCTGTTGCCCTGCACAGGAGAACAGAGCTGGAAAGCAGGTTAGTGGGGTGGGGAGGAAATGGGATTTTGCAGTAACCTTCCCCTAGGAGTGGGGAGGGAATGGGGATTTTACAGTATCCTTCCCCTGCCATGCCCACCAAGCCACGCCCACTGAACTGGTAGTAAAAAAACTTGAATCCCACCACTGATCTAGATGTAGGCTACAGGTCACTCCACACTCACCTGTGGACTACAGTATGGATGCTTGGCTTGGCTTAGAATGTTTTGTGCATGAGGCCACTGATTAAACTATGGCTTAGCATACTGGCTGATCTCAATACTTTAGATCCTGAGCTTTGCCCTGATACACAAGAAGTTGTGGGTGCTCCAACACTGGAAGTTTTTAAGAAAAGATTGGACAACCATTTGTCTGAAATGGTAAAAGGTTTTCTGCTTGAGCAAGGGGTTCGACTAGAAGGCCTCCAAGGTCCCCTCTAACTCTGTTATTGTGTTATATTGTGTTATATTCAATGTGTCTATAAACATTTTGTTCATATATGTGCAGTCACACTTATCCTTGTGTGCTCGTGTGCATACATTTTGTTGTGTTTTCCATTGATATATTCATGGATGCCTTGCATATTTGCATACATATATTTATATTTTACTGTTGTTTTGCACTTCTGGTTGGATGCTAACTGCATTTCGTTGCCTGTATCCATGGCAATGACAATAAAGTTGAATCTAATCTAATCTAATCTTATGTACTGTTCAGAGAAAAATGTATCTTTAAAAGAGATTGCAATGAATCTCTGGCATACTTCTGCCATGCTGAAAACAGAAATGTAAAGAAAACATGCCCAGTGAATGTGATCAGTCTAGCTTTCATGTCCTCAGCTTGATGAATGCAGGGTCCCTTTTGCTTCCTGACCTAAGGTGTACAAAACGTTTTAAGTTTAAAAACTTGCTTTCAGTTTGACATGGATCATTCTGATTATTTTGGAAAGGGTTTGAGACAAGATTTTTGTGAGCCTGAAATGCTACCACAACAGTTGGAACAACCCATCCCAAACTTGAAACAACTGTTTGGAATATGAAATTGAGTGCTTGACATTTAAAATATTTTTGCATGCCCATATTCTTATACTGTTTTCCACCCTTCATATTTATCTTTATTTATTATTTAAAAAGCTGTTGCCTGTTTCATAATTTTTCCTTTATAGGATTACGGTACATCAGCCTTATCCTTATTCTGTTGCAAAGAGATGAGAAATTTGAATAGTTTATATAGACTATTTAAGTCACTAATAGTGATCTACTTGGGGTGGGTGGCTGGGATGCTAATTAAGTACATTTCAATCCTTGTTTGGAGCCCCCCTTTAATTTAATGAATTACCAGCTTTTTCAAATGTGCCTTCCTTAGAATGTGCACAACTGAAGTGTAGTAATAGCTAATTAAATTAAGAGAAATGCTGTTCATTTAGTCTACAGTGAATTCAGGCTCTTTGACCTTTGTCTACATCACTCTGCGCTTGGAAAGTCCATCTTGTCAGCTTTTCCATTTGTGGTCAGATGGCTTGTCAGTCAAGCCTTGGTCCGTGCATTCCATTTTTTGAGCAGAGGGATGACAGATCACGACGGGACAACTTCCTTGGTTCTGTTGCCCACAAGCTGAGAATCAGCACACTCTGGGGAGCCAGGCGGGATCAATTAAAATACTTTGGATTTTTTTTTTTTAGCTCATTTTCTGCTTTGGCAAGAAGAAGCAGTGTAGTCTAAGCGATTCCCATTCCATCTGGGATTGGGGCAGTGTGTTATGAAGAAACTCTGTTTAAAACATAGGAAATTTATTGTGTTGGCATGTGCTATTTTTTGGGTTAGTTTTTTTTGTGAGATTACTTATTTGTTACATTATTAATTTTGGGTTAGATTATGTTCTTTATATGTAATATATGTTCCCAACTTTAAAGAACAGACCACTATAGACATCAAACTTGTTCTTAAATTGATTTTTTTTTTCAACTACAAAAATAGGAACTTTTTGCTAAACTAGTTCACTTTGTATCTCTGCAGATATCTTTACTGATGAGTCTCAGTGGCGCAGTGGTTAGAATGCAGTACTGCAAGCTATCTCTGCTGACTGTCGGCTGCCTGCAATTTGGCAGTTCAAATCTCACCAGGCTCAAGGTTGACTCATCCTTTCATCCTTCTGAGGTGAGTAAAATGAGAACCCAGAATGTTGGGGGCAATATGCTGACTCTGTAAACCACTCAGAGAGGGCTGTAAAGCACTGTAAAATGGTATATAAGTCTAAGTGCTATTGCTATCTTTCATTAATTAAATGTGGCTGTATTTCATGGAACTATTTCTCTTACATGATGCCGCATGTTGCTATTAGAAGCTATTAATATCTTTCCCAGATTTTGACAGTTCAGCAAGCTTAGATATTTGACTACTCATATATATTTCTTGACTTTGGTCTAATCTTGCCCTCAGATTAGAATGCAATCAAACTGAGTGCATTCCATTTTGGAATACATTATTGGACATGAATCATGAATGTATTCCAAAATGGATCCTAGCCCCAAATAGGGTCAAGATTCTTTCCCAGAAGATCACTTCCAAGACTGTTCTGCAATTAAGACTACATTTCTCTATTTACCACCGCAAAAAAACATATGGATACTTGGTCCAAACCTGTGAGAGAAACTCCTTGGTTCCAATGCATGGATCAATCTCAGCATTTCATAAGAATGAATTAAGTGTTAGATTTGGCATACATGATGCCAAAGGAGAATTTTAAGAATAATTTAAGGTTGGCTTGCAATATTGAAACATGATGTTTTATATTCCCTTCGCTGTGGAGGCAAGAATTCAACATTTGAAAAACATCTGCGAGGGAATTTCAATGACTCCTAATCAATGGTTCTTAGGAAAAAAAATGCAAACTAAATTCTTGTCTGTTTAATATTAAAGTATTCTAATAACCTATCTGTCCTGCAAATGCCCATTCAAAATCAGCTCTGTCAATAACTAATTACATCATCCAGCGGATTTTTAGGTGTCAGAAAAGGACAGGAATTCTTCTGGGGCTGGAACGTCTATTAAGAAGAGCAACAGACATCTGTTCTCCATCATCTTTCATGTCACTTTGTTTTCCAGAATTCAAATGTTTTTAAAATCATTGTTTCCCTTCATGTGTGATATCTTTATCCGAAAAACACTTATACCCTTATCATTAAGAAAAAGGTGCATCTACCATGGCCACACAGGGAATACAAGCACTAAACCTCACCAGAGACAAACCCACAAAATATGATTCTGTCTTCTTCTCCATTTTCTGAAGGGTCATCCATAGAAGTAGCAGGATTCAAGATCACTTAAGTTCATGTGAAAGGATGAATTCCTGATTGGGAACTAGTGTTTTTCCATTTCCTTTTCCCTTCTAAGAAACTAGAAATGCCCATGTGTGTGGATTATCTCACGCCCCTTTTTAAATATTGTACTCTGTGAAAATGGCTGTCAAATTGACTTCTATGTATCAGTTTTTCTTCTTTCATTCTTGATTTATTGTGACCAACATTTTAATATAATTCAATTTTATTTAACTTTTCTCTCTTAGTTACTACTACTGAACCATATGGATATGGATATAGATATATGTAGATGATAGATGATAAATGATGATGATGATGATGATAGATAGATAGATAGATAGATAGATAGATAGATAGATAGATAGATATAGATACACACACACACACACGCGCATATATGTATACAGACAGACACACACACACAAGAATGACACATCTGCGAAAAAAGACCCAAAATAAAAGAATAAGTGATTAATGAATCATTTAATGAATAAGGCACCTCACTTATACAATTAATCGATATCCATCTTATACAAAAACACACAAACCATTCCATCTCAAAGAGAATCCTCTCTCTTGTGACCTTATAATAACAGGTCTATCTGTAATTCACCCACAGGAGGCGAGAATGCTGCCATGTTGTAATGGTCTTATCTGACTTCAGTTGTGGCAGATGCTTAGTGCTCTGCTGGGGATGGATAAATTTAGCCTCCCTTATTTACTCCATGAATGCTGAGATGGGAACTGTTAAAGGAATCCCTGTGGTACTTTTTTTTTTTCATTTTCTTTGCAGCAAAGGAACGACTTGATAGAAGCCTTTCTGAAGGTCTGCAAGGACAAGAAAATCTTCAGGTTTTCATTGCTCTATATTACTTAAATCCATTTATAATTGGCTTTTTGGAATAGTAAACTTCAATGTAGATGCATTTAGTCCAGTCAATTTTCCATGTTTCAGTAGTTGTGTTCTAAGAATTAGTTTCATCTGATTGTGCTCCACAGGATTCAGATCTCAGGAATTCCCAGCACTTTGTTTGTTCCTGGATTTGGGGGTGACTGTTAACCACAACAAATGTTGCAAAGGAAGCAATTCTGGAAAGTTCCTGTAAATAAATAATTCTTTTGCATTTGTCCCCTAGTTACCACATAGCATTGTTTGGATAGTTACAGACTGTTTTAGGGCAGATGATAGGTTTCACTTGACAAGAATGTGGGGGAGGAAGGATGCAGTAGGTTAGCCATGTCTCTAGTGGAACCCAGTTTTTGACGTGCCTTTTGCAAGGAAAAAGAGCTTTAATAATAAGCATGTGTATTAAGTTTCTCAAAACATACTGTTGGGGTCATCAGAGCAACTGGCAGTGATGTGAGTTCTGTGACCTGCCTCTGAACCTTTCAAACTCATTTCCTGTCAAACCTCAGACCCAAGAGGACCAGCAAAGAGTTGTTAAGTTCTTCTCTAGAGCTGTCTCAAATTAGAATTCCAGGCATGACTTGAATTCCATTCCACTTGTCCTCAACTGGCCACTTTCCATAACTGTGGATTATGAATGTTTATGGCAGAATTATTATCCAGGGGAGCAGAGGAAATAGAAGTCATCAATAAGGTTCATCCTTTTGATCAGAAGAAAAACAGCAAAGAAGAAGATGCACCAAAGATGGTTATGGAACTTATTAAAGACACTGCAATTAACAGAGTGGTCTGAAAACGAGTAGTAAATTTAAAAGTTAATAGAACAGAACAAGAATAGAATAGTTTTGTCACTTTGAATGTACACTAATTGGCATATGTTAAAAATGAAATTTCCTTGCATACAGCTTTCAAAGGGTCACCACCTCCAATATACACTGCATAACTATAACAGAATAAATGAATATGTAAATACAAAAGTATGATTTATCCACATATATTATATGACACAGAGAAAGTTAAACTCTTAACTTAGTTGCCATAGATATATCTCAAAAAAGAGGTTGGCAATTATTTTGATTGTGTCTGATCATAATTTGGATTGGTTCCTAGTACTGTGGACTTCCAGTAGTATGGTGTCCTATTCATTTTTTCTGTCCCCATCTTTGACTCCACTCTGAACTGCTGCCTTGTAACTTGTCTACCTATGTCTACCTATATGGTTGGTTAGTGGCTGACTGCCTGTGAGTGTGTGCATAATCAACTATTTCTGAAGGCCTCCAGATCATGGTTAGCATCATGGATAAGCCTGTAGACAATGTCCACCCAGAAGGTTTGGGAACAGAGAGCTTCTAGGAACTGATGCCAAATGGCGAGTCTAGTGGCTGAGCTGATTCCTTGCACTTCTGGCCACTATTTTAAAAAAAACAACTTACATTTTTCATTAGTTCCTTTTAAAGCATCTGTCTTCATAAGCAGTGCGATAGTTCCATCTGAATTTTCTTTGCATGGCCCTTGGAACGCCCTTTCTGACTGATAGTAGTTTTCTACTACTGTGTTGATGTGGAAAACATATGAAAATAGACCTAATACAAGAATGTTAACCCCCCCACACACATTTCTCTTAAATCTTGCCCTGACCACAGCTACCTTGTGACTCTTGGCGTACCAAATTCAGTGTGGTCTTTGGCCACCAAATGTTGCTCAGTGGTAATCAAAGTTCAGGGAGGAAAAGGATAAGGAGCTGCTGGCATTGATTTTGAGCTAAGAAGAAATGAGGTTGAACTTTAGAAAACTATCTGAAGGCCACATTGGAGATAGGGAATGTCCATTCCCGAATGTTAGTTCATGAGAAAAGTGTGGACATCAGGATACTCCTGCATAGTAAGCATATATAACAGAGACGGAAAATTTGAGATGCAAGAGATGATCTCACCTCCCAGTTTCTTAATCTCTGACTGAGGACACAAAGAAATAAAGTATCTACGTATCTTGCCTCCCCTCCCCTTCCACCTCCACACTATTTATGAAATATGAATTAACTTAAAAGTAATTTAATTATTAAATTAAATTAATTAAAATGTCATTTTAACTACATACCGGAAGCCTTTGGAAGCAACATGCAACACAATGTTTGTGCTGTACTTTGTTGAATCCAACTCTGGTAGTTCACAAGTTAAGAAAGCTTCCAACATTGAGTGGTTGACCCTAGGGGCATTTTAGAGAAAAGAAAGCTTTGGAAAAAAAGAATGTAGCTTTCCCAATAAATGAAGATTCAGCTCAGTAGAATCGCTGAAATAAGTATTATGTTTGATGTTGCCTCTCCTTATCTGATGGGAAAGAAGTTGGATGGATTGCTATTTCTTTCCTGGAAGTATATTCATTGTTACTAAAGACATACTAGCTTTTACTGAAATCAAGTGTTGTAAGAATGCTCACCACAGTGGTTTAGTATTGATTTTAATGACACTCTTGTGTATTCCTGAAATTTCATCACTGTGTTCAGTTACTGTATAGGGGGATTCTTCTATCAAGATACTACAAAAGGCTTTTCTGTAACAAATGAGGAGAATAGCTATATCCTAATCTGTAGAAAGCAGGTGCTCTTAATGAGCACAAGAGGACTAAAGTGCATCAAGACTGGGGCAGTCGGTGTATCCTGGCTCCCAACCCATTCCCTCCAGCCACGTGTCCAGCACATCCTGTGCTTTGCTCCTCCTAACCTCTGCATGTCCAGCCAGGAAGTCTCAAGGGGAGGTAGACTCACATGTGCTCGAATACAAACACAGCTTTCTAAATGGAGAGTTTGAGGAGACGCGATTACATGATTTCCACTCTTTTCCAACTTTCCGTTTACAAGTCAGAGAGGCAGAACTAACAGAACCCAAAGACAGAGGAGAATGGCCACATGCAAAGCCTCTAATGCGTTACTTTACATAATTTTTGTATTTATATTACTTTTCTATTCCTGACATTCTTCTAAAGTGCTCAAGATAATGTACATAAAATCATCTTTCGGTGGGAGTCAAAGAATGAAATGACTCAGGCTGAGAAATGATTTTTAATTTAATTTAAAATAAACACCCATAATTTTATTGAAATAATGTCATATTTTGGCATTCATATTTGTTGTGGTTAGCTGGCAGCAGGTGCAGATGGCTGAAGAGAGAAAGAGAGACTCTGATGAGGGGCCAGGACCATCAGGGAGTGGACTGCTGCCTTCAGAGATTGTGAGGGCTGGCAGCAGTGATGAGGAAGTTCCCGAGGAGCCTGTGCCAAGTGCGCATGCGTGCAGGATTGATCGTAGCAGAGAGCAGTTATAGCAGCACAGGCAACTCGGGAGTAAGGGTGCAAGGTAATGGCTTCCCCCTCCTTCAAGAGGATAAAAGCCAGGTTTGAAAAAGCATTCTTTGCAGAAAGCAAAGAAGCTCTAAGGACCCAGCATTGTGTGTAGAGACTCCGGCTTATCTGAAGAATTCTGTCAAGGCTTTTCTGTTTGGACTAATTGGCTGCAAGCCATCTTTTATCTACAAAGAAGTTTATTTGTAGATTAAAGTTGTGAAGGTTTGAGTTGCTGCGTGTGTTTGAGATTTTCTTGCTGATAACAGGGTTGGATCAGAACAATATTCTAAATCTTGCACTGGTTTTAGGGCACTAGCAAAATCTCAAAAGATGTGGACGTAAATTAAAATATATTTAATATGTGGCACTTATGTGCACCACTTTATTGACTCTTATATTGTAGTCCTCTTATATTGTAGTGCCCTAGATCAGAGGTGTCAAGCTCACAGCATCACAGCAGTGTCACATGATGTATCAGGACTTTTTCCCCCTTTGCTAAACCAGGCGTGGGCGTGGCCAGCATGTGATGGATCTGGCCCATGGGCCGGGAGTTTGATAGCCCTGCCATAGATCATTTAGCTTCTTGCATTGATTTAATCCACAGTTTTTGTTTAGGAAGAACTTTTATCAGATGGCAGCTCAATAGGTTACCTTCAGCTTCCAAATTAAAGGAAGAATATTCTTCCTTTAATTTGGAAGCTGAAAGTAACCTATTGAGCTGCCATAGACAAGGGTGCATAGAACTTCATGTACTTCATGTTCTTCCTAATAGTAATCCTTACAGCTTTGATTCTGTTTATTGGTGGCAAATTTAGATATCATTTTGAATTGCGTGATAGAAGAAAGAGGAATAAAATATGTTCATTCTCTGACAGAGATCATTTATATACTAACTAGGGCCGTGATGGTGAACCTATGGCACCCATGCCACAAGTGGCACACAGAGCCATTTGTGCTGGCATGTGAGCCACAGGCAAACTTACCTCACTGTGCATGCGCGTGCTTCATTTTGGTTGGTTTGAGGCCTTTTTCGGCCTCCGACAGGCTTGGAAAAAGCCTCTGTAAGGCTTTTCAGGACGAATTATAGGCCTGTTTCATCACTTCCTGTAATACCAGAAGTGACAAAATGGGCCTATAATTCATCCTGAAAAGCCTTGCAGAGGCTTTTTCCAACCCTCTGGGATGCCGAAAAAGGCCTCAAACCAGCCAAAAAAAATCAGCTGTGAGGTGCAGTGTAGGTAAGGGGGTGGCTGGGGGAGGGAACTATTTTCTCTTGGTGTCTCCATCAAGTGAAATGAGGTGGAATGACTATAGAGGAGAGATGCTTTTCAAACAGTGGAGCCTCACTTTCAAAATGCTTTCCCTGGGAGGCAGACTTGATGCACAAGTCAACATCTTGTTTTAAAATAACTTTTCTACCATATATGCATAGCAACTTTGTAGTTTGTAGTAGTACATTAGTTGTACTACAAGTTGAGTTACTGAGGGAACTGGAATTATAGTAATAAAATATTAGTTAAAGCATTCCTTCTTTGGAACAAAAAGTACACGATTGCAGGGGAATTATGCAAACATAGTTAAAAGTGTTCTGCCAGGCTAATCCCAAGAACAACAAAAATCAATTCAGACAGAATTTAATTCTTTAGTTGCCTACAACCCAATAGACAGAATCTTGCCAGATTCTACTCTCATTTTAACAAATATATCCTGGAAGATTCCAGGGAGTGGCTATCCTAACTCTTCCTCTATCTCCTATCCAGTTCAAGGCTGTGCTGCCTCTTTTTGAAAAATACAATCTAGGTAAAATTCTGTTTGCAATCTAGAACTACACAACCAGCAGAGAATGAAGACATGAATGGAATGTCAAACTATGATTTCCTTCTGTACCTTGAGACAACCTAAAAGCAAAATACAACTTTGTTTCTAGATGCTGAAATGCAAATCATATACTGTAGCTTGGAAGACAGTTTCCCTTTCATCGCCCCACTCCCAGCCTGAAAAGGGAGAAGGGAAGTTAATTTTCCTGATATGGAAGGCTAAATAATCCTCCTACAGGAAACCTGATGAGAATTAGGGCACTCTATGTTCACAACAGTATATAAAAATTACTATATTCTGAAAGGGAAGGAATAAAACAATTATGCTGTTTCCTGGAAGGAAGAGAAGAAAACAACAAATTTTCCCATTTAAAGGTGAGAGGGTTATAGTTTTGTAGTGGTATGTGGGACTGACCTTGGGAAACATCTAAGGGAACTGTCAGATAAAAGGCAGCAGCGCCCTCAGCACAAACATGGGTGGGGCAAGAGGCTCAGAAGAGACCTTCCCTAGCAATGGTGGGATTCATTTTTTTTTACTACCAATTCTGTGGGTGTTGCTTTGTGGGCGTGGCAGGGGAAAGTTACTGTAAAATCCCCTTCCGTCCCCACCCCACTAACCTGTTTTCCAGCTCCATTCTCCTGTGCAGGGCAACCAAACAAGACCCAGCCAATCAGCTGGGACTTGGGAGGCAGAGAATAGATGGGGCCAGTCAGAGGTGGTATTTGCTGGTTCTCCGAACTACTCAAAATTTCCACTACTGGTTCTCCAGAACTGGTCAGAACCTGCTGAATACCACCTCTGCTCCCTAGTTTTTTAAGATGAAAAAGGGAAATATGGACTTTCAGACTTGCAGGGCTCTGTCAGCGTAGCTTTACAATAAGGTAAAATTGGTCAGTTGGTCATGTAGTTAGGCCAAACATGAGGCACACTAAAGGAACGATTCATAAACCATCTTGGTTGCACCTGTAGAGCTCATATGTCACCACTGATTGGAATAAACAAACTCTGAGCATGCTTCCTTATAATCTGGAGCTCCTACTTGCCTCCAAAGATGAGGTAAAAGTCTTTAGGAGGAAAGCTCATGTCTGAAACTGTTATGGAGGCATTCTATCCTTGCTATTTCTACATACTAATCTTGCTAATGATACAAGTTAATCCAAGAAACAGAGAAAAAAATAATTCTTCTTCAGGCATACGCACCATCTACATGGAACATGGAAGGCAAGAGAGGCTCATTCAGGAATGTAACAATTCCTTCTCTTAAAACTCTATGGCTGTACTCATCTATGTAAAGCTTATATGCACATTGCTGTGGAATTAAATTTAAAAATTAGAATTTTAGGATTTATCATTGACACATGGTATCAAATTCTTAAACAATTATATGAGTTACTTGAATATCTTATTTTTTTTAGTATTTTTCATCCTTTTACTGAATAATGAAGTTTTCTTTTTCTTTCTTTCAAATGAATTTTGTTTCCTGAACATCTAATTCTCATATTAGAATTAGTAGTGACTTAGCTCATCAAACCACAAGATTCTCATGTGAAATAAATTGGTCTTGCTATGAGAGTAATTCACAGAATACCTGGTCTTTAACCAAACACTATCAAATAATCTTTTGGAAGAGGGGGGAGCAAGATCATGTTCTGGCACTTTAGCTTTCCCAATTATCCACCATTCATCACTAATAATATCTATCGGGTATTTCTAAATCCAACATGAAAATCTGGCATCTCTCTTCCTATGTAAGGTTCCAATTTGTGTTGGATATTCCTAAGAATTATTTTCCTAGCATGTGAAAGTAAAGATGTTATATAATAATTTGCATACTTTGTCAAGTCTCTTTTCTTTGACATTGGTACTATATGCAGGCTGATCATTTCCAGCCTGTTGGGCTACTGTGTCAATTTCTAGACTTCCTTCCATAGTTTGGTTAGAACTTCAGAGATTCTTCTATTGCTTGTTATATTTCTCAAAATATTTTATCCTCTCCTTCCAATTTGGTCATGACCAGAATGCTGATCTAACTTCATATTTTAGTACTAGAGAGCCTTGTAAATAGGGAATATCTTCTAAGGTATCTTGTGTGTTGACATTTCTACTGCACAGACATTCAGTATATTCTCACCAATTCTGTTTGATCATTTTAGAATCAGTTTTTATTTACTAATTCAAGATTAGAATCTCCCTCCAAGTTTGGAGATCTTTTGTAAGACTTTCCTTGTTTTTCTGTTTTCACCTTTGATGTCTTTATCAGTGTTGTTGCTTCTTGTCTCTTCTAACAGTGCTTTGAAATTGTTTTCTTAAAATCCTTTCTAAAATCTTTGTCTGTCTCAGGTTTGGCTTTTTTTCTTTTTCTTGTTGGCAATTCTAGCATTTGTTCTTATGTCCACTTGCTCTCCTTTGTTTTCTGAGGTTTGGCAGTCTGTTTTCACATTCTTTGGCTTCATTTTACTTTTCCTCTGGTTCCATATTATGGGGTTCAGCACTTCAAAGCAATTCCTAAGGTTGTACTTGAAAATTATATCTTATCATACGATGGAAACTTATTATTGTCCTGCTTTAAATTGATCTGTTCACACTCAGCACCTTGCTATGTTGTTATAACTGGTGGGCTTGTTAAAGCATTCATGTTTAAAAATAAAGCAAAAATGGAACACTAATTTAAAACAATTAGCAACCGCAGTTAATATAGTCTGTACGTTTCTACCAGCCATAGCTCTACCATATAGAACTCTTGTGTTTCACCAAGTAAAATTAGCAGCATTATATAAAAAGAACTTACTAGAGAAAAGATAAGTAGTTGCAATTCTCTTGATCTTTATTACACTAGGATAATCCCCATGTAAGGTGCATCAGACATGAAATGACCAGGACTTCAATCAGTGAGTGTGCAATAAGTAATCCAGGTAAGTGGTCCATAATCCACAGGCTCTTCTAGCCGTGACTGACATTTGGTCTTTGAGCAGGAGTTGCGAGTCCAGGAGAACCCCAAGTTTGTGGACCAGGTCTGTCTGGAGTACTGTCACCCTATCCAGAACTAAGGATGGTATGGTCCCGGATCTTGAAGCTCCCTGCACCCAAAACCATTCAGTCTTGCCAGGGTTCAGCCCAAAGACTATTGTCCCCCCCTCCAGTCTCCCAGCCTCCAGACACCGTGAGAGGGCGTGATAGTATCACTCAGCTCACCAAGGGTAGAGATACAGAGTTGAATATCATTAGCATACTGATGGTACCTCATGTTATTGTGACGGATGATCTCACCCAGTGGCTTCATGTAGATGTTATAAAGGAGTAGAGAAAGTACCAATCCCTGTGATATGCCAAAAAAGAGCCGCTGTGGGACGAGTTCTCACTCTCTTAACACCAGATTGGAACTGGCTTTGGAGAAAGGAGACAACCAAAACCTAGATGTGCTGCCAAGCCCTAGAACACATATCTGGCTCAAAATATGGTCGATTGTATTGAAGGCTGCTGAGAGGTCAAGGAGGACAAGGATGGTTGCACTATGTACAGCCTGTTTTTGCCAAAGATCATCCATAAATGTGACCAGTGCTGTTTCTGTCCCATAACCAGGCCTGAATTCTGACTGAAAGGGGTTCACATGATCTGTTTCATCTAGGACCTCCTGAAACTGCCAAACAACCACCTTTTCTACCATCTTCCCTAAAAAGGGAAGATGGGAACCTGGACAAAAAGTATCTAGGCAGGTAGGATCAAGCTATGGATTTTTAAGGAGGGGCTGAACCAAGGCCTCCTTAAAAGACCCTGGGAACACCTCCTCCTGTCGTGAAGAATTTACCACTGCCTTGACACACCTGCTAGTCACCATCAAGGAGGTTTTCACCAACTTGCGGGGGAGGGGGGGCAAGGATCTAATTGAAGATAATTGCACTGCTGCATTGAGATTCCTGCCCATTTCTTCAGGTAAAACAGAACTGGAACTGTTCCCAGATGGCTGAGCAAGATCTTTCTCCAGGCATCTCACATGGATCTGCACCACTCATGGTTTCCAACTGGGAACTTCCATTGTGATGGATTATCCCTTTCATAATCTCAATCCAGCATGCCCATCAAACTGATAATTCTGATATGTAGGACAACATATTTGGATACATACACACATACACACACACATACACACACACACACACACATATATACACACAGAAAATTACATGTATATCCTTTTTAAAAACCACACACTTACTGTATATAGAAAGCTAGAGTGACATCTGCTGTTAAATTTCAGTGTCACTTTGCAGCATTTTAATCTAAGTGACCTATATTGTTTTTGAGTCTTTGCAACAATATTTCACAAAATACATATACCGTGTTTCTCCAACAATACGGCCTCCACCAATAGGAAGGCCCAGCATGTTTTATCGGCATAAAATCAAATTAAGCCCCTCCCCCCAAATTAAGGCCTATATTAAACATATGAAATGGGGGGGAATGGCGGGGGGGCTTGCCATTAGGAAATAGTTTTGTTGCATACCCGGATATGGTGCTGCCTGCATTGACTTTGGCATTGGTGGGGCACTTCGTATCAGGAGACCTTCCTCCACTGTTGCTTTCCCTTCTCCCTTGCTGCTGTGGTGTTTAGAGCAATGCCGTGGTGTTTGGTGCAGCCACGCGCAGCCAGCCAGGGCTCCTCCCTGCAACCGGAGCCTGGCAGAGACACTCGGCTTCAGGCGCTCCTGTCACCTCCTTCCCTTCGCCTTCAAAGGCAAAGCCAATTCTTTTAAAAATGACACCCTACTACCGGTACGACAAAGCCTCCCCTGCCCGAGAGGGCAGCACAGCCCCATGTGGGGAGGCGAATCTCCCGGGGCCACAGTGCAGGATCAGCCCACCCCAGGAGAAGCACCCAGCCGCCATCCCTGCCTGGCGGCGGGCAGAGTGAGAAGAGCTTCGTCTGGGGTGCTCAGAGCAGCTGACAGGCCGACCCTCCTGCCTGGCAGCAGAGCTCTCACCAAGGCAGCGAGCACCTCCCCGCTGGACCCTTCACTCATCCTGCCAGGGCTGTGCCAGAGTCGTGTGGGCTGGGCAGAGCTGGGAAAGCAAGCCGCGGTTGCGCGTCCACCTGCCAAGCAAAAGAGCCGGGCCGACCTGAGCTTGGCTTCTTTTCCAAGTCTCTCCAGTGTGAACCCAAAGGGGCCACCAGGAGAGGCCGCCCGAGGCAGTGATAGCACCCACCCATCCATGGACAGGGAGGCAAGGCGACGGCCTGCGCTGCGTCCTCCTCCGAGCTGACCCCACCGAGTCAGTGCCTCTTCCTGATGCCCGTTCCGCTGTAGCATTTGGAGCTGCCAGTGCATTTGGAGATGCGTGGGGATGGGGACGGGCAGGGTGAGGGGTGGAAAGGACAGGCGGCTTCGGGCTGTCTCCACCGGCCAGGGAAGCAGTGCTGCCATAACCTCGCCTCCCTGTCCATGGACGGGTGGGCGCTATCACTGCCTCAGGCAGCCTCTCCCTAAAATATTTGCTTAAATCTGGCCACCAAGCTTAGAATATCTGCCTGTTTCTCTTTACCAATACTGACAGTTGAGATGGCTCCTCCACCAGGCATTTCATGTGTGCAATTGTAATAACCAGTTCCAAGCTTTTTTGATCTTTGTCCTTTTCTTCTGTGCAGACTAGCATTTGTTTGGATATTTTTTGTCTTCCTTGGCAAGTGCTTTGGTGTAGGTTTGTCTGCACCCCTCATCTTTCCAGTAAATATCTCATCTGCTTGGTCATATTTTAAATCTTTTGGGGAACCTGGGGGGGGGGAGGAGAAAAGAAGTCCTATTGTCATGAAAGTATCTAATCCAGTAGATTGTTTAGTTGGACATCCTGCTTGTTCTCTGCTGTTGCCGCCTCTCACCAGTTACAAAACAAATTCTGTCCTTCACTTCTTGTAAAGAGCTTTGTGTGTCCACAGAGACACAGATGGAGGACCAGAATATCCAACCAAATAGTAAACAACAGCTGCAGGGGCTTTAAGGGGTTCTCTTGTTGTCCAGGACAAGCAGGAATGCTTTAGGACACAGGCTACATCCCTTTCTCTCTACCTCAATCATCTCTATCTCTATCTCTATCTATCTCTCTTGCTTGATGTATAGATTTGCATATTGTCTGATTTACAGAAGATTGGGGGAGATTGAGGGAAGTTTGTGTCTTTTCATTTTACGCTGAAACTTATGCAACATTTAAAAGAAGCGATTCATATATGTTGCAATGAAAGGAAAAGGGATGGTGCCTAAATCTGTTTATCTGATCCTGCCCACTGGCCTTTCTGAATCTATTTTTAATCTAAGTGTGATTCAAGTAAACAGGTCTTTTTTTTTCTTTTTTTGAATTTATTTTTATCTTTGTATTTATAATAATTCCATCTTTCATTTCAAACCATGTGTCAACTCGGTACATATATCTTGTGCTTACAATTATAACTAATACTTTCCTTACCAGTATAACAATGATCCCATTTTCTTATAGCTGTTACTTGGTATATCTAGTATTATTTAATAATCTTAACTTGTTTCTCTATATAGTCATCTAATCCATTTTAATTTGTTTTATTTTTAAACCATTGATCAAATAAATCCCATACCATATAATATTCCGTTTCTTCTTTTTCTCTGATTACCAGTGTTAACCTATTCATCTCTGCACATTCAAATGTTTTCTCAATTACTTTTCCCTCTATTGGTATCGTTTTTCCAATTTTGAGCAATACAATTCTAGCTGCTGTTAATACTTGCATAATTAAATATGTGTTTTCTTTACTGTGACCTTCAGGTACCATTTCTAATAAAAAATATTTCAGATTTCAAGTCTATTTGTAAACAGGTCTGACCTACAGCAGGAGGACCCACTGTTTGGGTGACACCTGGCTGAGGAAAAGAACAAAGCAAGCCAAGAAAAATGGTAGGGCTAAGCCAGATGAGATGGGCTTGTTCTACGACAGCTTCTTTAGATTTTTTTTTTTAAGACATCTTACTAAAGCTTCTGAGCAAGGCAGGGCCACCAAAGGATTTGGAGTATCAATATGCGGACAATATCTGGCTGCATTTCTCCTTTTTTTCATCTGGTTTGGGTGAGGTGGTAGATGTGGTAAATTAGGGCCTGGCTTCAGTAATGAGCGAACATAATCCAATAAACTGAAATTGTATCCAGATGAGTCATAGATACGGTGGTTGATTGGTGCAGCTATGGGGTTCCAATCTGCTTTGGGCATGGCTGCATGTGCTGTAAAGGAATACTGTAGATTTGTGAATCTGTTTATAGATAGAGCTTTTGCTAGATGCTTTGTAGGTGCCATGGCTAAGTTTTTGAGATATTCTCTTTCTTTTTCTCTCTCCCCTTGTGTGTGTGTGTGTGTGCGTGCGCATGTGCACGCACGTGTGTCTGTCTGTCTCTCATGTCCTCTATCATCTTTGGTCATCATCTCACATAGAGAAGGCTTGGCAGAGGGAGTTCATTACTGGAACCTTCAGTTCAGCAGTGGGGTCCTACCTGTTCCACTGTCGGTTCAGTGATCGCACGTGCACCTAACACGTGCGCACCTAATGCACACACAGAGCTTTCCACACACCAGCTGAGGCCTGCAGCACCAATCAGCTGAGAGGATAAAGAAGAGAAAAGCGCAGGGGCAAGTGGGAAGGCGGATCCTGTGCTTTTCTCTTCTTTCTCCTCTCAGTTGATTGTTGGAGGCTTTTTTTTTTTTACTACCAGTTCAGGTGAACCGGTCCAAACCGGCAGCATACCACCACTGCTTCAGTTTAGATTGCAGTAGTGAATTATATGGGGAGCTGTTATTAATGAATCTTAAACTCTATGGCTTCATTTAAAAATGTATTAATGTATGTTCAGGATAGTTTATATTATGATTTACATGGGCTGCATAAAGCCTTGAATACATGCTCAGTGTAAACCTGTACAACATTTTCTTAAACAATGGACACTTTTATAAATAAATCTTTCTGATGCTGAAGCAATCGCCTGTCTTCATCCTGGTCCTTTTCAGTTACCAACACAAAATACTGCATTTAACTTTCAACTGCTTAAAACTTTAAGCCTTTCAACAACTGATTACAACCGGATTTTCTCCAGATGTATTACTACAGTTCCTATGATCCCTATTCAACATTGGCTATATGGGGAGGTATAGTTTAGTATTTCTGAGAGTTAGTTGATGAAGACCTAGTGCATTGATTAAGAACTTTGGTTGATCTTTGGTTGTCTGAAAAAAGTCTCTCTTGGGATTTTATTAGTCTTGTTGATGGGGATATTTTTCCTCCCGGATAGCAAGGCTACAGTTGTCATTTCAAGTACTAATACCACTCTATAAAGCCTTAGTAAGACCACACCTAGAGTACTGCATCCAGTTTTGGTCACCACACTATAAAAAAGATGTTGAGACTCTAGAAAAAATACAGAGAAGAACAACCAGGATGATTAGGGCTCCAGTATTTGAGGGGCTGCCAAGGAGGGTGTCAAGCTATTTTCCAAAGCACCTGAGGGCCAGATAAGGAATAATAGATGGAAACTGATCAAGAAGAGATTCAACCTAGAAATAAGGAGATTTTTTCTGACAGTGAGAACAATCAACCAATGGAACAGCTTGCCTTCTGAAATTGTGGAAGCTTCATCACTTGAGACTTTCAAGAAGAGATTGGACTGCCATTTGTCAGAAATGGTGTAGGGTCTCCTGCTTGGGTGGGGGGTTGGACTAGATGACCTAAAAAGGTCCCTTCCAACTCTGTTAATCTGTAAAGTCATATGGAGATTTTTCTAGTACCTCAGGCTTTTCTCCTTCCTTATTATTATTATTATTTAAACAAATCCTGTTCTTACTTTCCATTTGGTTTTGGAAATGGTACACTTTAATGTATAAAATATACAACACTTTTAAGCTTAATTCAAATATGCTGCACCAGCTTTTTTTGTGAAAATGGGAAAGTCCTTTCATGTGAGCTTTGCAATGAACACAGTTCATCAGGTACACCAACTTCACTGACAAAGGAATGTCTCACCCCAAGAATGTCAAAACCCTCCAACCAAGAGTTAGCACAACTAATTAAGCAGACTGGAGGCTGACCTTTGAGCCATGTTGACATTGCTAATACACCCCATGCAGGGACACAAGAACATGCCTTTTACTGGATGTAATGACCAAATTAACTTCACTTTGTTCCTGGCTCCAGTTCATCTTTCTCTGTGGCAAATGTTTGAGACTTCTGCTACCACAAAAGGAGAGAAATATGAGTCATTTCGGTGTTGCAAGTCTCAAATCAATTAGAGCCAGTTTGGTTCAGACAGATTTTGTTTAAAAACTGGCTTGATAGACGGATGGAAGGAATCAGTTGCTTATCTAAAGCGGGAAACTTTAGATACAGACCATGGAAACTTCCAAATTTACCTGCCTCCTGCCAATGGTTACTTTATTTAGAATACCAGTAAAAATAAACTGTGAATACACATACACACACACACACACACACACACACACACACACACAGAGAGAGTTTGGGGACCAGTAATTATTACATTTTCCAAATATATTGCAACAACATAAAGAAATCAGTGTCAGTGTGGCAGAAGATAAATTCAAGGTATCTGTCTTCATTTATATTTATATATCTACACACTGGTTGAGTTGTTTAGCTGGGAACCAGAGGAGATGATGAGGATATGAAAACAGATCCTTACTAGATTTCCCATCCTAACTTGCCAAGCAGCACAAAGAATGAAGTAGCATTTAATACTCTGACTCCTTCCAAAGACCCATTTGCTTCCCATCTCCTCTTTGGCTAAAAACAGACAGGTGATGACTTTTGGAGGCAACAGGATATTCAGACATGCATAGTTCCAAAACTTGAGCAATATAGTTCTTAAACTATTTGGGAAAAGGCAAAAATAAAGAAAAATAAATAAATGTTTTTGTTTTGCTTAAACCAATAATGTGGCTAACCAACAGTAGAGCTGATGTAATCAAACTACCAGTGTACTCAAGTCTTGTTAGTAACAGCATAATATGAATAAGACAAAAACCCAAAGAGAAGGAAATTGATAGGCATCATCCACTATAAATAGCTAATTTTTTAAGCTGCCTCTTATTGAAAACAACATTGAAATTGGATGCAAAAAGCTGCATCGGGGAAAAAAATGTAGGTGTGTATTAAGGGATGACTTTCTGTTGAAATAATTCCTTACTTAAAAATAAAGCATTTCTTATATAAGTTATTATGTAATCACCCTGGCTGATTCATACATGTAAAGAATATCCTATCGTGAGATAACTCTGTCTTCCAGCGATGCTTAGTTCAGTGTGTGGACAGCTAAGTGCCTGAGGTAAGGTCTACTTTGTGGTGCTTGTTTGGGTGGATTCCTTACTGACAAATCAATTGAAAAGCGTCCATGCTATCAAAAGGATGACAGTATACCAGTAGAATTAAGCTATCACCCCTTAAGGTTGTCAAATTGTTTTTGATTGGTAGGGGAATTGATATATATTCTTGCAAGTTCACCTTTCAATTCTGTGCAGGTAGGACATTCTACTTGGAGGCTGTAATTCTGAAGGTAGTAATGCTTCATCTCAAAGTGTGCAAAGCATTCACAAATTCTTAGGAAGGCAAAGAAAGAATCCCTTCAAATATTCAGAAATTCACAGGGCTTTTTCAGTTAACAAGATCTCCATAGTGCATCACATACATAAGGATTAACACAACCAAAGCCAATTCATTGTGAAAGTGAAGCACTTTTCACAATGAGAAGTCTTTTCAAACAATATTTCCTTTCCCTATATTGATGATATACCACTCTCTGTACATATGGACTTCATATTGCATTTATTTATTACAAAGATTTGTATGCCTTCTGATTTATCGTACTCTATGTGGCTTACAATATTAAAACCCTAAAACCAGAATAACAGCACAACAGCGATTTCCAAGCACAATCTTCATGTATGCTACTTTTATAAGGGCTTTTCTGAGGAGCAACACCAGTAATTTTCAATGCTGTTGTTGCTTTCTATGTTGAGGCTCACATACACTGTGGTTGAAGTGAGTTGCATCTAATGGCTGGATGAAATTATTGAAAAAGATCTGTTGAGTCACTTCATCTCTGAATCTGAATAGGTTAACCAGGTGATCTATTCTTTATATAGTTGTGGGTTTTTTTGTCAAATATGACAAGTATTAAAAATGTAGCACCACAATGTATTCTGTTTGGCAGCTTCTTCACAAAAATATTTTCTTTTGTGACTTTCATTCACATGGAATAATTCTATGCAATAGCTGGAATACTTATTATTAATAGTTTGTTTAATAAGCCTAAAAAATACAAAGTTGTTGTCAGATATTTTAGTTCTATCTTGTTAATAAAAGACACTTATGTAATATTTTGATATTTTTCCTTTGGGAAGAAGATCTTTTCCTTATGGTGCTGACAAGTTCTAGGAACTTGTACAAAGCAATTGCAATTATCTCACTGAGATCCTGCCAATAGAGATGGAAATTGTAGAGGTTTTTTTTCTTCTTTTCTCAATTTATATTCCTGCAATCCTTTTATCTAGGATTACCAAATCTGGGCTGCAATAATCCAGATGGCCACTAGAAGTCAGCAAAGAGATATAGAAAACCTTAATTACTTTCCCTCACCTAACGGCCTTCTGAATTTTTGTTACCCAATCTTACTAAACACACACATACACACATTATCTTTGGAGTAAAGTTTCTTTCTGAAACAATTCTGTGGAATAGATAAATTACCATTGGACTGCAGGTTCAATTTTTATATATGGGTTGTCAACTCTTGCTAGAGAGTATCTATTAAAGAAGCAAATCAATGTTTCAGAAAAGTGAAATTCCCTACACTTGGATGTTAATCCTATGAGCTTTTTCAGGTTCAAGGAAAGTAATGGCAATGTGATTTTAACTCCTATGTTATTTCTCTTTATCCAATAGCAAGAGAGACAATCCAATGAAGTTAGACAATGACCAATGTTGTTCAAGCAACTCTTTAAAGTGGACAAATGATATGTGAGGGGCTTTGGGGGAAGGGGAATGGTAATATGATGACCCAGGGTGGGATACAAAACAAGCACAGTCATAGAAAACAGGTGAAGCCCCTTTTATTCTTTCAGTTTGCTTCCAAGCTCTGAATATCTTTGACGAAGACAAAAACACTCCCACACGAACAGTTACACGAAGAAGGAAAAAAGCAACACAAACCAGGCAAGATATATGTCCACAGATAACACACACTGGGAAGGACACCAAACTCAGCGAGGAACTATAAACTAGAGTTATTTACACGCTTTGTTTCCAGTGTTTGCCAGTACGCAGGTCCATACTCTTATTCAGTTGTCACAGCTGCAGCCCATGAAGAGGATCAAGGCCCTCTCCTCCCAAGTAGACCCCATTTCTCCCTTATCCTCTCCTCCCTGCATGCCCTAGGATGGTTAGGGGATGGGCCTGGGTCCTCCTCTGACTGCTCAGCCAGCCTCTGCCTTTCCCCAGCCTCCTCCACAACCGCTGGAGCCACACTTTCACTCCCTGTCAGCTGTTCCTCCTCTCCCTCAGAGTCAGTCTCCACCAGGGGCATGACAAGTAAGCTGTGTAGAAACTTTCTTTTTAGAGAGTCTTTCTTCTCATATGGTCAATGCCAGGTCAAAACCTTTCCATTATCCAATCTTTTTAAATTTATAGTAGTTCTGATCTCTCAGATTTAACATCTGGGCATTGAATTTTCAGGATCTACAAACCGTATTTAAAAAGTCCACAATTCTATTATCTATTTTTAAGTTCATATGATTTTGC
Source organism: Pseudonaja textilis (assembly GCF_049901715.1). Lineage (NCBI taxonomy): Eukaryota > Metazoa > Chordata > Lepidosauria > Squamata > Elapidae > Pseudonaja > Pseudonaja textilis. The sequence goes on from NC_141990.1 coordinate 241,470,009, forward strand.
ATTTCAATTGTTCATGAGCTTTAATTTGGGACAGCACAGAAATGTCACAAATGAACCCATGAAAGAATCTCTAGAAAATGTGAGTATGGTTTTTTTGTATCTAGAACTTTGCAGAAAACTTTATGCAGAAATTCTATACACTGCTTTTCTACCAAACTTTGAGGACCTCACAGTTCAATCCTGAGCTACAAATATTCTCTTCTATTGGTACTTCCATTTTACTTGTTTAGTTTCCTAGCTTATTAGAAGTTCATTGCAAAATCTTTCACTTGTAAAATTTTAATTCTAGATGTATTTTGTCTTTTCAAGTCTAAGTCAAAAGTAGACAACAGTGCTTTAAGCTGGTATATTTCTAATCGGAAAAAGAGCTTTCTTTTTTTCCACTGAAAAGCTGGAAAAACTGAATTTTTTTTTAGACAAACAAAACTTGTGCAGGAAGATGCAATTTAAACAATTATCATTCAGTGAAGGAATTAAAAAACTTGGGGAAAAAAACTCAAGCTAAAGATTGTTCAGATATCATGGACTTAAGTCAGTGCTACAAAAACAAATTGTTCCCAGCAATGTTATGCATCTCTATCCAATACATCTAAACAAGAGTTTGAATTAATAGAATACTTCATCCCTTGTTTATTTGATATATTTGTCTTCTAAAGTTCCCCTAAATACCACAAAAGGAGTCAATGAGTTAAAAGCTCCCATTGCTGTCCTTATGACCAGACATGGTACAAAGTTTCTGAATAATTTTTTTAAAAAATATATCACCCATGTTATTTGCCATAGGATGCTGACTTAGAAAGGAAAAATATTAGCTCTGAATATTAGAAGGATGTCCTTATATAATAATGTTGATGTAATACTGTGTATCTCAGAAAGGAAGGAGAGCTTAAATTTAAGATACTCATTAAGGAAAGATGAGACAGGAAAAAGATTTTTGGTTGCATAACCATATTCCCAGCAAATTTATTTTAGAAGAACCACTTGGGAAAAGAGTATTACTTTTCGAGAAATGTAGTAAACTAATACGAGAATTGCAACCTTCTGGATGGCCTTGAACCACAGCAGCCCTGGCCAGCAGGACTAATGAAAAGGATGCTGGGGACTATGTTGGTGCAATACCACTGGGCAGGCAAAGATTTTTCACGTGTCTTCTCAGTAGATTTTAAACTGAATATAGATTATAGATAGTCCTCAATTTATGTCCATTTAGTTCACAGCAGTTCAAGCTACAATGGCCTCAGAAATACTTGTTTACAACAGGTCCTCAAAGTTGCAAGCATTGCACCTCCCTTACTCCTTCCAGTAGCCGCTCTCCATTAGTAGGGTCTAAAGACAGCAACTAAGGTGACAATGGGAAAAGTTGAAACTCAGATAATCTATGATCCCAGCATGAAGCAACAGTCATGGCTTTCTGAGCAATCACAGACAATTCATCATGGCCAACAATTTAGTATGGTCAACATTTAATCTATTTCCAGAATTTCTAGTATAATCCAAAGAGGTAAACAAATGTACTTGTGACACTAAATTTCAGCTGCACTTTGGATGTATTGTATTAAATTTCACCAGACATGAGATCTAGATAGTTATCAGAAGAGACCTGTGGGTAATTTCTCAGGCAAATTCTTCCTTGGATGGAAACTACTTGGCAAATGTACTACTAAAGAATTTCCATACCTACAAACATCAGAAACATGCATGGAATGGTTTTCCTTGTGACTCCCCAGGGAAGCAAACCACTTTGAAGACACAGGATAGGAGGAGTATTGATGCTTTAAATTTTGTTGTTGGAGAAGGCTCCTGAGACTACACTATTGTGGATAGCCAAGAGAGCAATCAATCCAGAGTTTTCATTTCAGACACAATGACCAGGCTCAAATTATCATGTTTTGGAGACATTATGCAAAGTGCTAGCTCACTTGATAAAACCGTAATGGTTGAAAAGGTGGACGAAAAGAGGACCAAGTAAATAGATTCAATACTATCAGTTCAGGACCTGTAGATATATTCAATAAGATGGACAGATTCAATTACAGCAGTGAGAGGTGCATCATTAGACGATCTGAAAGGCCAGACTAAGGACAGATCATATTGGAGATTTATTTATGTGGCCACTAAGACATTGATCTGATGATACATGATCTATCAATCAAAAGAAAAAGAAGAAAGCTTCTACTTAAAGAAAGAAAAAACCCTCTAGTGCTTTCCCCACCAAGGATCAACTGGCACCATCCTTTCAACTTTCCAGAACATAGAAGTTATGTTCTGTTAAAATTTATTAAAAGTGAATGTTATACCTTATGTCTCAGTATCTATGGCTCATACTGCATTATTGAGCCAAATAAATATTGTTTATATGACCTCAGCATCCAGCTGGAGACTATCTCAGCTTTGGCCAAGGCCATGCTGCAGTGATAAAGACTGTATGTTGTGTAGTGCATGCAGTGAAATAGATACAAGTTGTTCTGTTTGAAGCCACATATGAGCTTGCTGTTGAAGATCTAAGAGCATATGATTAGAATGGGTATTTCCAAGATTCCTTCAGCCTTTCAAGGGTAATACTGCAGAAAATTGGAAGCAGTGATAGGTTTAAGTGGAATAAAAGATACATCTCCAAAATATAGCATGTTGTTACACTGTATAGAAGATGCACATATATGACACTTCTGTTTTCTTTGGAGAGGATGATGATAAATCCCCAACTAGAGGAAGTCCCCAAGCATTTTAGAACATGTTTTAGAAAATTTTGAGCACTATGTTTTGACACATAAAATATTTCAGTTGGAGGCTTCGGTTCAAATTGTGTCTAAGTTAAAGCAAACAACTGTGAGATTGGAACAACCATGGATAGCAGGATTACAGGCCAGAGTCATGTAGTTTTTACTGTTAAAGATGAACATGTTAAAACTAGATAATTATAGAATTGACTTATAAAAAGGGGGGATTGTAGAGCTGCTTTGGTAACATGCAACCATTTACAAATAACGGCTATGGTTGGGAGCACCATGCTATCAAAATAATATGCTATGGAAATTATGAGTTTATAAGGAATAGAATGAAGAATTGAATTATTTAGGCTAAAGAAAAAATATGTCCTTGATATGATGGACTTTACCCTTTGATATTGTTGCCCCACACTTGGAAACCACCATTAAAAAGGGGGAAATAAAATAAACTTGCAAACTTCATATTGCTAGAAGCAATAAAGTACATAGGTATTATCTGTGCATAATATAAATGTGTAGAGCTTATTTATGGGTGAACTGGGGTTTTTCCCTTTCAGAAAATGAAAGGGGGTGATAGATTTCGGTAGATATTGATAAAATTAGAGTCAAGGTTGCTTTATATACAATGGATTGTATATAAATGCACCTATGGTCAGGGATCTTTTAGAAATATCACTGAGAGCCCAGCCAACAGTTGACAATATGGAAGAAGAAGACAATGAATCAGTATAACCTTAATAACTGAGTGGTAAGGGCAGTTCAACTGAAATTAAGAACTATCTCTCACATTTGACACCTGCAGTACCCCTGCCCTGTTCATAAGCGCCAACAGGTTTGTTAGTTTAATGAACTCCCCACAATCTCCAGGTCTTCCCATTTAAATTTCAAATTTCACCCCTTAAAAAAGAAAAACAAAAGTCTGGGATCTGGGAATTATTTGGTTACCAGGTGAGGCACCTGTACAAGATAGGTGGTGGCAGTGAGGTCAACAAGCCATAATCCTAGGGGTCAGAAGGGAGGGACCAGGTGTAAAGATTTAGAAGATTTCTGACAAAATAAATTTGAGGCTTCCCTCTTTCAAAGGTGATTTAAATCTGCAGGTGAATTTGTCTGTTAAAATTCAATTCAGTTGCTTTGTATAACTTGTAACACCTTTAATGTGATCTATCTCCTACTATTATCAGTATTTGTTATACTGTATATGATTCCATACAGAAAGTTGGGGTTGATTTTAAGTCAAATGGAAGTCTAAAAAGACTTACTCCAAATAAAGAGTTAAAAATAGACTGCTGAACGTTGTTTATGTAGAACCTGCCAGATTCTGAAGATCTACAACCAAAAAAGTTTTCACCAGCCTTCACTAAATATATTCTATTTTAGCTTATATAGCCAATGGGAAATTCTGTAATTGTACATATTTATTACATTATTTTGGATATAAACACTGTGCTAGGTTTCTACTTTTCCTCTTATGACTAACACATTATTTTTGTTTGCTCAGCTTGCTCATATCAATTAACTTCTGTAGATCTGTCACTTTTAAAAAAAAAATCAGCAGTCTTATCTGTTTTTTCATTTAACTTTCTTTTTAAAGATAATAGGGTAGGATAATATGTCAGCTGGCACAGATGTCCTGATATTTTATCCATATAATCAGAAATGTTCACGTACTGATTTCCAGTTGCCTTGTCACTTGCATTTGTTCTTTTATGTTCTGTTTTATGAGATACAGCTTTGACTTTTTTCATGCTGGGGATGAACTCAATGGTGTTATTATAAAAGTAAATCTGAAAACAGAAAGTATTCATTTTAATTTATCCTTAATATTTTTGCACACTCCTTTATCATCTAATAAATGGGTTCTAAACTTCATTTTCTTTTCTTTTTTTTTGGTACTTTTTGGAAATCTCATTGCTATTTGAGATATGGTATTCTGCACAAAACTGAATCTGGAAGGAATTCTTTAGAAAAAACATTCTTAAACAAATATTTTTACAGAGCTTATATCTCTCAAATGTCTTTTATTCCCCTTTCGATACACATTCAGTAAAGTTTTACAGCTCCAATAATTTTTTTCTGTACTTTGCTTAGCTTCATGCTTTTAAAGATATTAGCAATCTCCTTTCTAGCAATGTTCAAAAGTACCACTACGTGCTTCACATTTGTTACCTTCTATTTCAGGAATCAGCAGCTTTAACTGAGATTTCTAACTCCTTGGAAATGTTTAAACATCTATTCCTCAGATTCTTTTGCTTATTTCGCTGCTATTTTTGCTGAGAAGCTCCAATATTTCTTAACCTTTGAAAGTAGTATGATGTAGTAAATAGTCCAGATTTGCATTTATTATGCTGCATGGGACTTTTTCACAAAATGAAAAAAAAAAAATCCTCTCAATCCCCATTAACAAAGCAACATTTGCTTAAAAATATTAAGCAGACAGAATCTCCACAACCAATGATTGCATATAATCCAAAATGACTTCTTGCCTTCATTGGTTTTAGTTGCTGGTAATAGTTCAGGCTTGGTTTCTGGCCCTGCTTTTAACATCAGCTGTAACGGGTTTCTTTATTTGGGACTTCCAATGCTCATCCTGCTTGAGGCCCATTAGCTGGACCAGATAGGGTGGCTGCTGGCAGGCCTGCCCTCCCCTATTTTGCAGGCTATGTTTTGTCCTCTTTTCACCTCTGCTTGCATGTGAGCTGAGTTCAACTCACCACGTTTTTTTCCAGGCGATTCATGACCAGATGAATCAGATCTTAAGGAAACTGTTATGTAAAGAAGCCTTTGGTTTAAAAGGAACTGTTGGCCCTATGAAATGCAATACTGTTGTGGAAAAAAAACCCAAAACAAAGAAAAAAGAGATGGGTGGGACCTAATAACGGTCCAAATAAATAAATAAATAAATTTAAAAATACTTCTCCAAACTGGCCAGCATGGCCATATATAACATATATGATTTCGTTGTACGAGGTGCAATGACAATAAAGTAAACTAAACTAATAAGGAAAGCTGAAAAACAATCACAAAACACTTAACTGCCCTTGCCACAAGAGGGTAACTTATTTATTAAGAGAAAACCAGTAAATTGTGAGCTCATCTGGCTAGAAATTGTGAATTATACAAATGACTAGTTGTTTCATAGTAACCACTTAGCAGAGCTATGCTCCTACTATAAAAAGTGTTTGCTGAGATTTTAATTTCATTTACATACACTATGCCCCATAAAAAATTGTTTATTTTTCTTCCCAAGGCCAAGTTGCAGTCTGATGTGTAAGTTTTCCAATGACAGTTCCAATAATCAGTTATTATAATAATAATAATCAGTTGTTATTATATTATTTGTATCTTGTAGCCATATTTATGTTTCATACATTTTTTATTTATTCAGTCAACACAGAATGAAATACATAGCTTAACTTTGCAAGGCAGATAACTGATATGGCCAGTTTATGATATTCATGGAATGTTTTGAGTTTAACAATGAAAAAATAGAGCAAAGAACAGTTTTTCACATGCAAAATGGCATTTTCTGTACAAAAATATGAATTTTATTACAGGATAACTTGGGATCTAAATTATACAATTAAAGATATGGTATTAACTATTCCACTGAGTAAAGAAGAAATGTTGTCATATGAAGCATCTTTATTACAAGTTAGTTAACAAATGCTAATTATGGAACATATATAAAATAATTAAAATTCCTATGGGTAGTGTATATTTTTAACAACTTTAAAACAAACACAGTCATTATTTTACAAAGCACATAAAAAAGTACTTCATATACAAAGAAAAGTACATGAATGTGCAAACACCATTTTTTTTCACAAGTGGTAATTTATCAGCTGAAAATGCTAGAAAAATCCTTCATTTATTTAAGTTTGGAAATCCAAATATATTTAAAAAAGAAATATTTCCTATTTTTTGTAGTGTGAAATCTGCATTCACTCTTCATTAGAAAAATAGGGAAAATACTGGTTTTTTAAAAAAGGTAAACAATTCCAGAAACTGAAATCCTACAAGTGAAATCAGTTTGTTTTGTCAATACTGGCCTGATTTGCAGGTAATGCTAAACCATGGTTTAATATTAGGAGGAGGAACTACTGAGAGCTTTGGGCCTCTGGGCTCCCCTTTTCTTTTTCTTCTCTATTAACAGTTCTTGATTTAGTTTTGAGAAATCATAATTTAAGGTTCATAATAATAAATTGTGGTTAATTTGAACTCTGGTTAGTAAAAAAATAAGCTGTTTGAAAAACTAATGGCTTGTTATAACCAACTTTAGTGAAGATTAAATCACTGTCCGATTTGACTCTTAGAATGGAATTTCATATGAAAGCTTCCAAGGGAAGGGATTCATTCATCAGTCCAAGGTTTGCAGTGAGATGTCCTTATTCCATTAAACTTTGACTTAGCATTACATGTGAACTCAGCCATTAACTTACAAGTGACGTTGCTAAACCCTAGAAAATGCTGGCTAGTATAAACAAACATTGAATTATTAATTTTAACATATTTACTTTTCAAAGAAAACATATTCTCTTTCTAGGGTTGTTACACTCAAAAGTCACTATGTGTTGCAGCAAGAAAAACGTTTATTTATTTTGGTTTGTAAAAAAATTGTCAGAGTTTTTTAAGATGAACAAACACATTGGCAAATGTTAAAAAATCTAAAAACATTCTTCCAATTTATGTGCAAAAACATGTAAAGTATCAAATTACATCACATCAAGCCAAATTATGTACATAACATTATCTTAAATTGTTGTTATCTTGCTAGCATTTTGCTATAAATAATTTACTTCTCTCCTTCAAAATGCCTGTTTTCAAAGACTTCAGTGCAAGTTTGTTTCGTTTAGTGCATTTTTTTTCTTTTTACAATGAGCAGAACAGCACACAAGTTAATATACAACTTTTGTATTTAGCATTCCCTCTTCCTGAGGCCTGATCTTGGTTTCCATTCATCTATAAAGATGAATTAACTAGTAGAAAAATGGCAAGTTATTTCTCAAGGCAGACTGTTCGGAGAGTAAGTGGCAGAAAAGAAACCATTTCTTTTAATTTATGGTGCCTTGAGTGTGCCTTTTTATTGGTCTCCAGGGTTTAAAGGTTTAAATAACCTCTTTCTCAGAAAACACTGCTAGTCTGAATATGAATCCCTTTTTCTAAAATAGGAAACTAAGAAGATTAAAGATAAATAAAGGAATATTTAAAAAAAACAAGTGTTCTGCTGGATTATTCATTCCTGTGTCTAGAAAAAAGTTATCCTGCTGGGATCACTTAGCCTGGAATTGTATTGAAGATTAGGCTTTCTGGACAATGAGGTTAGTTTGTGTCTTCCAAATGGAGAACGAGGCATTATATAAATTATGAACTAATTATAAAATTTCTTTTAATTATAAAAGAAATATGATGTTCTGAGCACTGTGGCTGAAATATAAGGCTGTTCGAACTGCAATAAACAATTCTTCTAGGAAGTAAGAGTTACTCAGGCATATCAACAGTTATTTTTTTAAATGATGATAATGAGAGCAAAAATAAATTCCTTATTATGCATCTGAAATGCAACTCTGTATCCGGTCCATCCACTGGTAGGCACTCTGTGCATCTTGCGCACAAAAATTATATACTCGTTTACTTGTCTTTAGCTGCACAATTAAAATTAAAAGATAAAAGCAGTATTAATTTTAGAACATACTTGATTTCCATACTTCATGCATCCTATTGTCATTACAGTCTTTGCAGCAGCAGCATTGCTCTCTACTCTGTTCTCATGAACTCCAAAAGCCTACCATTTGGAACAGAGAATCATGTCTATAAATGCATGGGAAGTTTGCAATGAGAAGCTGCAAACAAATCAAGATTTTCTACTATATTAGTAGTCCTCAACTTAAGACCGGATGCTTAGCAGCTATTGAAAGTTACAATAGCCTCCCAAGGGTTACTTATGATTCAGATTTGAAGTTCTGAGCCCCCCCCCCCATTTATAGTTAGTTGCAGTACCCTATAATCACAGGATCTCAATTTACAACTTATTTTTTGTCAGAAATCAGCATTTAATTCCGTTTTCTGGCAAAAACGTCAATTGTGAATGATGGATTTACTTATGGACACTGCAAAAAAAAAAAAAGGTCATAAAACTGGGTATGGTCATACCGAGATCTGCTTAACTATCAGAATGACTTGCAGCCATAATTTCAGGTTCAGTTACGGTTGTAAGGCAACTGTAGTTCATTGAAACAATCAGACATTTCCCCCTACTTTTCTCAGAAAATAAGTGTACCTAATAAACAGACTCATCTGCTGCAAAAAGAGAATTCTCTCTTCAAGTAGCTTTAAATGCTGAGACAATTTAGTTCCTTGGAAATTGCTATCCTTTCCTGTACAACGGGAAAGGTAGCAGTCTTGTAGTCTAATATGTGTTACCTAGACCATACAGCCTAGGGATTAGCTACCAACTATGGTAAATGAAATTTCACAACTAAAGAAAGTCAGGGAGAGAGATTAAATATTTTATTTCCAATATATTGTTTCCATCCCATCTTTTCCTGCTTAATTCTAAAGTTGTGCTTAGCAATCCTTTTATCTGCTTGTTGACTGTTCAAGAGCTCCCATGTCTAATATGTGTTAAACATTATTTTTTTTCTTCATCTAGTAGTCCATCCAATATCAAGCATTATTCTTCACAGTTTTCTGTAATAGATCCATTTCACAAATTTTGGCCTATTAATTTGGGCAATCCTGTAACCCCTATAAATAGCTGGTCATAAGTTATGAAAAAAAAGGAAGTATGGAGTCTTTGGCGCTTGGTGACTTTTGTGCAGAGGTTTCATTACCTAACTGGGTAATATCTTCAGTGCTAGAAGGGAATGGAGTTTGCTCTCTGTTAAATATAATAGCTCATAACACAAAATAGGAAAAAGATAACATGTCATGCATCAAAAAGATCTCTGAAAAACTAATGAACTATTTTACTTGTAACCAAATGACATCAACATAATAGCCAAATCAACTGAAGCCCTACAAAACATTTTAAGTAAACCAAAAATCTAGCCCAAGAAGAAAAAGTAAGAGTCATCTACAACATAGAGTGTAAGTATTGCAATTGCCACTGTATAGAACAGACAGGCAGAAGACAAGCAAAGTGCATCCATAAACACCAACTAGGAGTCAGAAGACATGATGAAATTTCACAACAAATGAACAGACTTAAGCATAGTTTCAACTGGGAAACCTTGAACATCTTAGATCACACTACATCCAAAAATGCTAGGGAATTACTTGAAGCATGGCATTCAGGCAAATCATCCACCAACAGGCACATAAATGAATCACATTTACACATCAAGAGATAATAAAAAGCTAAAAAAGAAAAGATCAGATTCCATGCCATCATTCTACACCCAGATAAGCAGGAATTAACACCAGGAGCAAAACCAAACCATCAATCCAACAGTCAACAACAGCCTAATCAACCAAGGGGAAAACAACATCATCACCAACTTGGTGGTCAAGACAAGCAACTGTTATATATAAACAGAGAGTAAGTCCACTCCTTTCTAGCACTGAAGGTGTTACCTAGGCAGGTAATGGAATGTCTGCATGAAAACAACCACAGAGAGTACCAAGGCCTGCACCGTTCAATCCCGAGCCATGATATTCTCTTCCATTGGTAGAAACGGAGTACTGGCTAAATATGTCTATTTCTCTATGTCCTTATTTGAGAAAAATTCTGCACAGATTCTATTGCTAGCGTCTAATGCATGCTGGCTGGAGAATTTTTGGAGTTGAAGCCAACACATCAACGAAGTTGCCAAGGTTGAGAAAAACTGGCCTAGTGAATTAAGAGCACTAAAGAGGACTAAACTTTGTGGCATAGCACCTGCCTTGCTTTGATCAATCCCAGGTTAAATCTGTAGTCAATCTGGGAAGGGCTGAGAGACATCAATCTAAAACTGCAAAACTGCTGTCAGTCCACACAGACGGTAGTGAACCAGATGGACAAAGATGTGATTTGATTTTGAAAGACAGCTTCCAAAACTCCTATTCTAAAACACGGGAACCTATCTTTCACAAATCAAATGACATTAAAAGAGGTGTTACTTAAAATATGCAGCACCACATATATAAGGACAATGGAGAGGTTGTGTTACACTGGTATACTCTCTATGTGCAAATTACAATCACATCTGATACTGCAGCTTACCCCCACTCCCAGAAGAATTCTTGCAAATGTCCACTGTAGTTAAATCTGGCTGAGAAAAACTAGGGAGTTGTATCTCTGCACAGATTATGAGTACAATTTTTTGTTATTAATTTAAAGCAGATGGTAGTTTGGAGCCAATCTACTTACATCAAAGAAAGCTTTTTCATTAGCATGTTTTGGAGCACCAATAGTTGGTGAAGCAGGGATTACACTTTCTACTTCTGCAAGCTCAATATGGCCCTTACAACAAGCATCTTCCACGGAATCATAATATCTTAGCTAGAGTGAAAAGAAACAGTAAATGTTAAAGAAAGCAACCAGCCTAGTAATATGAAAAGTCTGCTACTGTTATACTAAACATGTAAATAACCATAATCTCAAATGAAATGTTGTGGACAGTTTTTAATTTCCTAAAATTGAATAAAATTAGTGTTCAAAAATAGCATTTCATTATTAATGCGTAATGTTAATGTAAAAGTTTCACTATTAAATTTGCAAGCAAGTAGCACCTTTTTCACGTGGTACTTTGAGGAAAAAAAAACAGCATACAAGCACTTGCGCTCAAGCGTAATTTGAAGCACTTTCTCACAATAATTTTTGAAGCATGCACAAATCCATAGCACCTACTTCATAATCTGAAATATTTAAAAGCAAGTTTGATTTAAAGCTCGACATGGTCTTGAAAGTTGATGGTAAGAAAATGATGTAAAAATATAATGAAATAATAATATACATTTAAATAAACAAAGAAAAGAAACAACATTGGTGGGGGGGCTTCTACTTGCTCTCCTGAAAGAGTGGAGAGCTCCCAGATTGCACACATATATTACAGACCATTATTACACTTTACCTGGTGTTTTGTAACATCTAGCACAAACCAACGTGGTTTCCAACCTTTAAGCAAAGCTCCTCTTTTGTAAAGGGTACCTTCAAAAGATCTAGAAGAAAAAGAAATATTATTTATTATTTTAAGCAACAGGACTCAAGAAAAATATCCACATAGTAATGATGTTTATTAATTCAGTTCAATTCATAGGACAGAACTTAAATCAATTAGAACAAAATGCCCAAGTAAAATTTCCCATTAATTCATATCAAAGTATGAATATGATTTCATAGCTATAGGTTTTAATTTAGTTCATTTATTATAATGGTGTGCGAAATGTTAGCAGCTTGAAATATTACCAGCTTGAAATATTTCAAGACTCTTGAGCAGGATGTGTAAAGTGTTTTGATATTGTGTGAATCTGTTTGGTTTTTTTTTTTTAAAAAAAAACACTCCTTCATTATGGAGGTTTGATGAGTGCATGAGCCAACAGGCCCAGGCTGACATTGGCTGGAGCTATCTTGGCATAATAATTCTCAGAAAGTTTTCTTAACTGATAAATGTGAATTTACTCCTTATTTCAGACAAATAATATGGGATCTAGACCAAAGGTTTCAGATTCTTCTCAGTGTGAATATGATTAAGACTGATTTAACACTTAAGATTCATTTAAATTTTTAGAGCTCTTCCTTTGCTTATCACATCATATTATTTTAAATACATCTGTGGAACACTGAATATTTTTTTGAACAGTGATGTCTTGTGACACTTTATTTGTTAATTAACTTGACTTTATGTATCCTCAGAATTTTTAGCCAACACAGTCAAAAGCCCAATCCATCTGGAGGGCACTATTTTCCACTGAAACAGATTTGTCTTATAAATAACTAGATTAAAAGTAATTTTAATGAAGGATGTTTTGTGAGTCATTTGAAACAGAATGAAAATAAAGCAAATATAACAATTTTGCAAATTTTGCAAATGTTTTAAGGAAGCCAGACTTTTATCATAGTCTGATAGCTCAGATTACCTATTTTCATCATGTTTGGATGTGAATTGATTGTACAGTGTTGTTACTCTCCTTTCCACACCATTGGAAGATGAAATATTGCTGTTTCGTTCTTCACCCAAGCCACTGTCTGGCAGATGCAATATAGATCTCTTTTGACAAGAGTTCAGGTTGACAGACATTGCTGAAGAGCCAGAAGGATGTCTCCGATGCTTTAAAAGGTAATGTGACATGGTGTGAGGTTGAAAAAAAGTCATGGGTTAGCCAAAAATCCAAACAGAGATACTTTACCTCTTTTTCAGTGACTGCTTAAATCTCCTAACCTTGTGACAGAAATCCGATGGTTGAACGTAACACTTCAGTTAAATTGCTATACTCTATTTCTTGCAATAGCTGGCACATAAACTTTCTAATAAAAAGATACTTGAATGGATCTATAAAAATAGTTTAGAACTTATTCAGTGTTTGTGGCAAATGCATTTTTGGTTGTAAATTTCTCATTTCTAGTAATTACTGTTGCTTTGATTAGCTAGAACATTGCAATGTGATTCATACAAGTGCTAAAATATCAAAGTATCTTTGCTATATACTGTGTTTCTATTAGTAGAAGAAGAAAAAAGGAAAAAGAAGAAAAAAAAAAGGAAGGACCCAACAGATCTGAAGAAGAGAATACAGGCTGGGGATTAGAGATGTAGGTCTAATTATGAATGAAACATTTATGTCAAAAAGTATGAATTTGTGGTTTATTTAAGCTGTTGGGAATGCATATGAAATTAGGAAGTCATATGTTGTGTTTCAATGAATGGTGCTAGTGGAAAAACCAGGGATGAGTTTTCGGAAAATGTGTGCATTTTTGCAACATTCTGAGTGAGTACAAGACATTTTTATATCTGCTTACAAAATATCTCTTTGTTTTCTGATTTAAGTAGAAATTAATGCTTACAGATTGAAAGGGAATGCATCAAAAAGCATGACTGATTTGATTGTTTAAGATGAACAAATAAAAGATTTAGTAAAGGATGCATGAGTTATGTAATGCGGGACAGATCATAATTTGGTTACAGTATGTCAAGAGTGGAACCTGGAAAAAATGCTTGAAATAGAATGAAAAGAATTAGATTACAAGAAATAAGGAATTATGCTAGAAACTTGAAAAAGATTGCTGGAAAGAATAATGACATGAAAGAGGTTGTGAGTGAGGAAAAGAGCAAGTAAGACAACAATTACAGCAAAAATAAAAGATTGTGTGTATTGGGGGAAAATCTAGCTGTAAAGAAGGTGGAAGAAAATGTTAAAATTAAGAGAATGATAGAAAATGGAGAGCTGTTTTGATGGGATTTTGTTTTGGACACAGGTGAAGTGGGCTAAACAAGGAACTCCCTGCAAATAAATGGACTTTAAACAAAAAGGTGTAGTTACTTGAGATGAAATTGAAATAAGGTAAGGTGGAAGGAGTATTTTAGAGATTTATATTTAATGATACATCAAAAGTGGAAATGAAATAAGCACAATCAATATTAATGTTCAAGAAAAAAATGATAGTATAATTGAATGAGCATGGCTAGCCTGTATGAGTTATTTATCCCATACCTAGGAAACTGGATAAATTAAAGATCAAGAAGAAAAAGATCTGCACAGGGATGATGATTGAAATGCAAGAATAATAATTTATATTGGGTTCCTTTGCATTTATAGAATATATTCTTAGTCATAATAACTAATAATTGCACAGTGGCAGATAGGACAGCACTCCAGAGGGTTAAAATCATTGTCCAGAAGATCATTGGTTGCCCTCTCCCCTCCCCATTGCCTTAAGAAAGTTCAAAACATTCTTAAAGATCCATCTCATCCTGGGCACCCTTTTTTTGAACTATTACCATCTAACACACAGTACAGAATAATAAAAACAAGGACAAACAGGCTGAAAAACAGCTTCTATCCCAGGGCAGTAGCTCTGTTGAATTCTACTGTATAGTGTAGTGTTGATGTGGTGTTGGGGTTTTCAACTCAATGTGTGGAGTGTGAAGGATGTGTGTTTGTGTTTATTTTCCTGGTTATGATGTGCACTGAAGATGGTGTTTGATTTCGTTGTACAAGGTGCAATGACAATGAAGTAAACTAAACTAATAACTAGAAGATAACTAACAATCTGAACTGGTATCTCCACACGTCGTCCTAGTGAAGCGTGCAAACCAGTGTCTGCATTTCCTGCATTGGATGAGAAGAGCACATCTTTCTCCTTCCATCCTAGCCATTTTTTACAGAGGCACGATTGAGAGCACTTTAACAAACTGCATCACTGTTTGGTTTGTGGTAGCAGTGCCTCAGATAAAAAGTCTATACAGAGAGTGGTAAGAACAGCCAAGAAGATTATAGGAAGCTCGCTTCCTGTTATTCAGGATACTGCTTATAAGTACTATGTGCTTACAGCTCAAAGCATTGTTAGAGACCCCACATACCCACTTCAGTCTGTTTCTGTTGCTCCCCTCTGGGAGGAGGTTTCGAAGTATTTTTATCAGGACTACCTGGTTCTGTAACAGCTTTATTCCCTATTTTTTCTCACTATGTACATGTATACATCTAAACTAGACCGTGTTGTCTCTCTGTGTCATATATGTGGGTATTTGCGTAATTTTGTATTTATTTTGTTATGTTTCTGTAGTGTATATTGGAGATGCTGACCCTTTGAGAGGTGTATGCAATGAAATTTCATTTTAATGTATGCCAACTAGTGTACATTCAAAGTGACAATAATTCTATGTTCTTCTAAGTTCTAAGTTCATAATGTTTTGGAATTAGACTTATGCAAGTGGAAAAATTGTTCATGAATTTTTCCTCCATGTTTCTTTTTGTTGCAGCCCTCCATACTCTTCAGGCAGTGCTACTTATCCTTTCTCACAGCAAACATCCTTGCATTACTCCAAAGGTCCTCACAGTGTGTATTGAAGGGAGACATTGAAGCCACTGACATTTGTATAAATCTAGGTCAAAACCATGTTTCATGGTTTAATCTGGATTTATTGCATCGACAACTAACTATATATATATCATTCAGTTTTTAGAAAACTTAAAACATTCTTAAATAATTAAGATGGACACTGTTGGGAGTGGAATGTAGTACCAAGCTCAGGTGCATTATCTGACAGTAATAAATCATTATCCCATTTCAGAATGAAATGTGAATCCAGTGACAGAGATGTACTTAAATATGTTAAGAATTTAAAATGTATACACTGCCATATTCAATAATTTGATAGTGCTACATATACATGGAATTTTGAGACAACTATTTTTAGCCCTTGCTGAAAGTTTGAATAGTCTTGTCAAAATACTTACATTGTCTTTCCCTGAATCTTCTTTCACATTTATTTTGACTCTTTCCCAGAGTGACTGCCATTTTTCTGGGCTGTGGTTTAATTTGTTCTCCAGTCTTTCAATTTCCTAAAAATATTTGAAATGTTTTTTCTTGTTTTCAATAAGCATCCATAAGATTAAATCTTTCTGCTGTTCCTTTAAACACATGAGCTGCAACCTCTTGCTACAGTTGAAAATGATGATAAGGACTGGAAGTGTTTTTAAAAATACTTCTTACACAGTTCAAGTTCAATACTGTGACCACATGAATTTACATTGCCAAGATTAACATTTATCACTTTTTTTTTAAAAAAAAGAAACAGTACTAAATTATAATAAAAAAGGAAATGTGACGGACTTATTGAATGTGTTTGCCAAACTGTAATTTATATCTACTTTTAAAATGGGAATTTGAATTCCCTTACTGCCTCTTATTAGAGCTTTTTCCTATGAATAAGCTATAAATGAAATAAACTGAAAAAGAAAATAAGACAGAAACATTTTCTCTCTCAAATGCTCAGGTAGTATGCTTCTGCATACTATCATACTGCATACTTCTGCATTATCAATCATTCTTCAGCAATATCAGCATTCTTCAATCCCTCAGAATTTGTTACAGATACACAGTAATCTTAATTTACAAATATCATTAGATTATTATGGACCTGATAGACCGGAACTACAAAAAATCCATATAAACACTAACTTGCCCAAATTGTTTTCCACCATCTATTGATCCTCTGGATTTTGGCAGCTTAGATTTGATAGCCCTAATTATTTAAGAATCAGGAGAACAGTATGTTTCATTTCATGTTTCTATCCTACAGCAGCGGTGGCAAACCTTTTTCAGCTCCCATGCTGATAATTGCACGCGTGCTTGTGCTTGCCAGCACCCAGAAGGCAATATGTGCTGCCCCCCCACCCCCATGTGCATGCACATGCGATTTCCCATGCAGCGCCTGTGCGCCTGTGCGTGATCCCCTTGCCGTGCACTGTGCACCTGCACATGCGACCCCCTTGCTGCGTGCTGCACATACACGCGCAATCACACACGCTGTGCGTCTCTATGCATGCGATCACTCCCACGCACCATCCATCTGTGCATGCGTGCGTGATCCCTCCACTTGCTATGTGACTGTGTGCATGCGTATGTGTCTGCTGTGCACCCCTGCCCCCGCGCACTCCTGTGCATGCATGCCAGGTACCCGACAATCAGCTATCAGGTGGTGGCACCGTGCGCGCATGTACAGTGTGGCTCTTCCAGGCAAGCTCTCGCATGCTGGGGGAAATGGCTCTGCGTGCCACTTCTGGCACACGTACCATAGGTTCGCCATCATGATCCTACAGCCTGATATAAAGGCAAAACTCCAAGTCTTCAGTTAATCCTTAAGGAGTCCTAAATGTGACCAGCTGTGTTATTACTATATTTGCTACAAATTATTGACCCAATTTTAAGATTTTAAGGAATTATCAAGTCAATATTGTGTTAAGCTCCCGGATATTTTTTCCAGGATGATCTATGTTCAACCTGTTTTTCAAAGTTTCTTAACGTGCATCTATCACTGCTGTAATTAAGACTATCTGCCTTGGTGCTGGTCATCTTTTATTCCACCTTTCCCAGCACGACACATTCTCAAGAGAGGTAGAACATTGCATAACATATCCAATATATGATAATTTGAGCCTGGTCATTCATGATTTGTTTGCTTTCTT
The DNA here is from genome assembly GCF_049901715.1 of Pseudonaja textilis. Classification (NCBI taxonomy): domain Eukaryota; kingdom Metazoa; phylum Chordata; class Lepidosauria; order Squamata; family Elapidae; genus Pseudonaja; species Pseudonaja textilis. The sequence continues at coordinate 241,487,840 of NC_141990.1, forward strand.
AGCTATTCATAGATTTCTTGAGAGTCTTCTCCCACACCAATAGGTTTTCTATTCTGCTTCTTCAAGCCCAAGTTTTTTTTCCAAAGAGTGTTTATGGGGAAAGCCACTGACTCATAATTCTGTTCTTTGTAGACAGATAGACAGATCACAATATCTGAATATCTTTTCCAGAGACTTTATGCTACAAAAGCAGCATTGCTCTGTTTAAGTCTAGCCTGTTTTGTATATACATTATCATGTCATACCATATGAATGCCAAAAGTGATGGGGCTGCTTTCATCATTTTAACAAAAGCAGGAAGCTTCTGTGGATGCCAAGAAAAACTCCAAGTCACAAAATAGCAGAATAAGTATTTCACAATTAATCAAAAGACGTTCCAGCAAGTTCTTGAATAATGCACATACTAAGTAATATTTATGCTGGAAAGAAAATGGCAAGTTTTATCATGGCATAATAATGATGGCGTATTTTACTAGAAAAATCTATACAGAAAACAGATTTAGTCAGCTTAATTCAGAAAAAAATGGCATTCCTTTTGGGGGCAATCTTGTATTTAATGAAACCATTACCTTAAAAACTGAATAAGGTGGTAGGCAATAAAAACAAGACTTCATCAATTACAGTATCAGTATTTAATATGGATATATAGACAGAGAATGTACATATACTGTAGTATATTATGAGATTTAGGTAATGGTCAATAAAGTAAAGGCAGCATTTCCTTATGAAAGTTTTAAAATTACTTTAAAAAACGACTTTCTCCCTTCCTCTACATTTTCTTATCTAATATTTTTTTCTTTTTATAAAAATAAATGAAGCTACATGAATATATTAAATGGTTATACTTACACTAAATAAGTTGGTGAAGGCATCAGGTTGCACTTTAGCAAGGTTATCATAGCATGGCCAGACAATTTTTCTCTTATTGTGGGAAGGTGTCGTATCCATCTGATCTGTTTCATCCAAGGTACTACATTTTGCACTTATCATAGTCCAGTCATAACTTGGGCCTGTGGCTAAAGTCTCTTCTGTGTAGTAATCCCATTTCTTAAGGCAGGAAATGCTGACATTTGGTTTTAATACCTGTATTAAAAAAAACCTTGTAGATTATGAATGTGATTTGATCCCTCTTTCCTAATGATATGCCCTTTGCTCAAACCATTTTCCTCAAATGCAGATAAACATTTAATCCATTTTAATAGTAGGAAGCAATTCTATCCTTTTTTCAGTTTCCTCCTGTGGTTAATTAGGTAAATTGTTTCCCAATTCAGTTCTAACCCTAGGAATCACCCCTACTTTCCTCTCCTTTAAATTCTGTGTGTCCAGAGCATATCAAGTTGGCAGGATTCTGGCATTGCTCAACTTATTCCTGTGAAATGATGCAACAGGACATGGTGTGAGTTCCATATTAAAATAATTATGAAACTTATGAGTTATTATTAATATTATTAATATTTCTGCACACATTTCTGCATTATTAATATTTTGGCATTCAAAAAAATCTAGCTTTGCAAATATTTTGGTCCCTTGCAATCAAGTAATATAAAAGATGTCGGACAATCATTGCCCTTATTTCAAAGTATGCCAACATTCAGCAACACCCATCCTAATAATATTAGCATCAAGAGCTTTAGATTACAATAGGCACCACCACCTAAAACTGTGTATCACAGATAGCTCTGTTAAATGCTTAGCTAGTTTTATATGTTGTTACCTCAGTAAACTACAGTCATGTATAATATATACTATTACACAGACATATTTGGGCATATTCTTTGAACTAAAAATTGGAGACAAGTAGATATTCATAGTCAGTTATTAAAAAAAACCTCGAAGGGAAGAAAACTCATATGTAGTTTCCCCCAAACCAAACTAGCCAATCCTGTTTGGCCACAGACATACAATTAACAATCTGTCTTTGTGAACCAAGGGTACTTTGCAACATTTGGGCTTACTCGTAAAAAAATGTATTTGCTTTCATAATATAATTTTGATCCAGTGATAAGGCTATCACAGCAACGACTTATCAACAAAATTGCTAATATCTGTCTCACAACATCCTTAAAATAGCAATAAGCCTCATAAAAATGCACACTAACCAGATTCATTGGCTATAGTCTTTAGATCCCTTCATCTGAAAAACTACCGTCTAGACAGTATGGTAATCATTCTGAAAACTGGACAATTAACCCATTCAATAAATGTTAATTACACTAATAGTAAGCTGTATTTATTAAGTATTACAACTAAAAAGACTGAACATATCGGCTGTATACCTCCGTTTCAACTGGTGTGTAGAGATAATTGAAGAAAACTGGACTTCTTTTGTGTATCTTGTCAATGCAGTCCCAAATGCAAACTCCCCTTTTGCCATGTTTTTCTCCTTTATCTTCAAATAATGTTCCTTAAAATGATAAGGACACAACCTTAGATTTGGATGGCATGGATAGTTGTGGTACAATATTTAAGTTAAATGTGCCACATTGAGAATGTGGAATATATAGACAAATCCAGAATGTGCCTGAAAATATATTTATGGCTCTCAGCACAAGAAGCATTTTGTAAGTGACAAATAGTAAGCAAGCACAAATGGCTAACTTATTATGAGATACTAGAATTTTGTCAAGGAGAATGCAAACTAAAATTAAGAGAACTGGTGGCAAAAATATTTAGTAGAAGCTATACAGGGAACTTAGGAAGGGTTAATAAAAGCAAAATCATTGAAATCATTACAAGAGTTCCGAGTTTTAAAATCAAAACAGAATATAATTAAATTTATTGAGTGGTCAAGTAACCATTAAATTAAACCATTAAATTTATTGAGTGGTCAAGTAACCATGTGCAACCAAAGTGGTAAAATCAAATCAAAATAAGTTAGAGAAATGGCAGAACTCAGTTACAAGCTCTGCTGTCCTTCACAGAAATTATGCTGGGATAGATTTTAATTAGATATTTGGTTCCAATGTAATATTTTTATAAAGTGTTCAATGACTTTTATGCTATTTTATTGAAGAAGAAAAAAAATCATAGAATAACATTTTAAATATTTAGGACTAATTTTTCCTATATGAATATTTGCTCTTTTAGTCAATTAAACTTAAATGTACAAATCCCTTCTATGTATACTTAGAAATGCTTAACTAATTATCTATGAAACGGATGAAAACATTTTAGATTTTTACTATCTAATAGTGGTACTAGCTGCATTTTTATAGATTAAGCTTAATTAAGCATGATTTGACTCAGACATCCATCCATCTATAAAAATGCAAGAGCAAAAAATAAAAATATATTGTTAAAGATATTTATTTTTAAGAATGGGTATTTCATTAACTATAAGTTGCTTATGATTTGACAATGAAAAATACATATGTAGTATATGTATACCCATTCTGTTTTCAAACTACACTTCCCAAAATGATGGTAATTTCCAAAATTACCTTTGACTAAGAGAGAGAGAAAATACATTGGGAACATGGCTAGTTTGCACTTGAAACTATTTCCAAGAGGAGACTCCTCCCACAATGCCCAATCAGGTCTTGGTAATACATGCCAGGTCAGCTCTTTGTTCCATGATGAGATCTTGGATGGGGATAGTCTTGTCTCTTACCCTAACTCATAAGAGGCAATAGCCCAAGCCCAGGATCACCAAGGATCTATAACCAAGTCCAGAGGGCTTCTTCTTTACTTCTCTTGTACTGCTTTAGGTGTCAAAGGATGCCCAGAAGGTTGGAAGCAGGGGTGGGATCCGACAGGGTTAACTACCGGTTCGGTGATTTATGAGGTTCGGTGATTTACGATGTGCTTCCCTGCACGCTGCATGCACGTGCCTGTAGATCGTCATTAGCACACTGCATGCAGAGAAGCAGCCTTTGAAACAGCCTCTTTTCCTGCTTTTTAACTGCAGCTGTGCCTCGCACAGCAGCTGAAGTTGAAAAATCAAGAAATAAAGGTCAGGTAAGAGCCCAGGTGGGCGGGTGGGCAAAAATATCAGCAGACATAGAACCGGTTCTATGTTTGCTGCTCTTCAGAGTTACTGGTTCTACAGAGGTGGACAGAAACGGTAGAAACCCACCCCTGGTTGGAAGGTGGGATGGGTATAAACTTGGAGTGTATCTTCTCCAATATAGACCTGCTTCCTACACACATCACATATTCCTCTGCCCATCACCACAGAAATTCTACTGCATGACCTTTGCCCCAGACAAACTACTCCCCCAAACCCTGCCATTTTCTAACCAGGCCCATGGAGGTCAATTACTCTCAGTATAGCTAATCTGTCAGAACTTGAATATACTTCAACTCCAGTTATGACAATTAATCAGTAGAATTCGAACAACTTGCCTCCAGTTGTGAATGTTCCAACACTGGAAGTTTTAAAGAAGAGATTGGACAACCATTAGTCTGAAATGGTAAAGGCTTTCCTGCCTAACAGGGGGTTGGACTAGAAGACCTCCAAGGTTCCTTCGAACTCTATTATTCTCTGATTATTTAATACAAAGCAGATGCCAGTGATATTGTTTCAACCCATTTCCGATGAAAAGCTTTAAACATAATAAAAATAACAAAATAGCAGCCAAATTAGCACTGGTCAACTTGGGATCCATACCGTGTTCCAGTCTTTCATAATCTGAGTCCAGCAGGAATGTTTTAAATCGATTGGAAACATAATGAAATGCTAAGAACTTCAAGTAATACTGATTGAATTCAAACTCTGTTGGATACTGGTTGTGAATCTGAAATTGATACAAATAAAAACAATGGTCATAACAGTGGTGAGATTCAAATTTTTTTTAACTACTGGTTCTGTGGGTGTGGCTTTGTGGGCGTGGCGTGGCTAGGTGGGTGTGGTGTGGCTAGGTGGGCATGGCAGGGAAAGGATACTGTAAAATCTCCATTCCCACCTACTCCAGGGGAAGGACACTCTAAAATCCCCATTCCCTCCCCCACTCCTGGGGGAAGGATACTGCAAAATCCCATTCCCTCCCCACTACATTAATCTGCTTTCCAGCTCCCTTCTCCTATGCAGGGCAACAAAAGAAGACCCAGCTCATCAACTGAGACTTGGGAGACAGAGAATAGATGTGGGCAGAGCCAGTCAGAGGTGGTATTTGCCAAACTACTCAAAATGTCCACTACCAGTTCTCCAGAACTGGTCAGAACCTGCTGAATACCACCTCTGGGTCATAATTTATTACCAAGGACAAAGTCAGCAAATTATATTATTCATCTTTTTTTAAGGTCTTAGGTATCTTTTTTTAACAGCAAGATTAAAATAGAGGTGTTTTATGTTTTCCATATAGAGATAGTAGGGGGTACAGATAGACTTTTCTGTGGCCTTTCCCCTGGATATCTATTTTGTTACTCACTCCTGCATTGCTTTATAAAGATGTCAAGATTAAATTCTTTCACAGAGCTGTTGCCAGTTTGTGTTGCCGGGGTTGGATGAAATTAACACTAATCTTTGATTTATTTTCATTTTATGATTATACAGATGTATTGTGATTCAATTTCTTATTTTATAATTTTTATTTGGTGTTTTATACTTATTACATTGTAAACCTGCTATGAGGCACATAGATTTAGTGACACCTAAGCTGTGTAAATAAATAAATAGATATTAACATCCTCGACAGAATGGTTTTTATGCCTTTAAATCAATTCAGAAAAATATAGGCACTGAGTTTTTGCATAACAGATAACTTACACATAATTTCATCTTTATTAGTGAAAAAGGAATCAGAAGAGTTTCTAAAGCCAAGGAAAGATTTGCATGGTGAAAGAGGGTTACTGAAATATCCTGGTCCACAGAATCATAAACAAGTTGTAACTAATGAAACTGAAACTAGTGTATCCTCCCTCCCTCTCTCTAGTGGAAATTTTCTCTGCAATAGAACATACATTTCCTTGGCTCTACACAAAACAATGCTATATTCACTTATAAGAGAGTTCATTTGGCAAAGATCAGATCAGTGGGATTCAATTTTTTTTACTACCGGTTCTGTGGGCATGGCTTGGTGGTCATGGCAGGGGAAGGATACTGTAAAATCTCCAGTCAGAAGTGGTATTTGCCAGTTCTCCGAACTACTCAAAATTTCTGCTACCGGTTCTCCAGAACTGGTCAGAACCTACTGAATACCACCTCTGAGTCAGATCAAGATTAAGTGTTCAGAAAGGGATGATGTTATCTACAAAATGATTCCAATATGCTCCCCCAATAAAGAAAAAGGTAGCAGAATTCTGGTCTGCTTGTAGATAGATTAGCAATATGGTCTCTGCACTTCTTTTGATTATTAGAACAGACTGTAGATTATACAAAAATTCTGTGGTTAGTGGATATTTGGTGATGCAAACATAATGGGAAAAACAAAATTTAGTAACATTCTTTGACCTGTACCAGTTTTCCTACCTTACCTACAAAATATACACATAGTGGATAAAATAATAGTTATAACCTATATTCTCTATTTTGATGTTTGGAAAATGAAAGGGAGAACAGTTGAGGAAATAGTGTCTATTTTTATAATAATTTTATGCAAATAGTTTTATTCCCACAAGATTAAGCAATCGCTAGAACTTTAGGAGAAAGTGAGAGAAGCATCATTTGTAATAGGACATTATTGTCACCAAAGTTATCTTCCTAGAAACAACTGGATGATTTACCAGATGTTGCTATTGTGAAATAACGATTCACATTAATAATTCACTTGACACCTGGAGATATTGGCATAAACAATGGCTATTTAAAAGATGATGCATTTCTAATTTAAGCATCATAACTTCCCATGTACTCTCTAGGCGAAATAAGGACAATTCCTTTTCAACCACATGAAAAGATTCATTTGTTAAATCTTGGTTGGTTAAATCTTGCCCTTGGTTGTTTGAATGTAGAACTCTTATGAATTTGTATTGCATATCTAAAATTAGTCAAATCTAAAATTAGATTTCCAAATATATATTTTTACAACTTCAAGCACATGAAGAAATAAATAATATTTGTTCCAAAAAACAACATTCTATAGTATGACTTGCAGAGCAAAAACCTTTTATTTCAGCATAATTGTGGAAGGTGATAAGATTAGAAAATACCTTCCGAGAAAATAACTTCATATATGCAATATAGGCTTTTCATATTCTAGATCTGAGCTGCAATAGATCGCTATTGCTATCATGTCAATTAACTGACTTATAAAGCATCTGCGTGGCCCACGTTAGAAATATATTGAACTGACTAATCCAACAGTCATTTTTCTTTGTGTTGACATGAAATATTTTTTTAAATACCAATGAGATGTACATGAATTCATAAAACTTACACTGATGTTATCTAGTCTTGCTACATCAAACTACTCTTCCAGATTTGTGACTCAGTGAAATGTTTGATGGAGAGGGAGGGATTTAAATTGCTTGAAAATGATATGGAGAAGCTAAAACAGATTACCTTCTCCCAACCGTTCTATAAGCCAAAACTTTGGATGAGGATGTGTCCACTTGCTAAGGAATACAAGATGGGGAAAATATATAGTGGTTATAACTTCATTTTCATGACTGCTGAAATCAATTAAAAGGTAAAAGTTTCCCCTGTCCAATTGTGTCCGAATCTAGGGACCAGTGCTTGATAACTTAAATCAGCAACTGGCAGATGACCTGAATGTGTTCTATTGTACGTTTGAGAGGAAACCACTGTCAACTATTGCTACCATCTCCATCTCAAATTCACCAACAACAGCTAAGTCTGCCAAAACCTGACTCCATTCCTCTGGGTCCCCCACCACTAGTGACCACAGAAAAAGATGTGCAAGGTCTATTTCACAGAGAAAAGCCCAGAAAAGCACCAGGCCCAGAAAAGGTAACTTATTCTTGCTTAAATGCTTGTGCTGACCAATTGACCCCCTCTTCACCTGTATCTTTAATAAATCACTAGAGACATGTTATATTCCTTCTTGCTTCAAACATTTTGCTATCATCCCAGTACTTAAGAAACCTTTCATCAATTACTATCAACTAATTGCTCTGACATCGTAATTATGAAAACCTTTGAAAGGCTAATGCTGGCCCACCTGAAAACCATCATAGATCCACTGTTAGACCCCTTGCAATTAGGCTACTAAGCAAATAGATCAGCAGAGGATGCTGTTACTATAGCACTGTACTACATATTACATCATCTTGAATCTCCAAGGGCCTATGCAAGGGTCCTGGTTGCAGACATCAGGTCAGCATTCAATACCATCATTCCAATTATTTTTCTCACTAAACTGATTCAGCTAGCTATGCCTGACCATACTTATAAATGGATCATCAGCTTTCTAACAGATAGGAAGCAGCAGGTGAAGCTAGGCAAAATCACATCAGATACCTGGGCTGTGTGTTCTCTCCACTTCTCTCTCTATACTAATCACTGATCTCAAATGATCTCTCTGTTAAATTACTAAAATTTGCAGATGATACAACAGTGATTGGTCTTATTCAAGACAACGAATCTGCATACAGGTGGGAAGTTGAACAACTGGCTCTTTGATGTAGCCAGAACAATCTTGAACTGAACACAATCAAAACTGTACAGATGGTAGTAGATATTTTAGGATAAGCCCTCCTATTCTATCACTTCTTATGATACTAGACAGCATAGTATCAACAGTAGGGATCTTCAAGTTTCTAAGTTCTATAATATCTCAGAACTTAAAATGTATGCCTAACACCTAAAATGTCATTAAAAGAATGTCCTTCCTGTGCCAACTCAAAAAGTTCAGATTGCCCAAGGAGCTGCTGATACAGTGCTACAAAGGAATTATTGAATCTGTCATTTGCACATCTATAATTGTCTGGTTTGGCACAGCAACCACATGAGAGGTACAGATTTCAACAGATAGTTAGGACTGCAGAAAATATTAATTGCAATCAGCTGCCTTCTATTGAGGACCTGTATGCTACGCAAGTCAAAAAAAAGGGCTGTGAAAATATCTACAGACGCCTCACATCCTGGACATAAACTGTTTCAACTTTTTCCCTTAAGATAACTCTACAGGGCATTGCACGCCAAATAACCAGAAACAAATATCTCCCACTCCCAACCCATGCTATCGCTCTGCTCAACAACTAATTCTTAAAATGCAGTCTTATACCCTGGGATATCAAACTACCTAATAGGGCTGTATTAGTATTACTATTATCCTTCTCATCTTTCCTAATACCTATTTCCTTACCTTTTAATGACTATAACTTTGTTGTTTGTATCTCATGATTTATGTTGATTGCTTTTATTTAGTATTCTATTATGATTTATACTGATTTAGTATCAGATGACTATCACTAAATTATCTTATGCTTTTTGATTATTGTATTTTATGATCACAATTTATTGCTTGTTGCTTGTATGTACACTGAGAGTTTATCCACCGGACACAAATTCCTTGTGTGTCCAGTTACACTTAACCAATAAAGAATAAAGAGATCTATTCTATTCTCTGTTTCTTAGCCGAGGGAGCCAGTATTGTCCAAAGACATTTCTATGGTCAGGTGGTTAGCATGACTATACACTGAGCCACACGAAATTTCTTCTGTTCAATCATGTCTGATTCTTGGAAATTACTTGACAAGTTTCTGCAGGTTTTTTGGCAAAAAATTTCAGAAGTGCTTTGCCAATACCTTCTTCCTAAAACTGAGAGAATGTGACTTGGTGCTCTCTGAGTTTGGTGGGTTTCTTGCAGAAATTTCATTACCAAACTATGCAATATCATCAGTGCTAGTGCTAGAACCCACAGTTCAACCTTGAGCTACAAATATTCTCTTCTAATGGTAGAAAGTAACTAACTGAAGGTTACCCAGTTGGCTTTGTACCTAAGGTGGAACTACAACACGTGATCTCCCTGTTCCTAGTCTTATGCCTTAACTGCTACACCAAAGAGGCTCTCAATTTTTGTATTATAAACAATTACAATACAGGTTATGATTTTTATAAACAAATAAATTAATATCCATTATGTACATAAATGTGCTCATTTGTCTAGGCTTACCTGGTGCACACAATCCAAGAACTGCAGAAAAATGGGTGCAAATCCGCTTCCTTGACAATTAAGAGTTAAGTTACTGCGCTGGCTGAACTTATGACCAAAAGATAACCATTCCTTCTCTATTAGCATTCGGAATCCTTCAAGTGTTCGATAGAATGGATCACTGAGTAATTGCACAAGAGACACCACCTAGGCCACAAAATGATACTGTATGTTATTGGATGCTTTATATCACACACCCAAACACACGTTTTATTTTCACCTACTATTAGGATAAGACTTTTCTGTTTAGATATGAACAGAACTATCCACTTTCTGGATAATGGAACTACTCAACAGCGGTGCATTATTTATAGTGAAAAATTAATTAACCTGCTACAACATGAGAATTAAATCCAATAGATGCCGTAAGCATACCCCAAAACTCTCACGCCATGAGAAATGTGATAACACCTTCAGATCAAACTTTTAAACTGTAGTCAGTTACCTACCATGCCAAAAAATATATGTTTTTTTAACAATGCACATTATGGCATATAAGAACAATTACAAAAAGTCTGACTGAAGTTGAGTATGGTAATGAAAGAGTTAAGGACCTGGTAGCTACAGAAACATCTTTTGTGGTGCCCTCTTTCTCTTTTGTGTTCTCAACACATGCTTCTTTTGCTTAATGGCTAATCCACAGCTGAATTAAACATAGACAGAAATGGAAATATTAAGCATCAGACTTAGGCAATAAAATCAGATAGCTGACTTTTAATGATGCTAAGATGTTATTGAAATTTGGAAACTTTCAATTTAAAGAAAAATTCAATTTAAACAAATTTTAAACTTGTATTTGAAAATAGTTCAATCATGTTAATTTTATTTGTTTGTTCCACAGGATAATTTCTTACCTCCAGTTTTTCATCAGAAAGTCATCTTTAATAGAAATAAATATATGTGAAGAATATTTGAAGATAAGAAGGTATGAGAGAGAGAGAGACTGCTTTTTTCTTGGCCTTATTACATCCTATTTAAAAAAGCTGTGGAAATTGTACTTTGGTTTGTGAAAAGGAGCAATGAATTTTAGAGATGAAACTAAAATTTTCTAGAAGTGTTCAAAGGACATTATTTTGAGTGATAGGGTTTTAAATGAAACACATTTCTTTTTCTTTTGTGTATTCTCAGAATGGTTTCAGGATACAAGTGAACTATAAGTATATATATTTTTGATCAAGCTAACCCTCTCCCACTAGAGGGGACTGGTTCCTTTTGCTAATGGAAAGTTTTTCTCTGCAGCAGCAAAAGGAATTTTTATTAACTTCCCCTTCATATTACATGCCCTATCCAAATATACTCAAATCTCTCTCACTTTGCCTGCTATACATGCGGGCCATAATAACTAACCTGCACTGTGATGTCCCAGCCATCTTCCAGACAAACTAAAACTGAAGAACCATTTTCAAGTAGCTCTGATATGACAACACCCAACTGTATTATTCTGTGAAGCTATATAAATCATAAAGGAAACAGGTTACTGAAATGAATGATCGTTTATACAATGACTAATAAAATCTGTTTTATTAAAACTATAGAAAATATTAGATACTTAGTTTGAACCAAGTCTTATTAAACTAATAGATTACAAAGTTTAAAAACAAAACAAAACAAAACAAAGAATTAAGTACAGTGAGACACCCCTCACCAATTGTACCCATATCCGGGTAAAATATGAATTAGCAGGCCTCATGACTACAGAGGGAACATCTTTTTTCCTATTAAATGAAAATGCTTACAGAGCACTAAATAATATGGGTACCCTAGCACTGATCCATAAAGAAGTTTTATAGATCAAATGCTTTAGTTAAAGTTTGCCTAAAGACTGCAGATTTAATGGAAACATTTATATTGTTTTTTTCTAATAATAATATACAAGAGGCTGATCAATGTTTTCTTTCAGGATTTTTTTAATCTTGCAAATTTAGTTTTACACCTTCAATTTTCTGATGGTCTTCCATTTAAGTATTAACCAGATTTTGTACTTCTTAACTTTTCTGAGAGCATTCAGAAGTAGCCAGGTGCTGTTCTCTTTTGATATATAATTCATTCATAAATGTTTCAATTCCAGTTGGCTGTCAAACTATATTGTAGCATGTTACATGTTTACAAAAGCTTCTAGTTACAGAACTTCACATAATTATATAGATTATAGGGATTAAATTCCACAATACAATTCATCACATTGTCAAAATCGCCTTTAAGAAATAAATAACTAATTATCTAAATAATACTTGTAATCTATACTGGATATCAAACCACCTTAAAGTATTTAGATACAAATCATTATCAAGAAAGGAACTCTATTTAGTTTCAATACACCTGTGCCATAACCCTGACTTAGCCAATAATATAGTGATGAGACATTTACTATGAGATAATCTATGATAATAGTTTCTTAAACTGAATTTCTTTTGTCAAAAGCAATAGAAAATGGAAATTGACTTCAAGAGAAGATTTAAATTATTATAGCCAAATGCAACATTTTTATGGCTGATTGTGATTAAGTGATTCAGTGGTTAAATCCATTTTGGCATTATATAATTCACTGAAGGATATTTATTTGTCTCCATAGAAATACAGATTTTATTTAATGCAGAAAAAATGATGAAATAGTTTTTTACAGAATCAAAATAGCCTTAGTTTTTCCTCAGAAATCACAAGCATTTATGACTGCCCCATATCACTTTACCTGAGGGAACCATTCAGACTCTCCAAGAGCTTTAAGGAATGTTATTTCAGAATCTGCTGGAATATTGCTAGGAACACAAGCACTCATGAGTCTTTTAAAGCTAGTTTTCACTTGCCGGATGTCACTGAATTCAACTGGAACAAATTCACAATTTAAAGCAAAATCAAGTTTGAAGCCCTGTGGACAAAGAACGCATTTATTTATGCTATTCATGTTAAATGTACACTTAAATTATTTATTAAGGGGTTTAGTTTTCCATTTTTTGGAAGAACTTAATATTTTTTTTCTGAGACCTGAAATGACATGGTATTAATAGGTATAGTATATATCTTACATAACATTCTTTGTATTTGTTTTTGTCTGCAAAGCTCAAATGACTTCATGATCTACAACTCTCTTTTTGGTCTATTTTGCTGTAATATTATGACATTACATTTAAAAAAACTATTATGCAGATCCTTGTACCAAAATTACAGAATCAGTGTAAAGCAGACTGCGGCTTTTCTCTCTCCTGGAATCTAATTAGAATAATATGAAAAATGGTAATGAAAAGTCCATATTTTTGGACTTTCACTTTTTATGATAGCCTAGGAGAGGAGTTTCGGATACTAGGAGAAAAGATTATAGCTGATGTTACTGAATATAAAAGTGCAATTTAGATTTAAGAGGTTCTGAATTCCTCAGTTTATGTGACTTTGTTGGGACACCACTATAAATGTTTTCCCAAAGGTGTTTTTTGAAAAGGCAACTGGATTTTCTGGTTTTTCTTTGAAGATGTTTTATTTCTTATCCAGGAAAGTTCTTCAGCGCTGACTGGATGGTGGGGAATGGAAGGATTTATACTACTTGCAGACAGCTGGTCATTTGCATACTTTTAGTAAGTCATTAAGGCCACCTGGATGTTTATCTGTGTCATGAAGTTCACTTGAGCATTGCAAATGGGTGTGGAATCTTCTTGGAACTGTTGAAAGGACTGGGCTATAGACCAGAGGTAGATGATATTGTATTCCTCCCCCTCTGTTGAGAGAGGCCTATTCAATGTTGACATAAATGGCCTCTTTGACCCCTCTTTCAAAACAGTGGTCATCTCTGTACAAAATGTGGACTTTGCTATCTTCAAAAGAGTGGTCTCTGTCTTTTCAATAAAGATGGACTTCTGAAACTAGTCCTGATAGGTTTGTTCTCCTATGTCATGTCATGCATTTATGAAGTGGTTGTCCCCCCCGCCCGCCCCCCATGTACATATCTGCACATGGCTCACAACATTGTGCTGCATATACCACGTTGCTCAGTTTGTGTCTGGGTGTTTTATCCTTGGGGTGGACAAACTTCTGGCTTAGTGTATTCTTGGTTTATTGTTCTCACAGCAACGTTGTCATTCCATACTTTGAGGAATATTGGAAAAGCTCAGGAGGATCTTCAGCCAACACAACATAGGTGCACAGTTCCAAACCAAGAATACACGAAGGCAGAAGTTTGTATCCAAATCTGTTGATTGGCTGAAAACCAACCTGTGCTTTAAAATCACCACTGGATTTCAATTTTAAAAAGTTTTAAGGCATTTGCTGCTGTTATACATTTGACTATATTTTACTTGGCTTATTTAACATTGATTTAAATTTGAGGTGCTTTTAAAATTTGGTATTGAATCTACCACTTTGTGTCATAAGCTTCCTTATGAAAATCATGGTCCTGAAATGCTATTATGAAATATGTTAAATGAATAAATACATCACTGAACAAGAACAAGTAAAAATAATTATATTCACACATTATATTCTAATGAAGGGATGAGCAACCTGAGTTCCCCAAGCCAAATGAAACTTTCAGGGTTCTACTCGTGTATTCTCCAGTACCTTAAGACTGGATTGACAAGCTTTGGTGACATCATTTTAGGCCTTTAGGGAGGTTTTTCAAGGGCGTTTCTTAGTGACTTCCAGCTCCCTTTCTTTCTGTTTTTGCTGCTTCTAATCATGCATTGAGTATCTCTTGAAAGACTTGACAGAATCCCTGTGTCTATGCTATTTCAGCTGAGATGCTGCAGCCTAGGACAATTGTGAGATTTAAGACATATTGAAACCAAGAGTGTTTCAATGTGCACAGTTCACTGCTGTGTTGCATTCCAGTTATAAACAAGTTGTAATATTATTCCACCCAAAGCCTAGAAGTATATATGGAATAACAGACATACTCTGAGTTGAGATTTTTCTCCAAATATGTAAAGAGCAGCTTGTCGCTTGAGGAGTCGGTTTTGCAAATAGGCACTGCTGCTGGAATATGAAGGTGAACCATCTTTTCCAGCTAATCTTGCACCCACATCAAGGAATGGCATCTGAGTGCTGATAAATCGACCACTAGAACGAAGACTGGCCCACACACCTTCATAAAAATTAAAAAATGTTATGAAATATTTTGTGTTTTTCACATACATGAGCTTTTAAAATTAAATTTATATGCTGCCTCCCAATGACTCTGGGCAGTTGCAAATGTCCTATGTATATATTACTTTGAAACACATTTGCACTGCTATTATAATCAGTTACACTAAACATAACATATATGCTCTGAATTGATAACCATGATTTACCGTAATAATTACATTCAAATCACCCCATGTTTAATACTTTTTTCTGTATCTTCAGCTAGCTATAGACAGTGTAACCACATTATGTAGAAACAGTGTGAGCCTCCTTTAAGTGAGGTGCATTAATTTGCATTGGGATCAGAGAATAGGAAAAAGCAGTCACTAATTAATATGATGCTGTTGGCATATATGTCATTACAAAACCACCTCCTGTATTACTACTAACATTGGTACATTGAACTTGGTCCATGTGATTTCTTATTCCTTATGCATGGAGACTGTAATTAATCGTGGGATCTGAGCAATCTAGCTGATGCCAAAAGTATGCTACCATTAGATGATCATTATAAGTAATAGAGATAAATGGATTCTTCTGTTTCCCATCAATTTTTCTTCAGCTCTTCTGGCCCTAGAAAACTGTCATGTGAAGTAACATGCTCTTTGAGAATAGCAAGTGTATTAAAATATAAGTCATGTTTGGTCTGAAGGTCATTGCTTTCCATGGATTTATTAACAAAATTCATAATGCAGCTGAGAATTCCAGATCAGCTGATATTATTTCTGAGAAATTGTACTATAGCAATTGACATGATTAAAAAATAATGAAGCGTTGCCACACAAATATTGCTGATAGGAATTGTCCCACTACATACAAAGCCAGCCTACTGACTTTTAGTTATGAAACTGAAGATGGTAAACTATTATTTAAAGTAATCTCTGAAATAAAGAAAAATGGTATGCAATCTTTATTTTTATTAATAATAAATAATTGAATAATTGAATAATCAGTTGCCATTCAAATCTCAAAGCATTAGCTGACAAAATGATTATATTATATCTTTTTTCTAAAAAAAGAAAGAAAGAAATCTGAAATAAAGCATCACTTCCCCTTTTGCCATTATTAAAACAGGGCTCGATTATACCTTGCTTGCACTACATAAAAAGCGATGGTTGCAGATTGAAAAGCACATGCAGATTACCACATTAGCTAGTGATGGGTTACAGTGATTAAAGGACATAGAGAAAACTTTCAAATCTCTTGTGATCATAAGATAATCCTTAAAACAAGCAAATGGATATATGCACTCTATTTTATCTTATAATTTAGACATTTATTCCTTTTTAAATAACCATTAGTATTTATGTGAACAAGAGTACTTGTCTAACAAAATTTCATCATGATTTAGTTTTTGGTAAGTGATCTGAGCATAATTCTGTCCTTTCTGCAAAAAAGATAATGCTCATGGGTCTGTGAATCACTCCATAGCAAGAGGATGGCCTGGCAATTATATTTCATGCCTAAGCAAGCCAACTTTTTTTTCTTTAATATGCATTGATACACATAATAAAAGAGAAATTTTTTTAGATTCTTTCTAATTTGGAATTTGTATGAAACATTTATCTCTGTAACCAACCACTGGCGGCTATATCTGTAAGGACAGGAGGAAAAGGAAAAGGAATGGGGCAGACATTGCAACAAAGCAGTCACAGCATATTGAATGGAAAAAAAGAAAGACCACTTCTATATTTCATATATTTATTCTATATTTCACTTCTATATTTCATATCATATCTTTGATTATAATAAAAAGAATTGCTTGTAGCATTTGAGTTTTAACAGCTAGCATCAAGGATTCAATCTCTAAATCAAGCTGCAAGGGGGAAAATGTAGATCAGCTGTAATATAGGATAACATTTATGGGCACTGCAGCAACTGCGGACATGCCTAACAGCCATGTGACAGCGAATTATACAAACTGGAAGAGTGTCCGGTATGAAAAAAAAAATGTATCAGTTTTAAAATCCACAATTTACCACTATTATTTATTTTATTAGTAGAAGAATAAAATCAATGCAGGGTGAAAAATCAAACTAATGTATCTCTGTACTCTTTCTTTCAAGCACCATATGTTTGTGCAAATTATTAACGTGCAAAATTTTGGTTTGGTTGAGCCTATTCTACAGCACTAGTAGATTGACTACTAAACATAATATCTAGGCTTATGGTATTAAGCTGATTAAATTATTCTGTATGGTAGAGCTGTATAGTTAAATAATTCATGGAAATGACTTCTGATTCTAAAGGAAAAGCATTTTAGCTTTGATTTTAAATTTTTCTAAAGAAAAAAGTGTTAAATAATTTGAGAGCAACAAGGAATGTTATTCTTTTTGAAACATTTTACCCCACTAATCTTACAAATATTTAGGTGGTGAAAGTTAACCTGGATGTTAAACCTTATTCATACAGTTGATTAAGTACCCTATAATTCAAACCTAAGCTGAAGACTTGAATATTCATTTAGCATTTAATTGCACTTAATTATGCTGATAGTTGTGATCACTCTAAATATAGCTTCCTTGCTTATGGTTCTGAATTTGTTCCTTGAGATTTCCAAGAACTTGAGTGCTTTTATATGAAATCTACATTATACAGTCAGCTAATATACCCATTCTTCTGAAAGTAAGATAACAAATAAATATTAATACTATAATGAATGTTTTGAAAAGAGATTTCATCCCAAAATACAAAAATGTTGCCAAGAAAGTTCTAAATTAATTACAAGGCTGAATTCACAGTTACCGTTACAGTAAAGTGCTTCTTTTTGGTACTCCTTGCATTATGGAGGTAAATTGTCATGTAAAAGAAGAAGAAAAATGAATATATTTTGTTTCTATCCCTATCATGTTTCATTATTATATCAAGATTTTATGAGAGCAGTGACTGGAAGAGAAATTACATAATTACATAGAAGGAAAGTTACTGCTATACTAGACTGATTTTTAGGATATTTTCTGGACTGCTTACAGAATAAATCTAGGCAAGCTTTTGATGACTTTGGCAACTATATTGTTCTAATACAATGTGTATGAATCTCTTACATGCTGTCATGGGCATTCTAACCAATACAATGACTGGTCTTTCTAGAAGCTAGTGTAAACATGTCTACTCAATGATTCTACTCTATTGGTAGACATAACCATTCTCAGCCTGATTCACTTATCAGAGTACTGCTATAGCCAATCCACATTATTACACCTCATCTATCCCAAATTAAATAAATTTGACTTCCAAATTCAGCACTGTCCCTAATTTGTTATATTAAAGATAGTAAAAAAAAATACTGGCAGATCCCTAGGTGAGTTGCAGTAGATGAGCAAATATTTTTAACTGCTATCAATACCAACAACAAACAGCTATTGCTTTATAAATTAGGTATCTAGCCAGATGTGAGATTTGTGAAAAACTAATAATGTTGAGTTTAGTTTAATTCTAACAACTCTAACTTTGGAGGCATTTTGTTCTTTAAGTGTCAGTCTTAACAAGTAAAACTTTTTTCATAAGGCTATTTTCTCTTGTCATTCTTGATCTACCACACATGATAAATTACAAATTTTACAGTATTGTCACAATAAAGGGTTTATTGTATTTTAAAAGGACTTCTTCCATTAGTTTCTAATCTATTCATGATTGAAACATTATCATTTACAGTGAATTTAGATAGATGTTAATTTCAGTTAAATTATATCTTTTCCCCAGTCAAATCCTGGTCATTTTACATTATCATATTATTATTATTATTTTTTAAAAGCATATTCTTGCAATTTGAAGGGCATAGTTAGGGACAGAGTATCCTATTATTTTACTAAAATGCAGGGTTGATTACATACACCTCAGCTGTGTAAGAATTTGCAGTGGCTGTGCAATCAATACAACAAACTGATGTTTAAAAGCAATGCTCAGAAAAAAGTTTGCTATAATATTTAATAATTCTGTGGGTAGACATTCTCATTTCAATGTATAATATTAATAGCTATACAAAAAGATGTTTCAGTATTAAACATCCTGACTGAATAGTTGAGTTCTACGGGTAATTAAAAATTATTACTTTAATGATCCACATTTGTGAATGCATAGAAAAGAACGGCTGCTGGAATCCATGGCTATTCTATTCTATGAAAACACTGTCCTGAAATGTTCCATATATAGTTTCATATTCTGTGTATGTGGTCAAATATTGAATGTGTAAGTAATATATAAATATATGTTATCACAGGTGGCCCACTTAGAATTCCCCCTAAAATATGTTCTTGATGGCATCTTTCATCTGATAAAATGTCCAGTTGAAATCTAGAAAGCATAATTACTAGTCCTTACTGCTTATGCAAAAAAACCCCAAATGACAAGAACTACATGCTTATTCATTTGCATGTACAATCTTTATTTCAAAATGCATACTCTTGTGTCGATAGGCAGATCAGGCAATTTTTATAAAAAAGCTATAATTCATGTGTGTTTAATGCAATCAAGTGAGGCAAAATGCAAGAATAACCCTTACGTCCATGGGTAGGCTTTGGACTAGTCTTACTAACCTCCTCGAGCAAAGCTATTGGACAGATTTACATCCAAATGTCCTGGCACTACCTGCTTAAACACAGTAGACATTCTTGAAGCCCTCCTTTCAGTGCCTAAAGTCAGTCAAAAAGAATGGAGAGATTAAAAGTAGAATATCACTCAAGTTGACACATTACCTATATATTACCCTAATTTGAACCCTATATTTGAAAACAACAATGACACATATATAGAAATATTTTTTCACTAGTTTATTTATCTAGCTGCTGCCTCTTTCCCACATTTAAGAGACATTACACATAATTAGAAATAGCAAGTATATATTTGCAGCATCACAGGAAGTTAGGCATGGCTAACACAATCAAATTATTTAACAACAAATGAAGCAAAGCATGCACAATTGGTGAAGGGGTTATGTTATGAAAAAGCCAGAATTTAGATACAATTGATTTCACCAACTGATTAAGCCAAATGGACAAACTTGGCAAGTTGCATGCTCCTGTGTCTAAAACAGCAGCGTTACCTTTGTTTGAACCCTACAGGTTTCATCACATGACAACTGAAATAGAATATTAATGCATTTCTTAATGGCTTTATCCAGACCTATTCTGCAAAAAGCATATCACATTTTAACCTTTCAGCTTCAAGACATATTTATATGTATGTTGATAAAGCTATTTAAGCATTCCAAATTGCTTGTAAATTTCTAGTAGATCTAAAGTGCTGTACATGTGCTCACATATGTAACACTGAATCTCACTAGCTAGCAATTTTACTTAAGTTCAAAATTCTTTACCTTTATATACTGCCATTTATATGAAAAGTATATTTGCAAAAATTCCAGAGACAAACCAGCTACCTAGCCAATGATTTATTAAGGCAACGAGATATTATAATGTTTGTTTGTTTGTTTGTTTTGTCAAACACTTACAATATAATAGAAATAAGAATAAACATAAGTTTAAATACATGAAATAGGAACTAATAATTGGGGACAGAGATGGTAGGCACGATTGTGCACTTATGCACACCCCTTACAGACCTCTTAGGAAAGGGGTGAGGTCAATAGAAGTTAGTTTGAGGGTAAAGGAGTGGGGGTTTGAGCATATGACAACATAATCAGGTAGTGAGTTCCAGACATTTACCACTCTGTTGCTGAAATCGTACTTCCTGTAATCAAGTTTGGAGTGGTTTACATTTAGTCTATATCTGTTGTGTGCTCTTGTGTTGTTGTGGTTAAAGCTAAAATATTCATTAACTGGTAAGACATTGTAACATATGATTTTATGTACTATGCTTAAGTTCAATCTTGGCTGGCGTAGTTCAAGGCTGTCTAAGCCTAAAATCTCAAGTCTGGTGGTGTAGGGTATTCTGTTGCAAACAGACAGTGTAGTTCTCTTCTTGTAAAATACTTCTGGACTTGCTCAATTGTATTAATGTTTGATATACAGTGCGGATTCCATTAATGTGAAAATCAAGTTAGAAGAAAGTTCATCATAAACATAATATTTTCTGTTTAAATGTTGAATTTTAACAAAGCTACCCCAAAGGATTATGTTACCTGGAGATAAAGCAATAGCTGGTCTGATTGTAAGAGTATTATTGCCATTCAATTTGCAATGGACAGAAATCGCATTGAGTAAGGCTTGAAGGTATTTTTCTTGTTCTATGCTGCTTGATGATTCAAGTGATGTAGGAGCTATGCAAACAAATGCAGGAAACAGATTATACCCTTGATTTTTTACAGCACATTTCACTTCTCTGAAATGAAAACAGCATCCAATTGATGTGTTTATTTATCTGCTCTTTTGATTCTGGGCAGATAAATAAATATAACTACTTAAATTAAAAATAAAAGTGAATAAATAAAAACTAAATACAATATAACATCATAGCTCCCAACATGGATAAGATATACAAACATCTATCACAGTGAAAGTAATATGAGGCAATTTTAGTATTTTGCTTGCAGATGAAATCAAAACATAACTATCGTATTAATGAAGAACTGCTTCTAATATACCCTTTTGAAGATACCTTTACTATTTCAGTAAATACAGTATAATGATGTTTATGGATACACAAGCATTTTCTGCTTTTCCATGTATTGTTCTCCCATTGGCCTACTCATATGAGCATGAATAACAGAGCTGTGCAATGCATGCTCTGAAAAAGATTAAGAAGAAATGCTTTGGACTCATGGCAGCATAGCACCACTCTACTGTTCATTAAAGAAGCTCACTTTTGGTGGGCTTTTGCACAAGCCTGAAAGAAAAAGATGCAGCTGTTTTATGGGACTGATTCAATTAACTTACAAAGCAACCACACCTTTCCTTCAGGTTTCTGAAGAAGCCTGAAGAAAAAAAGGAACACTTTACTGAACAGCAGAGAGGACTCAAGACTCATAAGACACTTGAAACACTGCCAAATAATTTTCAAAATATACCTGAAACTGTGCAGCAAATTCAATAAGTAAATGGCCATATCTCAACAGAGGTGCGAATCCAGGGAACCTGAACATGGCAAATAATGCCTAAAAGATAAGGTTTTTCTTCTAACATTGCCTGTTTAGAGCTTGGCTACTACTTCTTTTAATCCTTATTTCAATTTGGCATTTTCTTCCTCACCTTTTCCCTATATTATTCACTTTTACTACTTTTTCAATTTCATCCTACACTCCTTTTTTCCCCTCTCCAATCTTTCCCTGAGTTTCCAAGCACTGTATATATTTTTACCGCAAACAAAATAATAACCAGAAAGAACAGTCTCTGTTTGTATATAGTTTGGCTTAAGTAAACAATGACTTTGGGGATGGTTTGTTCTTGGGGCCCTGGTGATACATTTCCTTGGTGATACATTTTTCTTTCCGCTTGCTCAATTCTTGCAGTTAAACGTTTGAAAGTACCTACATGACATACCAACAAAAGCTGCACAGCAATTATTTGTAGATTACTGACATCGAAGAATTTACTTTTATTGTGTGGATACATTCAAAGCACAAACTCATACAAAGCAGTATAGTATTCCTAGGATTATGCTGGAAGTATTTAAGCAATTAAAATCTATTCACTTCTTAAATTCTTGAATGATTCATGTCTCGTGTAACTTGCACGTAACTATTCATTTCTTTTTTATGATTCTGTTCAAAAATTCCATAGGGCAAGTTTTTTCAAGCAAACTAATAATACTAATTGGTTACCATAGAATAAACCATATTTCCACTCTTACCTCATACAATAAATACCGATTTTCATGTTAGTTCACTGCCTAGTAAATGGTCATATTTATGAGGTGTGTGGTAGGGTGTGGGAGAGTGTTCAGGGGAGTGTCATGCCTTAATGAGTAAGAAACATTTTATGTATGATGCTATGGATTTAGCTAGGCAACATTCTTCTGTTTATATGGCAGAGCAGAACAGACATAAAGCTCAAAAATGAGTTAAACATTAAATATTTTTCTCTTATTTCCTAAAAGTTATAACAAGATAGAAACTTAATAATTTTGCATTTATTAGATGTAGGTTCCATGATACATGATACACTGAGATAATTTTCCCCATTCTACTTCCCTCCAAGTGCATTTTAACTGCCACTGTATTTTGCCTGTGTGGAGGTTAAGTCTGGAGGCACTTGTTTGGATAAAGTATTACTTTTTTTTAGAAAGACCCAAAGTATTTGTAAAGATTGGCGCAATGTAATAACAACTGATTATATAAACACCTTCACATTCTACAAGATAATTCATACAAGACATAACCTCACCTGAAGATTGTGTATTTTGTGATTTGAAAAGGCCAACAACTCCTTTCCCATGGAAACCACCAGCTCGAAACAGGAATGTACTTGCTTTTGAGTTTTTCCAACACACTACTGGCAAGCGATTGTGCCGATAGCAGCGAGCTACTCTTTGCAGGCTGCTGTCCTGTACGCACTGGGGTACCACTAACAGTCCTGGGTAACTGGAACACAGTGAAAAAGGGAGATCATACAATTGAACTGGTTATAAAGAAAAACTAAGGTGACTTTTTGTTGCAGAATTCTCCTGCTGAATGTCCAGTATAACAGCAGATTAAACACCATGTGAACTTAGAACATCTGAAAACTCCAACAGCTAATAAACACCTTTGTTCTGACACCAAAAAGGAATGGCAGCAACCCAAAAAAACACCTAACATATCAACTTATCACTTACATCTGTTTTAACAGATATTTCCCACGCTAGGGTCATTTCCTGTCAAATCTGCCATAGCCCAGAGTCATTCATTGGACCATCTAAAATCTGTTTGGGTTGGTGGCGGTGTTCTTGTTTATAAATCTCCCCACCCAATAAGCTTTTAAAAATATATACTGCATTGTAAACAACTTCAAGAAAAAAAACTGCATTCTTAAACTTTGTCATCATTTTACTGGATCAATATTAAAACAAGCTTTTTGTCACTCTTCAATGGCTTATTTTTAATCCATTATTTCCTTTACAAAACAGAGCATCAATATACAGTATTTCACAGAACATTGGCTGGGAAGAGCCAATAATTACTGCTTAATTATTGCCAAAAATTCTGACTGCCAATTTCTTGCCAATCTCTTTCTTTTCCAACCTAGCTAATGCTGATCAGAGATGCTAGGATTTCTTTTCAATTATAGTCAATGAAATTCTCCACTAATTTTTACTCATCCAAATCAGGAAAGAGGTGATAGGTTCAACTATAAGTGCCTTGTGTGTATAATTGCCAAATGTCCTTAGATTTCTTCCCAACTTAATCAAGGAGAGAAGCAATCTGGAATTGAGGAGAAACTTCCTAAAAATGAGGACAATTAACTAATGGAACAGCTTCATAGGTGGTATTCAGCAGGTTCTGACCAGTTTTGGAGAACCGGTAGTGGAAATTTTGAGTAGTTCAGAGAACTGGCAAATACCACTTCTGACTGGAGATTTTACAGTATCCTTCCCCTGCCATGTCCACCAAGCCACGCCCACAGAACTGGTAGTAAAAATTTTTGAATCCCACTACTGAACATCTTGCCTTCAGACGTGGGTGCTTCATCACTGGAGGTTTTTAAGAAGAGACTGGACAGTCTCTTGTTTGAAATAGTATAGGATTTCCTGCTTGAGCAGGGGGCTGGACTAGAAGATCTCCAAGGTCCTTTCCAGCTCTATTCTAATTCTCTGGATGTGGGAATGGGCAAAGCTGAATGCATAGCTGTCTTTATTGATCGTATTCAATTCTGCAAGTTCAAAATAAGGAAAGGATTTTTGTGTGTGTGATAAGCAGTTAAAAAGAAGGAAACTTGGTCATGCTTGCTCAGTTTTTTCCAGCACAAATTCCTAACAAATGATTAAGTATTAAAATAAAGGTTATCAGAACAATAATTTAATGCAATGGTTTTACAGACTCATGCTCTTTGGAACACATAAGGGTCCTTTTCTTCATTCTGCTGAATTAGCCCGGTAATTTTATCCCAATGTTTTGCTCTAACAGTTTAATTATATTATTTTATTTATAATTATAGTAATATATTATAGAAGGCATCTTTAGCAAGTAAGACAGTCACTACAGAAACCAATAAAGAAAACATGTACATTTCATACTTGTCCATGACTAGCTGTTTATAAATACTTAGTTTCTATGAAGAAGTTTAGCTATTTCAAATGTGAGACATCAAACGCAATCAATATTTTGGCTCTGAGAAGAAATGAACTCTGGCTTGCCTCAAAATCTATTTAACACTGTAGTATACAAATAGCTGATTATATAACTTTTTTAAAAAAAATATTCAGCTGAAAAGTTTTATTCAAGTTTTCCAACAAGATTCTAGAGTTTGGAACATTTTAAAATAAGACAAATTTGGATGAAAGTATCTGTGGTCATTTGTGCATAGATGAAAATAAACACATTTAAAATATTTCTGATGATCTGTATGTTTTGGAAATACAGAAACACAAGCTTGCACATTAAATACAATTTAAAAAAATAAAGCAATTAAGCTCTTATGAAAGTAGTATATTCCCAAGAGTGGTTGTAAAATTCACTGGATGTTTTTCTTTTTCATATTCCAATGATTGGTACTGGAGACTTCTTATGTGCACCATTGTATAAACGATCTGCCTAAGATGCCATTTGCACAACTAATGTCAGCAATTGTGTTATAATTTGTAAGGAAAATGTACAACAATAAATCTTATTTAATTTGAATAAATTCATATATGTAGGCTTCCTGGAAGAGATAGAATTCTGAAGGAAGAGGAACAGGAATAAAGATACTAGTGAAGTTGCTGAAACTCTGGCCCTCTTCATCCATCTCTCAAGGGCCCCTTGTAATTAAACATTAAGTATTTGTCTCTATTCAACATCAACTCTTAAACGTTTATTTCCATGATGCTGTCTCTTGGGCAACCAAGCCATTTTTTTTCTGGATCAACTGCAATTCAATTCATTCAGCCATTTATGTTGCTGTAGCCTAAAGTTGGGAGTTCTGTGGGAGATTTCACAAGTCATTGTTAGCAGACAACTCGATCTTAATAATATTAGTCTATTTCATGCAGTTCTTTTAAAAAGTTCTGCTTTATTTTGCCCGCTTATATCAATACCAAATTTTTCTTTCACCCAACTTTTCAATCTCTAGCTACATGTGAGCTATCATTCTATCACCACACACACTCACACACAGACAGAAACACACAAATACACACACACACATACACAGACTTAACACCACAATCATGGATGAAACTATTCTAGAATGAAAGTTCCTGGATGCAAAACAAACAAATTTGATAACAAATATTTCAGTATTTTATATAGATAGGCAGTTAAAAAAGATTGCTCCCTGTAACTGAGAACAGTTCTCACAAAATATAGAGAGGAAAAAACTTCTAAAAAACCTCTACTAGGGCAGTGATCCATTTTCAGCAGTAATCTCTCTTCTCCCTGGTAAGCCACTGTCAACTAATTAAAAACAAAACAAAACCAGAACTATAGTAGTTAAATACTGGATACAATGTACAAAGGGAGCACAACACTAGACTATTATGCTTATAAAGGGAAAACACTCAGTGACTGCTAACATTCCTAAACTATCCATCTGAATCCAGCCTGTAGTGTTTAAATAGTTGTAATGAGAAGATTATGAACATCTAACCAAATGCCTACAAAAAATAAAAAATATTCTGGCATTTTTACTGAGCAGTCTTTATGGTTACTAAGTGCTAGGAATCATAACTTCCCCATAATTTTCAATATTCTATGTATACTTTAGCTTCTACATGTGCATATACCTATCAAAAAAATTTAAAAGCTAAAATGTTTTACTTGTTCATTAATTAGATTAATATTACAATGAGAAAATGAATTGTAGATGAAATGATTTTTAAATATTGATATCTCATGAATGACTGCACGCAGATGATAATCTAGTTATCAACAAACTAAATTTTTTCTCATTTAGAAATATAAGGGTCCAATTAGATTAATATCATATCATATCCACTGAATTGAAGCACTCTCTTTCCTAATCCAATATGCAGAAGTCAGGAATTTTATTTCGTATTTTATTTGATACTGTATTTTTTACAAGCAAGCCCTCTGTTTTAGAAGTCTTACCTCCACAAAGAATCTTTTTTCAGCCATTTGCAATATAGACTAAAAATTGTGATAAGTGGGTCATATAACTTAGATCTATTTTAATAACTAAGATGGCTTACCTTCTGCAAAGGGAATACATCCTGTTTAAAGCTGTTATTCGAAAGTATTCTGTTTTTGAACGTGAAGAACTGTTACTGATGGTTCCTAACCCCAAACGTTGATAGTCTCTAAAACAAGCTCTTTCCACTAGCTGCTCCATTGTTGATTTTTCTGATGCTTTCAAAGTACTGCTTGTGTGCATTTCACTGTCATCTGAAACTAAAGTTGCAATAATTTTACTAGCTTAGCATACTGTGACTTGTGTAACAAGACAGTGGCAAAAAAGAGACTTCAATATTACCTGAGACATCATCTTCTTCATTCAATCCAGGACGATTTGCCCTTTCCTCTATGATTGTTCCTGTCTTTTTTTTTAGTAAGTGTTGCCGGCCAATTGTCATTTTCCCTGCACGTTTTGCTCCTTTTACAATTGTTTTTGAAAGAGTGCTAAATTTAGAAAAAAGGTAAAAATATATGTACTTTTGCTGAAAGAGAATGCTAGTAACTGTATATTCTCCTCTTTCTTCCCAAATAGGTCTGCTAAGCTTTACTTCAATGAGTGGCATACTATGGAGCCCTCGTGCCTTCCAACAGAAAGAACTAGTGCTATTATGCCCACGAGTTTAGCTTTCACAAACCATTTTCATGTGGGTACCTTAAATATACATACAGACTGCATTTCCTCCTTCAATAATCAGAAATACAGAAGTGTGGGTTGATTACGTGTTCATATTATGTTACTTGTTCATTTTCACTACAATTTGGTTTTCATTTCAAATATATGGCACTACCTCCTTTGTTAAAGCATGGTGTAAAATCTAAATCAACTAAAATTAAGACTATATTTTTTCTTTTTTACAATCCTGTAGTCCCTATTTGGGGTAGAACTGGAGTGACTAGATGGAGCTCAGCATTTACTGGCTGAATGCCCTTTCTGACACCTATGCTGAGTTCGCAGAAGATATTTTTTGTTTGCACCCTGAGAGAGAAACTTCTGGCACTACCTAGGATTGAACTCTCAATCTTCTGAGTAGGAGGTAAGCATCTTCATCACTAGGCCATCATGCTGCTCTATATTTCTACACTGAAATAATATTTCTAATAAATGTGACGCATAAATCAAAGGGGCAATCATTACCGAAAGGAAGTGTTTTTCTCCTTTTGTTTTGGCAAGATAATCTGAGGTGCTGTTTGGCCAGCTGCAAAAGCAAAAGTGCTGAAGATGGACTGAGGATAGCGAAACTTCATCAGCTGTTTCTTAAATATCTCTACAACCTCAGGGCTCACTTCCTCATCAAAAGCTACCTTGATCAGCTACAAATAAAAAGATGTAATGAGAGAAAATAACACATAAATACTGAAATATAAAAGATAAAGAGATTTTAGGATATTCAGTATTAGGGCAATAGGAAAAGTTATTGCTAAGTTAAACATCATTATAAAGTTTTAAGTCTTAATACATCATTTTAAAAAATACAGTGCATGTCAATCAACTAGAATAACATGTTTTAAATATATTACTTTTAACACTTTTTTATAATTAATAACATTTAAACTTATAGTTAAAAGGAGCAATTAAAGTCATATAGTAATATATTTTGGTATAGCAGGAATAGATTGTTTCAGAACTATATATTATAATAGGACTATATTATTTCTCACCCACTTTTAAAAACCCATGTGTGGAGTGATATAATTGCATACGAAGGTTTAAGCACCTCGGATCAAATTGTATGTTTCAGTGTAAATCCAAGCAAACTATTTTCTTATTGTGAATCTGTAGACAACTAAACATAAATAAGCATTTAAATTGCAGGATTACGTGTGTTAACATTGTACAATGTTGAATTTGTCTCAGCTTCTGTTTCCTAGGGATTCATTGAAACAATTTGTCCTGTAGTGCCTATCATTTGTGCTATAAACTAACTGAACTGTAACATAACAAAGGGAAAGAGAATCTTTTATCAATTATCTTTCTTTTAAAGTAAGTTTTATACTTCATTTCTTTGGTCTCTTTATATTTTCTCTAATAAATATCTTAGGAGAATGTTGTCAGTTCTGCTCAGGACAATAAGCAGGAGCAAAAAGGCAAGAAGAGCAGGCAGAATGTTTTGTGTGGGCAAGTGTCCACTTCAATCAACTTTTTAAAAACCACTTTGGCACATAAATCAATTGGTCAATATTCTGCTTTCTCTTTCAAGGTATCCATAGTAGTTACAAAATAAAGGCCTTTGAAATCAAATGGGACTTTCAAAATGGGAATTTCTGATCTATGAGGTTTTTATATTCTATTTACCTGAAAGGTAGCTGAGGTGATCTGCAGCCCTTCTTGCATACTTTGCTGAAGTTGATTTTGGATGGTAATTTTCTTCTCCTTTGTTACTGAAGCAATAGGGAAGCTCCGAATAACTGTTTGTTCTCCAACTAAGAATATCAGGAGAGAAACATTGCATCATAGATCAAGTAAGGCAACTGGGAAGACGTATTCATACATGAGGAAGTCAGACCACACAAAAGACCTATGCCAAGGCTAAAGGAATGAAAATCTTAACAACAGATAAATTACACCTAGAGTTCTGATCTATTTTTTATTTAAACCCCCCACTCTCCATACTTCTAATGATTGCACCATTTTCTTAATATTTATTAAAAGAGTTTCTTTA
The DNA here is from genome assembly GCF_049901715.1 of Pseudonaja textilis. Lineage (NCBI taxonomy): Eukaryota > Metazoa > Chordata > Lepidosauria > Squamata > Elapidae > Pseudonaja > Pseudonaja textilis. The sequence goes on from NC_141990.1 coordinate 241,517,866, forward strand.
GTATTTGCAAAAAAAAATGTATTTATCAACAGACAAACCAGATATGATAGAGTCAAGAATACTGATCCTTGCTATTTCTATACCTTTAGTGAATTTTGTACCTTTACTATTTTGATATTTTCTGCTGCCCGGAAGTAGCTATTTTTAGTCAGCTAAACTAATAGTCTCATCTAGCAGACAAGACAAGAAGAGACAAGAATAGTTGCTTGTGGTATTTCCTGTCTCATGGGTCAAAATAATCTGTCTGGACGTAATCCTTCTGGCTTTGCTAGGTGAACTGTAGATGCAATTTTTAGTTCTACTTCATGAAAAAAAAGGCATTGCAGCAGCACTCCTGATAAAGATCATATATTTTAAATTATGCAGTATATTTCCTGCATCATTTTTAACAATTTTGCAAGGCCAGTGATGTCACCCTTGTTATTTGTTATATCACAGAAAGTTTTTTTCCTGCATATATTTGCTAGGAAAATAGTGAACATCAGTCCCAGCCATGCCAGTACAAATTATCCCTATTATTTTGAGTGTAGAAATATTACTACACTGTTTCTCATTCTAAGCACGGATGAAAAATATTGATGAATCATTTCTACCACTGTTTCCATGGTGTCTAGAAATAATTGGAGTTTATTTTTATAAAACCCACAGAAATTGCACAATAGAATGTTTATCCTCAGAAAGGTACAGCTACATTTAAATAACAGTAACGCTAATCAAGGAATGATGTTATTTTTCTCATACCTCAGATAAATGTTTCTGTGCTTGTTCATGACACTATTCTCATAGCGTTTTGAAATAGTATACTTTTTATTAATTCCCTAAAAATACTATTAGGGAGTACAAGGAATCCTGGTGGATAGCACTCTCCTTAAATATTTAACATCAATTTCCTTGTCTTGTAATAAAAAATAAATCCCTTATTTTTGGAGCCATAAATATTAAGCTTTCATTTTATTTTAAATAATGTAACCAGACAAGTTTAAAAAAGAACATCTGTAAATGATCCGAGCCATCATAAGGAAATTCAATATATAAGTCTGAGAATGAAGGAAATTAGCAAGCCACTTTCTATTATCTTGATGTATATTTAACTGTCTTGAGATTAGAGAAATGGTTGCTGGCTAACAACTACTAGTTCTACAATCATATATTCACTTAAATAAGCATATGCTAGGAGATGGTGCTTTGTAATTATGAAGGTGAAATATCAAAAATGATTTGTGTGTGTATGTGTGTATATGTGTGTGAGACAGACAGAACAAGAAAAGGGGAAAGATAAAATAGATAATCACAGGACAGGAAAGAAGAAAACCGTACATCCAGTACATGCAAAAGATACAAACCAGGGGTGGGATTCTACCAGTTCGCACCTATTCGCTAAAACCGATTGTTAACATTCTAAGTAGTTCGGAGAACCGATTGTTAGAAGAAATTACTGGCCTAATCCTGTAAGGAAGGCAGGAAGGAAACATTCTGGTGGTGCTTACAGAAACTGCCTCTCCATTAACCCTTATTACATTCTTGGCAGACTAGACTTCTTGTCTCAGGAACTTCTCTGGAGCTTTTTTCCCCTCCTTTGCTGGTACTTTGCTTTTGTGGAGTGACCATTCAAAGTTACAATGACACTGAAAAAAGTGACATAACCATTTTTAACACCTATGACTGTTGCAGCATCCCCACAGTCATGAGAGGCCAGGCGAGGAGATGCGCATCTCAATGTGAGTGATATTGAGTTGACCACTCCCACCAACTAAGCCACGCCCACAGAACTGGTTGTTAAAAAATTTGAATCCCACCCCTGATACAAACATACTAATTTAATATAGTCCTAATATAGATACAATCTAAAATTGCTTGGAAAAGGGTAAAATATTCCCATGGCATTGAAAATATAATGTTGTGATATTTAGATGTGGGCCTTCTTATCAGCACATACCTAGTTGATCATGAGGGGTGCCTTTAAATATAACTCTGTATGTAGTAAGGAACAAAGCTCCTTCTGCAGGAAGAATATGAGGGCCTCCAAGCAAACCTCCAGTTGCCTCTTCTCTGCCATCAGGATCCAGGAGCACACGGAGACCTTCACACACAAACTCTTCCCCTGGTAGCAAATCTGGTCGTAGAATCTTGGGCTGAACCCAAAGATATATATATATTTTTTAAAAAACTTGCAACATAACAAATACAATATAATTTCAAATAATACATTTTGGCTATGATTCTTACAAAATATAATAAAGTTTTTGAAAGAGCAGGACTGAATGTTTTCTGCAAATTCAGTGTAGCCTAGGAAGATTTCTTCTAGAGCAATTTTTTTTCTATAACCAGATTTTTGCTTATTAAATTGGAAGAGATGCTCCACCTACAGAAAATTAATAATCCTCTGGGACAGGATACTCATCTCCCTTTTTTATTTGAATCCTGTAAGAAGAACCCTGTAAGAAGGGATAACTTATATTGGTTAGGCAACCACTGCTTCCCCTCTCTTAGAACATTATAAAGATAAATTCCTTGTGTGTCCAATGACACTCGGTCAATAAAGAATTATGTTCTATTCTATTCTATATATCTTTTCTCGTTATTCATGATCAGAAGTCTGGAGTGCTACTGGGACTAAGGATAAGTAAGAAAAGGTTTGGATTAGTTAATTACTCTCCAGTCTAAAGAAAAAACCTTTATTGGTTAAACTGCTCCTTGATTTAAAGCTGGGTCACAGCATATAATGGATGATAAGCAGCTGTGTACGTACAAGAGCAGTTTGTTTTACTTCGAGCTTTGGCTGAGCTACAGTATTTTCTCTGGTGTGTGTTTCACATAATTATATAAAAGCTGCTTATCTGATGAAATTATTTTCTAGGAATATTTTGAACTTTTCAAATGTTATCAAACACATTAGAAAAAGGAAAGCTGAGGCTGTCAAATTGGTTGTATTTCTCAGAGCTATAAAGCAGTATAAACAGAAATACTTGCCTTCTGTATTGGTGGCAACCTTCTACTTTCTCGATGGACAGCCTCCAGAGTCTCAATGTGCATGGCTACAATTCCTGGGAATAAATGCCACCCCAAATGAGCATAATACAGCAAGAACAAAACAGACTAACAAAATATTTTATGCAGTCTAAAAATTGCCTCCAGAAAACCCACTACAGTTTAGACGTAACTAAAATTAGACTAACAAACTCTAATTTCCACCTGAAAAGAACACCCATGTCCAGTATAAGATTATCTTTTTTGGGACAGAACAAAATATCTCCCTATTAGAGGAGTTCAAGACAAGAACATGGCTCCTCATACCTGGTATCATGCAATGAAGACTTCGGATGTGATCCTGTGTAACTCCACTTTCAGTACAAACTTTGTCTATGAATCTGGTAATGAAGCGCACCACAGCATTGGCAACATCATTATTTTCAGAATCTTCAAAACCACTTTCAGTATCATAGCTCTCTGCAACACTGCCTGCAATGCTAAGAAAGCAATTCCAGTAAGCTAAATCCATATCAGTAAGAAAATAAACCACTCTGTATGACAACTAATTGTAATGATGGGGGAATTCTATTGACACACCTATTTGTGACAATGCTATTGCTTCCACTCTCCCAGTCTCCCGTAGCTGACATTCTTAGCAGTTTGTTTTTACTGGTGTCCAATGGCACTAAAAGATACACCATAAGGTTGGCAAAGTGAATTGCTTGGCTGAAGACCATGCTTTCTTCACTTTGTACCAGCTGTTGTTGAGTCTCTTTACTAAGTGTTGGCCACAAACGTAACTGCTCAGCTGCCAAGTCCATGGCAGTTTTTTCTTGCCCATGTTCTTCAGAAAATTTCTCCTGGAAAAGAAAAATAGCTAAATATGATTTTATTTCCAACATTTAAAATGTTTTCCTCCTCTAGAACAAGAAACAAGAATATAAATAAAATCAAAAATCAAAGTGAGAAAAAATTAGGCAGATATATTCAAATATATTCAAGCACTGTGCTGAGGAATAGAAAAATATAAACATAAGCCACAATAAAATAACACAAAGTTTCCAAGGGAACGAAAATCAGAAAGCGACCTGATACTGGGATGCAGCTTCTCTGTCACTCCAATAGTCATTGACCTTCACAGGTAGGATCTTGTGATACTCCAAGTCTCAAATCCAATCCTGCTTTCATATCTACTTTGCACTGGCTTAGGTTATACCAAATCTGGTATATCTGTGCTATTCAGATTTTCCCTCCCAAATTCCCATCTCAAGTTGTATTCCATTTTCCAATACATTCAAGATCAGACCCAGTAAAAGCATAACATCCAATAACATAAAAAAACTAAAAAATATTATTCCTATTATTTTTAACAGATTCCCAAAGAATACATGGCAATATACTGTATGATTCTGAACACTATGAAAAGAGTGGCATATTCAAGTCTAATTTCTTTATGGACTATCCTCCTTTTCTCTGTGATATAAAGTTGCTGTTTCTTTATGAATGGCTTATGCAGACAATGAACTAGTAAAAAATGGTATGATAAAATGAATGCAGAACTTTAAAGAACAGTAGAACAATAGGAAGAACTATGGAACAAGTCAACACAATTTATACCAAACTTCAATTTGAGGGAAAATTGGTACAAAATATTTTACAGATGGCATAGAACTCAATTATTGCCAAAATGGATAATTCATGACTAATACATATTGAAAATACCACAACAAAGAAGGAACATTTTACCGTATGTCATAGTTATGCAAAAAGACTCAAAAGTATTGGAAAAAATGCACCAAACATCCATAAATCTTTGAACATAAAATTTGAATTAAAACCACAAATATTTCTATTAGGTGTGATCTCAAGTAATGTAACTGAAAAGCATCATACTTTATTAAATTATATGCTGATGGCAGCAATAATCAATTTGGTACAACTTTGGAAAAGAGAAATATTGCTGCCAACAGAGGATTGGGAGATCAAAATTGAAGAATATGCAGCAATGGAAAAATTAGATTAGATTAGATTTAGATTAGACTCAACTTCATTGTCATTGCCATGAATACAGGCAATGAAATGCAGTTAGCATCCAACCAAAAGTGCAAAACAACAGTTAAAATATAAATATATGTATGCAAATATGCAAGGCATCCATGAATATGTCAATGGAAAACACAACAAAATGTATGTACATGAGCTCACAAAGATAAATGTGACTGTACATATATGAACATATACAACTGTACGAAATGTTTATGGACACATTGAATATAAATACAAATGCACAGAGAATTATACAAAATACATCATATATTATCAAGGGAAGCATCAGCATATGTGTGGGGACAAACGAACTGAGGAGTTCAGCAAGGATATATAATATATATAATATATATATATAATGCAATCCTAAATTGTATTAACAGAGGGATACAGTCAAGATCAAGGGAAGTACTAATACCACCCTATAAAGCCTTAGTAAGACCACACCTAGAGTATCGCATCCAGTTTTGGTCACCACATTATAAAAAAGATGTTGAGACTTTAGAAAAAGTACAGAGAAGAGCAACCAGGATGATTAGGAGACTGGAGGCTAAAACATACAACGAACGGTTGCAGAAACTGAGCTTGGCTAGTCTAGTAAAGAGAAGGACCAGGGGAGATATGATAGCGGTCTTCCAATATTTGAGGGGCTGCCACAGGGAGGAAGGGGTCAAGCTATTTTCTCAAGCACCTGTAGGCCAGACAAGGAATAATGGATGGAAACTGAACAAGGAGAGATTTAACCTGGAAATAAGGAGAAACTTTATGACAGTGAGAACAACCAATCAATGGAACAGCTTGCCCTTGGAAGTTGTGGGAGTGCCATCACTTGAGACTTTCAAGAAGAGACTGGACTGCCATTTGTCAGAAATGGTGTAGGGTCTCCCGCTTGGGTGGGCGGTTGGACTAGATGACCTACAAGTCCCTTCCAACTCTGATTATCTGTTATCTGTTAAGGAAACCACTGTGTGGTAAAAGCTGTTCCCTAGCCTGCTGGTCTTAGACTGCAGGCACCTGAACCTCCTCCCAGATGGAAGAAGAGTAAACAGTTTGTGGGCTGGATGGAAGGGGTCCTTAACGATGCTGCGGGCTTTACGCAGACATTGTTTCCTCTGAATGTCCACAATGGCAGGAAGTGGAATCCCTATAATGCATTGGGTGGTTTTCATCACCCTCTGTAATGCCTTTTTTTCTTTTATAGTGCAATTTCCATACCAAACTGAGATACCGTTAGTTAGGATGCTCTCGACTGCAGTGGTAGAAATTAGTCAGAATAGCTGAGGAGAGGTGATTCTTCCTCAGTAATCTCAGGAAGAAGAGGCACTGGTGAGCTTTCTTAATCAGACTAGTGGTGTTAATCTGCCAGGACAAGTCCTCAGAGAGTTGGATCCCCAGGAACTTGAAGCTGGTGACACATTCTACCATTCTCCTGTTGATGTGTATAGGAGAGTGTGTGTTATCATTCTTTTTCCTGAAGTCCACAATGAGCTCTTTGGTCTTGTTAGTATTAAGTAATAAGTTATTGCCAGCGTACCACGTAGCTAGGCACTGTACCTCCTTCCTGTACTCTGAATCGTTGTTGTCATTCATAGCAGAAGTCTAACCAAATTCAAGTAATGAATGCTTTTCATCACAACAAAAAATAAAATCAAAGTGGGGATTTATCTTCTCCAAGTTCATTCTGAATTTATTCAAAGTCACGAATATCCTTGAAAAATCAATTTTAATAAATCAATGAATAATAGTTGCAGTTTAATCTTTTAAAATATAGTTTTGAACACCATCACCTAATATTTCAAACTGCATAAAATTTAACAAATCTGTAAAGATGTATGAAGTAATCCACTGGTTTAGCCCATTATATAACTGAGGTGTTCGAAGAAACAATGTACTTGCATATAGATTAATTAATAGATTGACTTGTTCCTTGATTTTTTAAGCAATGGTTTTGTGTATGAGCACACCCAAAAAAATTTATTCAAACATCCCTGGAACAGAACCTACAACCCAGGAACGGCTGATATGATGACAAAACAGAAGTTGCTGAGTTATCATTCATACTCATATTGTTTCTTCATATAACTGATTTTTATATTCCACTGGGTTTTGGTTTTTAAAGATTGGAAAAATAACTGCATACCAGACAAATTAATGGAAGAAAAATTGATGATGTTTTCAAAGAGAAAGAAATTTGAAATAGATCACTAAAATGTGAATAATAGCAATCTTTGGTGAAAAAAATGTTAATTTTTTTTTTAAAATAAATAATAGATTACCTTTATTTTAATTTTCTGTACTGAAATTCTAGTGGTTAACAAGACAATGGTTCAACTTGGGCAGACTACCACAATATAGGGAAATGTATTATGTATTTCTCTGTTCCTAAGATATCTGTATTTACACTAAAATGCTAAACACACACACACACACACACACATTATATTATATTTCTGGTAGCTTTTAACAGACATTTGCTGATTAGTAGTGAATGGTGAGTTTTTATAATTTGATTATTGATAAGGAATGAAATATGGGAAGAAGAAATCTTTTTTGTAAATTAAAATATTTGAAAAGCTATTTAGTTACTGAAATGGTTTTTACTTGTCTGGAATTGGGAAGATCTTTTATATTTTTTTCTTATTTCTCATTTTCTTTATTCTATCTCTTTTCTATATTTAACTTAATGTGTATTCATCTTTTATTTTTGTACTTATAAACTTTAATAAAATTATTATAAAAAAGAATGTACCTTTTGAAGAAAAAAAATGTTTTAAAAATAATAATCAAATGGACCAAAGAGAAATGAGCTATTAGTATGAAGGTCTAAGTGATGTTAAATCTTTTGGGTTCAGCAGGTCATAAATTAGGAAAATGCCTAACTTTATTTTGTTGGCCTGTTATCCCCTTCTCCATTCAATTGAAGCAGAAATAATTCTCTAGCCCTCCCAGCAACCTAGGCTACCCTGAATAGCAGCATTTTGCACGCTGCTTATCTTCAGGCTGTGATCTCTTTCTATTGACAAGTCTTTCCAGACTGGGGCTGTTGTGGGTCACATGAGGTCTTAGTTCTCAAAACAACTATGGAGAAAGTTCTTCTGTGGCCTCTGCAACCTTGGAAAATCACAAGAAAGCATGTCCTGTTCTTGGAAGATTTTCAGAGGCTCAGATGGTCCTCTTATATGACTTTCAGAGGATCCGGAGACCTCCTCATCTTCCAAAAATCACATGAGAATGGCATATGCTTTTGACAATAGTCGTCAGGTGTCAGTGAACGCTGGCCTTTCAACTAAAATGTTATGACATGTCACTTTTGATACGTGAGTCATAGAGTCACCATTACTAGTATAGTATAAGTAGCAATTAGCAGCTGGGGAAGAAAAGAGAGGGAGGCTACCGTAATGCTATTTTTTTAAAAAAAGTTTTCTCTTCATCTTGTTTTTTGTTTGCGTGCCTTTTTTAAAAGCATTCTTTTAAAAAATTGGTAACAATATTTTCATTTCAGCCTTCACTCTAGTATAACAATTATTTATTTCTGCTGTGTTATTATATTCTATTTGTTGTTATTGTATTATATGAATAGGTGAGCTGTGTAAATAGCTTTGTAGCGCTGAAAAATGTCCATGTTTTCACCAGCTGCATGTATCATTCCCTGTAAATTGTGGTTGGCATGTGGACAAGATATTTGGTATATTTAAGAAATTAGGACAAAGGTGCTTGACAAGTCTCATTACATGACTTCATTAGTATTAATCATATATACACATAGTATTCCAGACATCTGCAGAATATTGGGAAAGGCTTCAAGAAATACCTATGTTTGGGACTTCCGGTTTGGCTCTCTTCAGCAACAGACCAAAATCCATGATCATGCGCAGTTTCGATCTGTACTCCTTTGGATTCGGGGCTGAAGCCACCCCGTAGAGGTGGTGAAGAAGGGGGAGATTGCTAGCCGAGTAGAGGGGAGCCGCATCTCTCTTCCTTGGCTGGTCTAAACTCCCTTCCCCGAAGGCGGTTGCAGCGGTGGTCAGAAACGGCCACCTCAAAGAAGAACCCGACTGGATAAGATTGTGCAGGAGGAAGACAAAGAGGAAAGCAGGACAGGCGACAGCAGAGAACATCTAAGTAAGGTACCCTGAATCTAAAAGTACCTAGACGGAGACTTCTGAAAGAAGATCTTTAAGCGGAGAAGGAGAGAGAAAAGGAGGTTAAAAACCCCTTTTTTACCTATATATTTACAATTACAAATGGTATGGAAAGAAATTTATATTAATCTATTTTGACACTAATAGGCAACCTTAAGCTGAAATCTAAGTGTTAAAAGGAGAATAAAGATTTTTTTCTTCGTCATTTTAAAGCCCTAAAAAGGAGAAGAGTGGAGGCAAAAGGGTGGGACTTGGAATAATGGAAAAATGGAGTGCCACCTGGAAAAATAAAGAGGATTAACAGTGAAACTTTGAAAAGACTCCCGAGAATAAATTGTAACTGAAATCTTATAAAAAAATACAATAACCCACGGAAGGAAAAGTAAAGGAAAGAAACAAGAAGGAACAGTCTGGGATCATTTGGTGATTTAAAAAAAAAAGTTTTTGGCATTGGTTTTTTCTTTCTTTTTCTGTTTTTACTTAAAGTCAATCGGGTGGTTGTTCAAAAGTGTTTAAAATGCCATCACTCCTGGAGGAATTGAAGATGAGTCGTAAAAAACAGAAGATGCAGAAAGGGGAGGAAGATCCTTTGGCTTCGTATTTGAATTTATTTATTTTTAACAAATTTTATTCAGTTTTTTACATAAAAACAAAAATCTCTTTTTAGTGGACAACATATTTCCAGGTCATCACCTTTACATACAAATATGACAGCAATTATACATTCACATATGCATACTTAATTCTATTATTACCTTTTCCATTCCAAATTTTCAGTAAGGAGAGAAACAAACACATTAATTCTAGCCTCTTTCATTAATCTCAATCGAAACATCTTTTTGTTTCATTTCAATTATTTCAAATATAATCCTTTAATATTTATTTTGAAAATAAAGATAAACAATATGTGTTTGCCTAATAATAATAATAATAATAATAGGTTGCCAATGTCTCTCCTTGCTTTTAATAGACTATATTGATTTATTAATTTAGTTGGTTCTTTAGTTTGTCATATTCCCTTTCCATTACACATTCTTTTTATAAATTCTAAATTAATACAAGTTTTAACATTAAAGAAAAAAACAAATATAGGTGTCCCCCCTTTTACTGCTTTGAGTGTGACACCTCGGTGGTTAAAATATACCTTTATTCCCTCATCTTGGTTCCCAATAAACCATTATTTTTAAGAAGTTACAATAATAATCATTACATCTTTTCATTTGGATTCTGCAGCATATTTCCCCCCCTTAATTTTTAATAAGAGTTATCAATATCTATATTACCCTATTTTCTAAATATTTTTAATTGTAGAAATATTCTTATTACCCCTTGTCACCCTGCAGAATCCCCTTTTTAATTCATCAACCATTATCTCTGAAAAAACAATTTCTTTTCAACGTTTTACTATTTCTGTATTTATTTCAAGCGCCTGTTTCTTACTGCTTCTCCTCCCCCTCTTTTCCCCATATCTTTTCTCATTCTAGTTTATATCCCTCTCTTTCTTAATATCTTCTTTTCCCCTTTTCTGCTGGGTCTTTCTGTCTTTCCCAACTTCATAGGTATTCCCCCTTTTGATTGCTTTCTTAAGTCTCAACTTTTTAACCTTCCTTCTTTCCCCACTACTTTGTAGCATTCTTTGTGTTAATTGTCTATTTAAGATGTCTTCTCCTTGAGTCCTGTTCCTCTGAAGCTCTTTCTTCTTGTTCTTCAATCGCCATTTCCATTTTTTCTAACAGAGAACAGTGATTCGCCTCTTTCCTGTAGTAATTCTCTCATATTTTTAAGTTCCATTTTTAATTCCTGAAGAGATATCATCATTACACACTCTTGTATTTTATGATCATTAAAGTCCACACAAAAAAACCACTTTTACTTTCCTTTTTTCTTCTTTCAATTTTCTAAAGTTCTCAATTGTTCCAGCCCAGGATCTATTCCAAAAACATCAATCAATCCCAGTCAGTCTTTCCTTGCTTTTTTTCTTTATTCTAGTTCTGCTTTCATTTTCTAAGATTCTTACTTTGTTTCAATATTTCTTTAATACTATATCCACACAAGCTCATTCAGAAACAGGATGCTTTCCCTTGTTTGAGCTCAAGTTTTTGTCAAAAGGTGGCACTCTCCATTATAGGTCTTTACCTTTTTCCCCTATTTTTTTATTTAGGGTTTTTCGAACCTCAATATTCCAACACAGTCCAGTCTCCAATTTGTAAACTTTATTATTATTATTATTTGACAATCTTAAGTCCAGCTTTATTTTATTCCTGTTTATTGCCAAAATATTTTAGTCCAATAAATAAAGAAAAAGGGGACACGTACTAGGATTAAAGGTATTTGCTCAGCTAGAAAACACAGAGACAATGGTTAAATTAAGTTAAAAGTGAGGATTCTGCAAAGGTACAAAAGATAGTGTTGTGACAGTAGAATACTGTAATGAGTTAGAAATGAAATAAGTAAATAATCTATGAGATAAAACTATATTGTTATATAATGGTATGTTTATTATAATTAATGCAATAATAAAGAAGAGAGGGAAACATTGCAATTGTTTCTAAAGATTGATAAAATATTGAAAAGAAATGTGAAAGATTTATAAGGAAATTTATACCAGTTATTAGAATGAATTTGAATAATTATTTTGCTTATTAATAGTAAATCATTTATAAGATAAAACTGTATGACTATCCAATGGTATGCTTATTAACAGTTAAGTAATAATGAAGAAGGGAGGGAAAGATTTCAATTGTTCTTAAAGATTGATAGATATTGAAAAGAAACGTGAAAGATTTACAAGGTTCATACCAGAATGAATTTGAATAACTATTTTGTTCCCACGTCATTGTAGTTTTGCTTTTAAAGTTGTAGCCGAAACGTTGCTACAACTTTAAAAGCAAAACTACAATGACGTGGGAAAATACCCGAATAAAGCTGAATGCCATACATGTAAGTACCCGCAAAAACTTAAGAAAACACATATATATATAAGAAAACATATATATATAAGAAAACATATATATATAGCAGAACACAGCGAACTCCAAGACCAATAAACACAGATCAAGACTCCCAACCAATCAGGGTGAAGGAAAAACCATTCTGGCACAGCAATAGGCTGCCCCAAATTTAAATCTGAAACCACTATAAAAGCCTGACTCATGGATGAACACTATACAGAAGCCTGATGATGGCAGATGAGATTCTGCTGAAACGTCGCTACAACTTTAAAAGCACAACTACAATGACATGGGAAGATACCCGAACAAAGCTGAATGCCACATACACACACACACACGCACACACACATATATATTGCTATATATATAGTTTTTGCTATGTTTTTGGAATTTTTCTTTTTACATTTTCAAGGGGAAGTACCAGCAGAGTCTGAATGATGAGATCTACATGGTATAAAATAAATATTAGAAATTTGAATGTTATAATTTTAGAATGCACAAATTCAACTTTTAGTGAGAATTCATATGATAATAACAATAAAATTTAAAGGTGTTGCACTTCAATTGGTAATCATAGGGGGAAATTTGCTTCTTAAGAATGTGATGCTGTACTCAAATTAGATATTTTATTTGTTTTGTTAAAACTCAATAAAACTTTATTAAAAAAAAAAGAAATACCTACATTTGCTAAAACTCTCTCTTCAGCAATTCAGCTGTTCATCCCAATGCACGTGTTTGCAATAACTTTCTCCTTCCCTTTTTGCCTGTCCTTCTCTATCTTTCTCTGACTGTATACATTTCTTTAGCCCTTGTCAGATGTTCTTAAAATCATGTCCTTTGCCAACATTGCTCAGATATTTCTCTTGCAGACATCTGTACATGAGTTGGGCTTGTGTGGAAGCCAACATATGTACAAATGGTCCCCCCTGCAGATATTTGCACATTCAGCTGCACATTCAAGATCTTTGAATGACATCAATGGGAAATAAAGGATAACTAAAATGCTCGTTTTCAAAACAAATGAAAATGTGCTTGCGTCATATCTGATATTTCAAAAATTCAAGAAGCATGTAATTAATAGTATGAGGCAATTTGATAGAAGGAGCCATGTTCTGTTACTCTCTATTGAGATACCAAATCTTCCATTTTACATGTTTTACTATAATGGAGAAGTTTTGACTTATCACCAGGGTACAGAACGTAAGTAAATCACGTATCCCTGGATAATTAAGACATGTCTCATTCCATCCCACATTTCATTCTAAGGGCTGTAACATCTACAGTACAGCATTCTTATAATGTCTACAATACATGTACAGGCATATTGTTGGCATCCACCAAGTTTGCCCAAGGTATATTTCTTTAGTCATACAACATATACTCACAGAAGCATTAAGTATCATTTCAGAATAATACAACTGATAACTTGTGACTTGTGCAATTTCTCATACCAGAATACTGTTTTCCCAACATAACTTTAAAATTAAAAACAAAAAACAAAAACAGAAGTGTCCAAAAGGACAGAGAAACACAAAATACTAGAAAGTAAACATCATAAAACCAAATGCAAGTGATACAACATGGCACAGTGAGAAACCACAACAAATAGAAGCCAACTTAGGTTATGACACTGACATGCCTTATCAGTTCAGTGTTAGAAATAAGACGTCAAAGCAAGTTCATGAAAGGAAAAGTAAATCTGTTTTAATCTGATAAGGAATCAGAAAAATGCAGCCAATGAAATGATTTTCATATCAAGTTTTCTATTCATGTATTTTCAAGAAGCATATAGCCAATTCTCTAGGACTGATATTTTTTCTTGGAATTTGAGACCAGGTACAAAACTTGAATGCAAGTTCTTAAAAAATTCTTGGTAATTCTAACAAACAAACAAAACAGGTTCATGCAAGCCTTCCACTTACTTCCATTAACATTCTTTTCTTATAGCCATCACCTACTACTGACGTACTTCTATTCATTCTGTTAGCTATGGCAAGCAATCTTCAGGGAGTTCTTCTCTCTTCCTTCCTCCTTTACATGTATGTATGTAATGTACGTACAGACATACTGTATGTATGTTGAGGAACCCTAGACATTTTCATCCCAGTTTTACTGATTACTCATGCAGTTGCTTCTTAATTTCAGTTTTGCACAAAGAGGACAAATTTCTGGCTGAACAGTCAAGTTATTCCTTATGACTCCAAATAACCTTGGGAACTTCTGGAAGAAATCTACATTATTTACAACTCTGAAATGTGTGTGAATGAATATGTGTATGAAGAAATTAGCAGAAGAAATTCAGAAATATTGTCGAGAAAAGCTATTGAAAAAATAGTTATAAGATATGGATTAGAATGTATAAGATGAATATGTATTGAGTTTATGTCTGTATGGAGAAGTGATAACCTGGGGTCATGCTGCTCTCAAAAAAAGACATTTTATTTGTATTTGTATGTTTTGTGAAAACCTAAATAAAACTTTATTAAAAAAAGAAATGTTGTTTGGGAATGAATAAATATTTGACAGTAGCATGACAGTTACCAGCTTTTCCATTATTATTAAAAGGAGGAAAATATTACTATGGAAGTTGCTGATTCACAAGGATAGAAAATCTAATTTGGCTTGAACATTCACAAAAAAATCTCCATTTATGTACTTATAAAATTGAATATTTTTCATTAAATATCAACATTTTATCTGAAAGAACTGACCTGAAGAGAAAGAATATATTTCTTCCAGAGAAAGAAATATATGAAATGGTTACTTATTGACTTCAAAAGTAATAAAATGATATTTAATCTGTAAGAATCTTGTTCATAATGTTAACAGTTTGATTCTAGGATTTTTTTAATTGACCAAACATATTTCATATTTCATATCTCATTATAATTATAATGATGCTACTCATTACAATAATAGAAGAATTACAGTGAAGCCTCGAGTAATTTATGCACACTTCTCAGGAATGTTCACTTTTAATTTAAGAAAAAGCTAGCATATGACCAAAGACAAAATGATATGATTAAAATCTAGGGATCATTATTAAAATACCAGGGGACTAGAGAAAAGGTCATATAGTCCCCTCTTCACAAAATAGAAAATGGAAGCTCCAGGGACTACAGAGTAGTTAATCTGACACCCACATCTTGGAAGATTCTAGATAATTAACTATCAGATATTTAAGCACTTTGAAAAGACTACAGTGATTACTGAAATCAATGTGAATGTATGAACAGTGTATCCATTAGATTTGGCAGAGAAGATATCATACTGCTATCATCAGAGGTGTGCATTTGGTGGCTCCCATGCGACAGGTCTTGTCTCCTGTGGTGCACACTTTATGGAACTCATAGAAAAAAATAGATGAACCCCATTCCCTTCCATGTCTCGGAAGTCTTCCAAGACCTGGTTATGTTACCAGCCTGGCTTCAAGGAACTGGAGATATGTTTACATGGCTCCATTTGCCTAGGGTTTGTTTGTTTATCTTTTATGCCCATTCTATATTTTTATGCTGATTATTTTAGGTATTTGCTATTTCTTCGGATTATTGTACAGATTCACTTTTTTGTGAGATGGGTAGCCATAGAAATTTGATTAACAAGAACAAGTTTCATCAGATTAATTTCATAGATTGGGTAAATTTGTTAGAAGACTAACAAACTGCTATAGCTTCATTTGAACAAAATATTTGAGAGTAACCATGATATTCTGATTAGCAAGCTAGCAAAATAGGGGCTGGATGCCATGTCTACTATAATACTTGGAACTACAATGGGATCAAAATATTCCAATAGTGTTCATGAATGAGTCCTCATCACATTGAAATGAGGTGTCAAGAGGGAATCACAAGATTTTGTTCCTGGCTCATTTCTTTCCCACATTTTTAATACTGAATTGGAGAAAGTGGTGGTGAAGATAGCTAATACTATACTATAGAACAGAATTTTAAAATTTTCATGTTATAGAGCCTGTTGGTTAAACAAAACCCCAGAAACTCTGTGCAATTTAGCTTTTTTAAATTAGTATTTCATTTTATTGTTTTACTTACCTTTTGCTTTAAGTGTTGTGGATGATTGTCTTCTTTAGTTGAAAGATACAGAGAGCGAATCTGATTTTCCACATCACTATAAAAGGTTGTTTCCCAGAACTGCTGGTTAGCCCATATTGGGTGGTCCTGGACACAGGTATACGCAAATTGATTGACTCCGGGAGCTAATTTCTGAAAGTCAAATAAATAATTCTACCCATCAAATAATATAGCAAATTCAGTTTCCAAGAAGCAAACTTTGTTAGGACAGATGGTTTCAGCAATAATTGTAGCAATGCTTGTGCTTTGATAAAATCTTTGTGCATCTATCTTGTCTAATTATTTTAAAATCTAAAAGGGAGGGCAAAACACTCATAAATCGATATGTTTCCAAATCTCTTACAAAATCCGTATTTTTCAACTTGAATTTCCAGTGCTATGATAGGCAACACAGACATGGCCTAAACTGAACTCCCATCCAATTTCCTATTTATACTGGCTCCAGAAAAAGCCATATCTGAAAGTTGTCTGAATTTAAGCAAACAGTGCATGCTTTATTAAATAAGATATCTGAAACTTTATATCATTGATACAGAGACCTTGGAGACTTCCCTTATGCTACCCCTAAATATTTTAATAATATTTTTGTTTCTCAGAGTAAGTACTCTACTTGCGAAAGTCATGGAAGGGAAATTCAACGACAACTTTATCAAAAATAATTATGTGTAGGATCAGAAATAGAGATTGTCACAAGTTTAATTGGTGCAATCTCCATATTGCCCAAAGTACAAAAAGTAGTTTTTATTAAAGTTTACTATATTATAAAATGCAAACAGAAACAAAGATTAAAAGATTAAAGAGGGAAGAGAACTGCGGAAACAAGTGAAAAAAATAAGAAAAAAGTAGAGATTTCAGTGCAACAGAACAGAAAAAAACTACAATCTCAGCTTTTTGGTTTATATTTCTAAATGTTTCAAGCCATTTGTATAACAATAAAATCATTCTAATAATAAAAATCTAAAATTAGACTTCCTTTTTTCAGTTTCAAGTACAAAATCCAGAGGTGTTTTCCAAATGGAAGCAAAACTAAATAAATTATTCTCTTTAATTAGAAGAATCAATTTTGCCATCTCCGCTAACTCTATCCATTCTTTCATTGCAATAATGAGTATGTGTCTTTCCATGGGAAAAGCATTGTTTGTCTATTTATCAAAATTCCATGCAATATGGAACAAAAATGAGTGCATTGAGACTTCCATGCTTTCCCTAGAGTTTCAATAATTCATATTTCTGAAATTATAATTCCTTAATGTACTATTAAATAATAGTATTGGCATTGCAAAAGGCAGTTTTACTTAGAAAAACTTAACATCCTGTGACTTGAAAATCATTGAACAATAATCTGACTATCCCAGGTCCTGAATAAAAATGCAAAATTTAGTCTAAATGTCTAACTGTGCAGCCAACCACAATAACAATTTCTACTCTAGAACTAGCTAATACTAATTCAGTGTTCAGGAATACTTACTAACAGAACTTTTGAAAATAATGTGCATATTTTTGCCACTCAGATTACAATAGTTCCATAAAAACTTAACAACGAAGAAAGAATGGAAATGCATTCTATGGAATACAGCTTACCATCAGTTCCATTTTCAAATGCTTTCATGAGAAATAATACTAGGTGGATCCAGCCCATAATTTTCTTGTGGAATATATTCAATAGAAAATGAGCGATATTAGCTAATTCAAATTATGCAGAACTTAACACTAAATTAAAATAAGAGTTTGTATTTGCATTAAATATTTTTTTCTAATATTTCTCTGTTTGCAGAAACCACTTTAAGGGGGGTTACAGCAGTATATGAGAAACAGACACACGCAAACCATTATTTCATTCACAAATTGCTATTATCATAGGCACATACACACCTACACATACATACATCATGTCACAGTGTGACAGTCTGTGGAAATCTGTGCTTGGAAAGCAAGTATTTATCTATGTTTATTCTAAACCCAACAGAATTCAGTAGCCCTTATGCGCAGATTAGAATGCACTGGCTTCTGCAGTGCTAATAGATTTGTAGCTACTATTTATTCGACACAAACTGGGATGGACACTAGGAAATCCCCCTTTATATTTGCAAAAAATCAATGTAATTTCCCAGAAATCAGAATCAATTGCATACAAAGCCTCCATCTACAAAGAAGACTTTCCCCTGCAAATACACACCCTTTAAAAAAAATGACAAGCAAAACAGCTTGTCTCACCTGCTGATACAATCCCCTCTCATCTCCCACTTGTTTTCATTATTTGCAATTCCCAATTAATTCATTTTCAATAGATCCTCAATTCAAAGATATTTCAGGGTGAGGGGAGAATATATTTCTTTTCAGGTAAATACATAGTGAACATCACCACACAGGGTGGGTTTGTTCTCACCAGCTCCACAATTTGGCTCCCTTCTTCAAAACCAGAGTGAACTTTAGACAACGTTTCTGGGTAATAGCCCTCAAAATAAAAATTGTCAATGAATAAAGAATCTCCATGTTATGTTGGTGTATCTCTATAAAAATATACAAGTTATTTAATATTATTTTGTGTTACAATCAAACCTAATCTTCAAACTATTCTGTTTATTTTTTCTGATTAAATAAATTTCACTAAATAAAATTGGGATGGGTGCCATTAAATGAAGTTTAGATACAACCAGCAGAGGGCAATAGCTTTCTGTTGAAAAAGTATGTTATTTCTCTGTTAGGAAAACCTAATAAAATAGTCACTTTTCCTTCATCAATTGGGAAAAAATGAGTTTGACTTCCACTCAGCAGGTTTGTAAAGAAGTCTTACATTGACCGTTCTAGATCCTATATAGGATAAATGAGACAAATTTTGTGCAAAATAATTAATGGTTATAAATTTGACATGAGGATTCAAAATGAAGACAAAATAACTTCAGCATTTCCCAGGACACTAGTGATTGTTTTGGGAACATGCTACTTTAATTCTACCACAAGATGCCAAACCCACATAACATGAAAAGATTTCAGGCAAGCTCAAAAGATCTCACCAAATGCAGTGAGTTCTTCACATGTTACAATTGTTAACTGATAAGGTGTTCATAATGTGCTGCATATGCTGGCTAGCCATTACTGTCACCTGCTCTTCAAGGAGTCCAGAAGGAACTCCAGATTGTCTGCCTTGGGCACTGAGGGTCACTCCATCCAGCACCAAAGATGGCATAATCCTAGAACCAGAAGGCCCCCAAACCCCAAAACACTCCAGTTGAGCTGGGGCCTGTTATTTTCCATCTAGACTTTCCAGGCTCAGAATAAACCTCATCCCATGGTGATGGATGAGCTCACCTAGGAAGCTCATGTAGATATTAAATAGGAAGGGGGAGAATACTGAACCTTGAAGCAACCCATATAGCATGGACCGAGAGCGGGATGTTTCCTGCCCAACCACCACCAACTGGAATCACCCTCAGAAGAAGGAGGTGAACAAGCAACAAACTGTGCTGTCTTCCCTCAATTCTTGAGTTGATTGTGATTGATAGTATTGAAACCCAATGAGAGGTCAAATAGGACAAGGATGCATGCACAACCACCATCTCACTCTCACCAGAGATCATCCAAAACCATGATCAATGCCATTTCTGTCCCATACCAGGGCCTGAATCCTGTCTGAAATAGATCCTAATAATCCACTTTATCCAAGGTCCTATGAAACGGCCGCAACCACTTTCTCAATCACCTTTTCCCCAAAGGGGAGTCAGATACTATACAAATGTCCAGTATAGTGGAATCAGCAATTATTTCCTCAAAAGGGGACAAACCAAAGGCTCCTTAAGAGGAAAAGGAACAAGATCCTCAAACCAATTTGAGAAAATGTTCTGAAATCCTTGTATAACTGGTTTCTGTAGAATCTTTTAAATGGAGGGTGGGTTCCAACATGAATCCAAAAGCTTGGAAGACTAAATCTCTGGTCCCAGTGACTGACTCAGATTGGATCCTAACTATCCATCATTATCCTGGGACATACATATTTTCCTTCATTTGTGAGTGTCTGTAAGACTGGTGAGAAAAATATTGGCCAGTTCATACAAGAAAAGAGTGACTGGTAGAAGAAAGCACATAGTTCTACAGCTGGCTAAGAATCTTTTAACCAGATCAACTTTCAAATTCTGTCTTCTGCAGTTTTAGCCTCAGGAAGTTGTGGCTTCCAAGTATCCTTAAGGAAATGTAACCAAAAATAAGTTATCCATCTGATGACTACAGATGATTATAGATGACTGCTCAGACATACCCCAGACATAAATAGCATATAGATTTTAAAAATATGAGCTTTATTCAAGAACAGACAGGGCTGCTTTGTCTTTGTGTGCTTTATCTCTTTTTAAAAAATTCTGTTAAATGCTCTGATAAAATACAGCCACAGATTTATTTTAGAAAACAGCAGCAAGACTGTTCTCAGGTTGATTAAATCCTTCTGAATTATGGTGCAAACTGCCATTTTTAAAGAAATGGTGCATGGTATTTAATTTACTTTTCTATGAGAATGCTGTCTGTATGAGAATATATAACCAATCAAACTGCATACTCTAGCAAAAATAATGGGACCATAAATGTGTTAAAAGTATGATTTAGAGGGCAATCTTATGTGAGTTTACATATATGTTCTATATGTTTGACGGGATTTACTCTGTAATGTATGTAAAACTGCATCCTTGGTCATGATCATTGAAATCAATGTCCAGTTATTAAACTAACCTATTAGATATACCAGCAATTACAAGAAAGGTTTTTTTTTAACATGTTAAAAATCAGAGTATATTTAATTTAATGCATTCAAAACATTAAGCAGATGAGGAACACACTAAACTACACTGCTCAAAAAAATAAAGGGAACACTTAAACAATACAATGTAACTCCAAGTCAATCACACTTCTGTGAAATCAACCTATCCACTTAGGTAGCAACACTGATTGACAATCAATTTCACATGTTGTTGTGCAAATGGAATAGACAACAGGTGGAAAGCATAGGCAGTTAGCAAGATATCCCCAATAAAGGAGTGGTTCTGCAGGTGGTGACCACAGACCACTTCTCAGTTCTTATGCTTTCTGGCTGATGGTTTGGTCACTTTTGAATGCTGGCAGTGCTTTCACTCTAGTGGTAGCATGAGACGGAGTCTACAACCCACACAAGTGGCTCAGGTAGTGTAGCTCATCCAGGATGGCACATCAATGCGAGCTGTGGCAAGAAGGTTTGCTGTGTCTGCCAGCGTAGTGTCCAGAGCATGGAGGAGCTACCAGGAGTCAGGCCAGTACATCAGGAAACATAGAGGAGGCCGTAGGAGGGCAACAACCCAACATCAGGACTGCTACCTCCCCCTTTGTACAAAGAGGGACAGGAGGAGTACTGCCAGAGCCCTGCAAAATGACCTCCAGCGGGCCACAAATGTGCATGTGGCTGCTCAAACGGTCAAAAACAGACTCCATGAGGTGTGGTATGAGGGCCCAACGTCCACAGGTGGGGGTGGGGCTTACAGCCCAACACCGTGCAGGACGTTTGGCATTTGCCAAAGAACACCAAGATTGACAAATTCACCACTGGCGCCTTGTGCTCTTCACAGATGAAAGCAGGTTCACACTGAGCACATGTGACAGACGTGACAGGGTCTGGAGACGCCGTGGAGAACGTTCTGCTACCTGCAACATCCTCCAGCATGACCGGTTTGGCAGTGGGTCAGTAATGGTGCAGGGTGGCATTTCTTTAGGGGGCCGCACAGCCCTCCATGTGCTCTCCAGAGGTAGCCTGACTGCCATTAGGTACCGAGAATGAGATCCTCAGACCCCTTGTGAGACCATATGCTGGTGCTGTTGGCCCTGGGTTCCTCCTAATGCAAGACAATACTGGACCTCATGTGGTTGGAGTGTGTCAGCAGTTCCTGCAAGACGAAGGCATTGATGCTATGGACTGGCCTGCCCGTTCCCCAGACCTGAATCCAATTGAGCACATCTGGGACATCATGTCTCGCTCCATCCACCAATGCCATGTTGCACCACACACTGTCCAGGAGTTGGGGGATGCTTTAGTCCAGTTGTGAGAGGAGATCCCTCAGGAGACCATCTGCCACCTCATCAGGAGCATACCCAAGCACTGTAGAGAGGTCATACAGGCATGTGGAGGCCACATACACTACTGAGCCTGATTTTGACTTGTTTTAAGGACATTACATCAAAGTTGGATTAGCCTGTAGTGTTTTTTTCCACTTTAATTTTGAGTGTAACTCTAAATGCAGACCTCCATGCATTGCTAAATTTGATTTCCATTGATAATTTTTGTGTGAGTTTCATACAAAAGTATTTAATAAGAATATTTCATTCATTCAGATCTAGGATGTCTTATTTTTGTGTTCCCTTTATTTTTTTGAGCAGTGTATATTTCCTCTTCTCATAATGATTTATAATTTGCAATGCTAGGTATGCACTCACTCACCACAGGGAGATATTCCAACAAATCTGCATGTGAAACATTTGTAGTTAGCTTCCTATATTCTAAGGAGAGTTACAAGGAATTTCCTCAGACAGGTTGAAAATGTTAAAAGTGATTTAAAACTCCACTGCTATAATAAAATAGTACTCAGTCAAAAATTAATAAATCTTTACAAGAAAGACAGGAAACATTGTATCTCAAGTACAAGTACTTATTGATATTTTAAACAAATTCCAATTGTATTACTAATAGTAAACAGAAACATTGTTTTCTGTACTAAAGATTAAAGTTGTTTATTTACACAAGACATTTTTACATGTACAATGAAGAATGCTTCCCATGGCTTAAATGAATCACAATCCTCTGATTATTTAGACCAGTAAATAAAAATTCAATTAATGGGAAGATGTTTGTTGTTAAGGTTTTTAATAAGATTTTTGTGATGCTTGCTGCTGAACAACTATAAAAATTTTCCAGGCCACAAGTATGCATCCAATATACTGACTTGCTCATGAGTTTAATGCTGACAGTTATGAACCCATGAACTTCTACCATCACATCCTGTTCTGTCAAGTTTTATCATAGCCTAGTCATAGGATATTAATTACTGCATTGGATTTTTACTAAACATCAACAAAAACCACAATTTATTCTAAGTGTATATTCTCTATATTATTTCAATTAAATATTCCTATTCCCTTAGGTTAAAGTTCTATTAGTCTTTGGCTGGAATTTTAATCTATAACAGTGTTTCTCAACCTTGGCAATTTGAAGTTGTGAGGACCTCAAGATGACTGACCAGGAAATCCTGGGAATTGAAGTCTACACATCTTCAAGTTGCCAAAGTGGAGAAACACTGGTCTAAAACAATGTAGCTATTCAGTTAATATATTCAAATATAGTAATATATTCAAATATAGTGACATTAGAAGTGCTTAAGCATAGTCTATTAAATAGCTTAGATAACAATTTATCTAAATAAAATCATTGTGAAAGGAGCATTAAAAATCCCAATATTTTGGCATCTATAAAGGTTTTTGGTTTATATATCATAATACATTATATTACATTTGTCTAGTGCTAAATAATAGCTTTAACTATAATTACTATCCTTTTATCTTTATATAATTTACAAAATTTTGTTTTACTTTCTTAAGAATTGTTTCAATTAAAAATTTGGTCTCACTTATTAGTTCTGTTTGTTAGCCATTTATACCAATTATTCCAAATTGAAAAGAATTCAGAGTCATCTTTTTCTTTCAATTTCATTGTTAGCATATTCATCTCAGCACGTTCTGTTACTTTGTGTATTATTAGTTCTTCATTAGGGGTACTTGGTGTTTTCCATACCTGCACAAAGGCTATTCTGGTGGCTGTTGTAATATGTAACAGTAAGTATTTTACTTCTTTTGGTAATCTTTGCTTGATTATTCCCAAAAGGAAGGTTTCCAGTCTGAGTTTAATCTGGTACCCAGTAATCTCTTGTAAGTCTTGGCCTCGGGGCATAACCACCACATGTGATAAAATGTACCATCAACTTTTTTACATTTCCAACATTTGGGACTCATGTTGGGATAGATTTTTGCCAATCTCGTTGGAGCTAAATACCATCTATAAAACATTTTATACATATTTTCTTTGTATGCTGCAGATACTGTTAACTTATAATTTATGTTCCATATTTTCTCCCATTCCTCTAATTCTATAGTGTACCCAAAATTCTGTGCCCATGCAATCATTGTGCTTTTGACTATTTCCTCTTCCATTTTGTAATCTAATAAATATTTGTATAATTTAGTTATAAGTTTTTGTTCCGGTCCCATTAGTATTTTATCTAATCGGTTCTGCCCTTTGTCAAATCCAAAATCTTTTAATTTTTTTTATATTTATTTTGAATTTGCAAATATGGCCACCAGTCGATTATGATTCCATTTTCCTTCAGTTCTTGGTTTGATTTTAATTTCCCTTGACTATCTAATAATTCTTCATAGCTTACCATTTTCCACAGGTCTAATCTATTTGGATGGATTATGGCTTCCATGGTTGACAGCCATCGTAACATTTCCATATAGTATTTGCCTTTGATTTTTTTCCAAGTTGTAATCAATGAATCTCTTATTGAGTGTTGATTGAAATAAGTATGTAGATTACTTTTGTTATCCCACAAAAATGCATGCCAACCTATCAGGAGGTCATGTCCTTCTAATGTTAAGATTCTCTTGTTTCTTAATTTAACCCAATCCTTAATCCAACTCAACACCGCTGCCTGGTAATACAGCTCCCATTCTGGTAGTCCAAGACCGCATCTGCTCCTATCATCTTGTAATAATTTCATTTTGATACGTGGCCGCTTGCCCAACCAGACAAACTTGGATGTTATTTTATTTAGTTCTATAAAGAAAGATTTCCCTAATTTAATTGGGATCATTTGGAATAGATATATTAATTTTGGTAGAGTATTCATTTTCAGCGTTTCTATTCTTCCTAATATAGACAGTTTCAATTTGGCCCATAATTCTAATTCTTTTCTGATTTGCTTAATCAGATTAACATAATTGTCCTCTTTTAGTGATGAGCATCTGGGTGATATCCAAATTCCCAGGTATTTCACCTTTTTTACTATTTGCAGTCCCATTATAGTTTCTAATTCTACTTTCTGTTTTGTTGTACAGTTTTTGACTATCATTTTAGTTTTAGTTTTATTTATTTTAAGTCCTGCCACTTCCCCAAATTTTTCTATTTGTTGCAACAATATTGGTCCCGAATTCATTGGATTTTCCACTATAAATACCAAATCATCAGCAAATGCCTGAACTTTATATCCCTCATTTCTAATCTCTGGATTTTGTCTGGTTGCAGCTAGCAACACTCTAAAGACAAGATAAATAACAGAGGCGATAATGGACACCCTCGTCTCACTCCTTTTGCAATTTCAAAATCTTCAGTGCGATCCCCATTTAATGATACACTCGCTTTTTGATTTGAGTATATTTTCTGTAATGTTTTTTCTATATTAGTACCACAATTCAACTTTTTAATTTGATATAACATGAGTTTCCAATTAAGATTATTGAATGCTTTTTTGCGCATCTAAGAAAATTAAGGCTGCCTGTTTTTCTGGGTAAGCTTTGTAGTATTCAATTGAATTTAGTATTGTCCTAATATTGTTTTTGATTTGTCTATTTGGCAGGAAACCATTCTGGTCTGTATGTATAAGTTCACTCAAAATTGGTTTCATTCTTTCTGCCAATATTGTCATAAATATCTTATAATCCATATTTAGCAACGAGATTGGCCTATAGTTCGTAATTAGTTGTTGATTGGTGCCATCTTTTACAATTAAGGATATATGCCTCGGACCAGGACCTCGGTAGTCTAGCTTGCGTTAATGCCTCATTATATAGTTTCAGTAACATTGGTTCAAATATTTCAGATAAATTTTTATATAGTTTGCCTGGTAGACCATCCGGACTTGGTGTTTTATTATTTTTTTGTTTTTGTATCGCCTTTTGTAACTCTGTTAGTGTAATTTCTTTATTAAGTATTCTTCTGTTTTCTTCTGAGATTGGGCTCAGACTGTTTCCCTCCAATTAATATCTGATGTATTCTTCCACAACTTCTTCTTGCTTATAAAACTCGCCAAAATACCTTTGCGCAATTCTCTTTTTTTCCTCCATCCCATAATACACTGTCCCTTCCTCATCCTTAAGTTGCTGAATTAATCTTTTCTTTTTCTCTATTTTTAATTTATGGGACAATCACCTTCTCTGGTTTATTTGCTGATTCAAAAAAATTATGTTTAAGAGTTTTTAAGTTACATGCATTTTCCTCAATATCAAATTTAGTTCATGTCTAATCATCCGTATTTCTTTCTTAGCTTCCATATTTTTGGGTCTTTTTGGAGCTCAAATTCAAATTTTTTAATCCTTTCTTGTAATTCATTCTGTTTCTTCCATTTTTCTTTATTTTTCTTAGATATATAGACTATTGATATGCCTCTCACGAAGGCCTTTGTAGTGTCCCATAAATTTTGTAAACTAGCATGTTGTTTAAAGTTAACCTTAAAAAATATTTCTAACTCATTTTTAATTCTTGAAATATATTCTTTTTCTTTTGTTATTTGTGAATTTAATATCCATCTCCTTTTCCTTTTATTATGTCCTTTCCATGTAATTTTAACCAGGCTATGATTGGCCCATATATTGAGCATTATTTCTACTTCACTAATATCTTTCTCAATTGCCCCATACCATATCAATTCTGGACCATGACTTTTGTGGACTAGAGTAAAACATAAATTTCTTCTCGTTTGGATTCCTCTTCTTCCATATGTCTTCCAAATTGGTCTCTTGTGCTAAATCAAAAATTTGGGGGGGGTAGAATTCTCTTTTTTTTCTTCCTAATCCCTTCTGTACTAATATAATATTTTTTAACAATGGCATTAAAGTCCCCTATCAAGCAAATATTTTCTTCACCTACACTAATTATTTTATCAAATAGTCCCTTATAAAACTTCTTCTGGTTATCATTAGGGGCATATATCCTCACCAATAGTAATTGTTTTTAATGTAAATTAATTTGTATCATTAAAATTCTGCCTTATTCATCTGCATATTTTTTTTGCATTTATCCCTTTTTAAAAAACATAGATTACTACCCCCCCCCCCTTTTCTTTTGATCTGCCAATGCTGTAAATAATACACCCAACTTAGGATATTCTAGATATTTTTTATGTTGTTTTGGGATATGTACCTCCTGCAGGCATATAATGTTGACGTTTTATTTAGTTAGTTTACTTAATATTTGTTTCCTCTTGATCTGGGAGTTTAATCCATTGATATTTATTGAGAGTAATTTAATCTCTTCTTCAATTGTTAATTCTGAGTTTACCTAAATCTTCTGTTGGTTCTTGCTTCTCTTTGGGATCTTACTCTTAGTCCTTCTCTCCTTGGGTAGTCTCTCTTTTCTTTGCCTCTCTTCTTGGTCCATTTCCTGTATTCCCTGTTGTTGATCTTCTTGTTGGTCCTCCTGACTCTTGCTTTCTGACTCTTCTTTGCTTCTTCCTCTGTTTCTATCAACTGATCATAAAGTTCTTGCACCTTTTCAATACTGTCAATTTTTACTCTTCTTTCTTGCCATGTCACAGCATTCCTTCCAGGACCAGCCATCGGAACCAGATGTTTCGTTTATTCAGGAGTATCGCCAGAGATCTGTAGTCCTTTCTCAACTCTCTTACCTGCCTTGGGATTTGTTTCAAGGTTGTGATCTCTTTTTCTTTATACACCATCAGCTCGTCCTTTGTGATTCTATATACAATATATCTTACATTTTTTCTGGTGAACCTGATGTGGACTTCTCTAGGCAGCTTGTTTCGTCTGGCGTAGTTTATGTGGATTTGGTAGACCTCATCTAATTCTTTTACTATTTCCTGTTGGTCCCTTTGCAATGTCTCTGCTATTAAGTGGGACATTATAGCTCCCAGATCTTCGTCTTTGGATTCCAATACATTTTGGATCCTCAAATAGAATGCTGCACGTTCTATTTCGAGATGGATAATCAAATTTTCTAAATCTCTGTTCATCTCTATTACTTTCCTATCCATCCCTTCCGGTCTCTTATCTGTTTGTTCAGCTTTAGTTTCTATATTCTTTATTCTTTGTTCATTCTTCTACAACGTCTGTTGGATCATTCCCATCTTCTCCTCTAGATTTTGAATCTTACCCTTCATTTCTCCCATTTCCATCTTCATATCTGTATGGTTATTTACCATTGTCTTCTACATTTTAAGCATTGTTTCTTGAATAGCTGTTAATGTTGCTTGCATCATCTGCATATTGGCCGTGTTGTTTGTTTTTTCCGTGTTCAGCTTCCTTCTATTGTTTTTTGGCCTGCTGGAGATGCAATAGACACTGATGAACCAGACATCGTTTTTTTCAGTTTCAAGGCCGTTGCTGTAGTACTGGTCATATTCCTAACTTTGTTGTAGATGTCTTCCCACTTTACCATTCACTATTTAATTTTCCTTTTATTATTAATTCTATATAGTACATTTCCTTAGAATATAAATATCTTTTCACCTCTCCAGCTTATGGTATTCTAAATTATTCAAATTTGATTCAATCTTTTATAAAGTCTGAAATTAACTGAATCACCAAAACTAAAAAAAAACAAAGAGGGGAGAGAGCAAAAGAGATGACAGAAAGGATAGTATCAAAATGAGAAAGAAAAAAGAGAAAGGATGTGATATAATAGCATAAGATACGCTTACTATAAATTGTTCTTATACAGCTATTTTATATTACTATATTATGGTATATCAACTATATTCTTTACCTTTAACTGTAAAGTTCAATATATAACCTTACTTACTTCATTAGTTGTTAATAATCAATCAATCAATAATCATCAAAATAGTATTTCACCAGTCTTCACAGTTTCATGTCATTTAAACTTTTAAATTATTAATAGATTCAATCAAACCTTAATCAAAATGTTATTTCATCAATTATATTCTGTAAAAAGGAGTCCAATAATGTTCAATAACTTTCCTTTCTCTGTCCGTTCACGTTTTGTTTAGTCACAGTCTATTACATCAGCTTCTCTTCTCTCTATATAATCTCAAAATGTCACTTCCGTTCTTGGGTTCAGTCCTGTCTCTTACTATTTCCCCACCGTTGTTCTTCTTTTACAAGTCACAGATCTGTCAGATTAAACTCAAAATTCCTAAATAATCAGTCTAAATCAACTCCAAATTTATCAGTACAAATCCAAAACACCAGTCAAACTTTAATCAACTAAATCAGCTTCGATCTCTGTCTTAAGAGTTCCTTGCTTTCACCACTGGATCGCCATTTCCATTTGGACTTCCGTCCTTTATTTAAGACTCACAGTTCTGCTGTCCCACTCTACCATTTCTCTCGACTTTCACTTTCCGCCTCCTTCACTCCAAGTTCAATCCGTCAATTGATGCCAAAAACACTGTTCATGCTCTGGTGTCTTCCTCGTTGGGCTAAAGCACCACGGTTTCGGTCTGCGATCAAGATGGCCGATCACACTCAGAGCAAATGAGGTCTCCCTCGAAGCTGTCAACTACCGCCGCTGTCAAACGTCTCCTTGGGCTTACTCAGACCTTCGTCTTCCCCTCCAGGGTCTACGTGCTCCTCACCGGGGCTTCCAAACACGCAGATTGGGTACTAGAGAGCAGAGCTTGCTCTTCTCTCCCCACTCTGTCACAGCGCTGCAACCGGAAGTCTTCCCAATATTTGCCATTGGACACCATTTTAAAAAAATGTTATTGTTCTTAATTTAAAAAAAAAATTAAATGGGAAAACTAGAAGCCAATATACTTTGATGCATGTAATTAACCTCTTTTGCCTGATGTTGACTATTAGCAACTGCCTGGACAAGTCTCTGCAACTTTTTTGGCAAGATTTCAGAAGTGGTTTGCCACTGCCTTCTTCCTAGGGCTGAAAGATCATCCATCCACCTGTATTTGTGCGTAGGGAGGACTCAAACTTATGGTTTCCCAGTTTCTATCCTGATACCTTAGCCACTACAGCAAACTGATTCTTGCATCCTCCACCAAACTCTTTTACTTCCAAGAATGCCTTTAAATCCACTATGTATTTCAATCCAATCTTTAGAAAAATATTCTATAGATGATTCTTCCCAGGACTTTATTTGGAAATGTAACCATCTTACTTAGAATAATGTCAAGGGTAAATTGAGGGAGTACCTGGGGGAGGGAAGGAACAGGATGTGGGGAGTATCACTGTAAATTTGGCTTTTGATAAGTCATTTGTTGTGATTGGCTATGCCAATGGCGCATTAATTTTGTAGAGCTGCCTAATATGCTCTATAGATATAATCTGGATCAAAACAAAGAGTGCTTCTTGATGTACATTTTTGTCTTAATTTTATTATTTTGAAACTATAGTATTTATAACTTTTTTATTTTTATTTTATTTAATTGATGTTTAGATTTATGAGGCCTAGCTAACACTTGACAGAAATAGATTAGACATGTCAAGGCTAATTATAGATAGAATATAAGTGAAGTATCCTTATAGAATGGAAAATTCTTTCTTTATAACACTTCATCATACAAGGGAGGAAAGAGGAGGGAGGGAGGAAGGAAGGAAGGATCCTTCTTTACAGTTTCCCACTCTACCGTATGTAGAACACAAGAAAACAAAGAGTACAACAACCCTAATGTCTGCCTAATATTACCATCTCAAATTTAATGTGAAATTTAATCTAATCCTTTCAGTTGCTTTTTGTCCCATAATGCCCTTTAGAATTACACAATGTTGGAAAGACAGGAAACCTAACAGTATCAGAAAGAGATTGAGAGATTTGGCTAGAAAAAATAAGAAAAATAAGTTGAAAAAGTTCTGGGTATGATGCCCTCATAATCTTCACCCTTCACGTAATTTCAGTGCAGTTATGAAATATACATATTCTAATTCCTAGAAAAACACAACTTACCCTATAAAAAGCAGTTGTCAGTGGCAATAATATTGCAGCAATGTTATATTCTTCTGAAGATGAACAATCCTTTGGGTTCATATAAAAAAACAAAAAAGAGAATGTTAGCAGGTTATCATTTTTAATCGAAATGTTTTAAAATTTTAATCAGAAACCGCATTCCTAGAAATTGTAACTCAAAAACAAAGCACACTCAGTCATTCTAAAAATAAAATGAAGAACCTGATATTCTTTTAAATAAATCTTGATATAAAATAAAAATAAAAAACTTTTTCCAACTAAAATATTTATATACAGACCACTTCTAGAGAAAAACTGTAGGAATAAATTAGACATATGTCCAAGTACAATTGATATCAGTGTCCATTCCCTTGAAATGAATTTGGTGGAATTGTACTGTATAACCTTTTACTTTCCCCAATAATCCCACCACCTGATCTAGTTTGTGATATCCAGCACATAGTTATGGTGGAATACTGGCAATTTGGCTCTCAGAAGAACGGATATACCTTTTCTATATAAAACAGAAGCGCCTTGTTTGAGCTAAATAACTATAACCTATTTATGTTTAACAGGAGGAAGAGAATGGGACTTAGAAATATATGAAATGTTCTGACATACAGTATATTCAATAACACCAAGATAAAAATATTGTCTAGGGTTCTATTCTTCCCACTCTAGGAAAAATGTAGTTATTTAAACATGCATTTTGAGCATTAACCATTCAAACTACTAGTTTGTTCAATCAATTTACACAGCATATGTATCCCACATCCCACATATTTGGTTTTAACATGACATGTTTATTAGGCTATAAGCAGTTCCTGAATATATGCTACCAAAAGCAAGTGGAGAAAGGTTAAAATGAGGAAAATGAAATATATTGAAAATAAACCTTTTGGTCTATTCGAGGACAATGAGAAATGATAGAATAAAAATATATATTAGAATGCTTATTGGTAAAATGCTGCAAACATAAATGACTAGTGTCTGGGAGAGCTATATTAGACAAGGTCAGCAGCTAACAGCCTGAAAGCAGATTAACTATTACAGTACATGGGAAACTATTGTTGTCACAGTCCAAAATGGAGAACAGAGAAGATTTCAAAGTTACCTAATAGAAGCTGGAGAAAGAGATAAGGAACTGAAACTTATTGCTCCCATTGCTATGGCTTGCAATTTTACTTGGCAGTTGCTGGATTCTTTTTAAAATTTGAAGGACTGTATTTTCCCAGTTACATCTACCCGACCCATGAGAGCAGGGAGGCAGGATATGTTATGGATTCCACTCTTAAGGAGTTCCACCTAGTGACCATGAAGGGGCTTCTCTGTGATGGCTTCCTCCTTGTGGAGCATCATCCCCACAGAGAAAGGGATTTTCTTTCTATAAATTGTCCAGAATGACTGTGAATTGGGCGGCCATATAATTTTTTAAAAGAAACATACAAATAAAAAATAAATAAAAGGCTTTTCTAGTTCTTGGAGTAAGTAAGCTTCGTCATTCAAGCTAATTACTAAATCTCTGCCTTCTGGTGTTAGTACTTGCTAGGTAATCTGAAATATTCATTTTCCAAAGGAAAAAAAGTGGTTTATTCCATCTAATGAAACTAATCCAGTATTCTGCACCTCTATTCAATATGCATAGACAACTATGCAACTTAGTAAGCAAAGGGGGAAAATCCACAGCTCCCTGAGCCACTTGTATATTTAAAAAACAAAACAAAATCAGAGTCAATGATTTTCAGAGGAAACTAAGGAGACTCATATCAGTCGATAGGAGGCCCCAAGTTTGGTTATTTACAGCATCAGCTTACAAAGAGCTGTTTCAAAAAACATATCGAATTTGACTCTATAGTGAAGATTGCACAAGCTGCTTTCGCAAACCTGCTTTCAGTTCTCAGCAAGAGTTATTGTGTTTTACTTGCCATTAAAATAATTATCCATCAAAAATGTGGTTGCTGTCAACAATGAGAAAAACATACTTTTGAAAAGCAACGAGAAAGTAATGATGAAAATAAATGGCCTGACTTTTATTCTCAGGGTCATGCACCACAATACTTCTGTTCCTTTGGTCTGTGTTTTGAACAAATTAAAATGTATAAAGAAAAAGAGAGACACTTTTTAACAGAATCAATCATGATATTTTACTACCTTAGCAGTTGAATTCCATTCCAGTTATTGCTTTGACTCAAACCTTACTTTAACACAGTCAATGGAAGAGCACCCTATAACACTCCAAAGCAGGGATCTCCAACCTTGGCCACTTTAAGCCCGGTGGGCTTCAACTCCCATAAAAGCTGGCTGGGGAATTCTGGGAGTTGAAGTCCACCGGGCTTAAAGTGGCCAAGGTTGGAGACC
This sequence comes from Pseudonaja textilis, assembly GCF_049901715.1. Classification (NCBI taxonomy): domain Eukaryota; kingdom Metazoa; phylum Chordata; class Lepidosauria; order Squamata; family Elapidae; genus Pseudonaja; species Pseudonaja textilis. Next base: position 241,551,353 of record NC_141990.1, read on the forward strand.
CCTACTCCAGTGGACTGCAGAATAGGTTAGAGGAGGACACACTCAGAGGTGGTTATGTAATCTATACCATTCTGACTTCTGATCTACTCCTGGTGCTTTCTAGCACCAAACACTTGCTGCTTGAGATATCAGTCTCATTAACATGGTTATACAGGTCTGTTTAACAATGGTAATTGGCACCAGCAACTCTGTTGTAACTCCTCTAATATTTCAATAAAAAGATCTCTTTTTCCCGTATCTCATCCCTTATCAATAATCCAAATGAAAGAGACTTATCCTAACCCTAATCCTAATCAGAAAAAGTCTATTAAGAGCTACCAAAATTTTTAATTTAATAAATCCTTTTTGTATTCCAATTTACCACACTCTCTAAGAAAGCAAGCAAAATAACTCTCTCCACAGATCTTTAAAGCTTCATCATTCAGTCCTGATCAAAATGAAATTTCATTAATAGCTATTAGTAGCCCAATATATAAGCCTGATGAAATAAATTCACCTTGAATTCTTTCTGCTTACTTTTCTCGATCTTTAATCCTGTGAAATAATGTCTCTCAAGCTGATTTTTAAATCATTTTCTCATTGCCTCCCTCAGGTACAACTCCATTAGTTTAACATGTCCCTTTTGTAAATCCAGGATAAGAAAGTTTTTCAAGGCATTCTTCTGAATTATTTGTTTGTCTTCTTTAATTATTAAGGCATCAATTGGTTTCATTTGTGAATCAATAGCGCCACTCTTTTCATATCACATAGGATTTTAAAATCTATTTTCAGATCCATAGCAACTTTTTCCATATCACTTTTGTAATCTAGCATTATTTTTAAAATCCACATCTACATTCAAATAATCCTCAGATCCAATAAAATCTGTGATTCTTCTGTTATAGTACCAGACAAATTTATAAGTAATTTCTGAGTATTTTGTCCCCAAACAGTCTTTAGTCAAATAGTCTTCTATAGTCAAATAGTACTGATCCATTGTATCAATGGGTTGCTTCTCCTTTAATTGTAATCCTTTGTTCTCTCTGGTTCCCTGTAGTCAACCTTCCCGCTTATCTTTTTTCCCTCAATCAATCAAATTTTATCATGGAAGGATTTCTCATAGTTAGTCTCAAAATCATCATACATTCTCTTATAAAATTTTAAACCACTCCACAGAAAATATTCCATCTATCTTTTAACTTTCCAAAATCAACATTCTACTCTGTCTTTTGCTAAATTTCCTCCAATTAAAATTTTTCTTTTTATTCCTTATACATACAAAAAAAAAAACCCACCTTATTTCATTCAGGATAGAAAATTCTTGAGTAATGAAACTTATCTTTTGAATGGTTCTTAACACCTAGAAAATAAATAATAAGCGGTCTCCGAAAATACTTATGAGAGGAAGTAGGCAAAGCCAGTGTCCAAATTAATGGTGTTGAACTGTGGTTCAGGCATAATGAACGCACTGGAGACCACTATTTTATGATGTCTTCACAGAAAGATTATTTATAGAGCAAACTTGTGGGTAATCCTTGTCCTCTCTTTAATCCTGAGAGGACTTCCAAGGAACCAATATATCCACTGATCCCTCTTTCTTCTGCAGTTGTTGGCTCTGGGAAAGGAGAGCTGTTTTCAGTCCCCACTATTGTCCCAGGATGTTATGAGGGCAATATTTGTGAGAGTATCCATAACCCATTGTTAAACATACCCTTTCAGAAATTGTACTAAAATTGTGCCATTTTGAGTATTTTGATGTTAATACAGACAGATAAAAAATCTCAGACACATAAAGAAGTACATAATATATATTTATCTACAGTGTGATAGCTGATTAAGCTATCATACTGATTAAAACCTGATAAACCTCATCAATCAAATAAAATTAATCTGAGACCTCTTGATATTCTGTAGACAGTTAATATATTGTTCTTGAAACATTGCCCTGCATAGCCACAAGGGTTTTGGCTAGAGAGTAAAAATTAAAATAAAGATGATCTATTCTTTATTTTAAAAATGAAGTCTTATGTCACTGGATTGCTTGAGAATGATCAACTCAGCAACTTCTGCTTTGTCATCACATCACATAATCAGCAATCTCGGATTGTGCAAGGGTTTTATTCCAGGAATGCTTGAATAATGGAATTTAAATGTTTATACATAAACCCAGTCGACCTTCCATACCATCACATGTATCTAAGATAGGCTTTTTTTAAAAAAAAAAACTAAGTACAGGTTAACCTGCATACATTTTTACTGGATTTGTTAACTTTTATGCAGTCTGAGACATAAGGTGATGAGGTATAGAGCTGTATTTAAAATTTTTAAACTACAACTATTTTTCAGCTAAATTTGATTTTTCAGGAACTAGTCACTCGTGACTTTCAGTAAATTCAGAATGGGTATGGAGAAAGTAAATCTTCACTTTGATCTAATTTTTCATTAATCAATCTTGGAATCAATTACTTTTTGAAAAGAATTTTTACCTTGATTTACTTCACAAGGATTATGAATTTTAACAATTGAAAACATATGTCCTGGAAAGCTTTGAAGTATTAAAGCAACAGAAATCAGTGACACTGCACATTCATTTCCAGAGTCATTGAATAAAATTTGTACTAACACCAGTCATCTTATATATTTCACAGCAGTATTGTTTCTATATATTACAATGTGAGGGTAAAAAAAAATTAAGTTATATTTTTTATTCCCTTCTTAAGACAATCATGAAGTATAAGAATGAATTTCAGCACATCTGAATTTCTTTAGTGAGAATGCCATGGATGTTTCTGAAAACTGTCATGAGGCCCATAGCAATAAAGTTCAGGCACACTCAGGCTGTAATCTTTTCCCAAGGAAATGGTTGGGATGCCAAGATGCCTTATATTTCACAGCAGGACTTCATTCACTTCAACTCTGTCCAAATCTTAAACCACACCATCTGCAATTCACTGTCTATGCAAGAATCTGCAGAAGTATCCTGCATTTTTAATTAAAATAAAGTGAAGTTTTATAACATATAACAAATTAGCAAGGAAAAATGAATAAATATAGGCCAAACATAAAGAATTCAAGGCACAACATATTAGTAGGAGTTTTGTAGTTGATATTTTAGGTCTGTTGCTCAGGGAAGTATTTCTGCCTAGATTATGATAGGACTAAAAATTAAACTAAGTGCAAATAAAAATGTTAATATAAGATTAGCTGTAATAATCCAACATTCAATGAATCTTCAGTTTATTGGACCATCTGGAAGGAAGAGTGTCATTACTCCTAAATATTCATAAAGCATAATAAAAAGTATGCCATTTATAGAAATGCTACAAATTATGCTATCTGTATCACTGCAAATGATTTGTCATAAAATATATTGTTTGTGTCAATTGTATAATGACATCATTCACAAATGATATAAATGTCCACAAATTTCATAAAATTGACATAAATTCAGCTGCCTTGTCTGGGCTACTTCAGATGCAATAGACTTTTCCTTTTATTTTGGAAGGATATCTTGATTGAAATTTGGTCTGTTGCAGCCAAAGTTTGCTAAAGGCGCGTTCATTAAATTGAAGTCAGTTCCCTATGTGCATATGTATGTAAGTACATATATATGTATGCATATATGTAAGCACAACTATGCAGCTGTACTAACAAGTTCTAGCAAATGAGAAGCACTTTTCAAAACAGTTAAATGTGTAATTTGAAATTCCATTATTGTTTTTCCAATGTGTTGACACTGCAATGCAACATTCTGCACTCCTCATATTTCAGACTATGTGCTGATTTACACTGAAACAGGATTGGATGATTTAATGTGTGGTGGAGTACAAAGTCAGATTGACATTTCCTTGCCCTTCTCCTTCAGAGGATACTTCTATGAATGTTGACTAACATCTATTTCCAGATATTTTTATGCTGACTTTCTCTGTTTTGCTTTTCAAGCACTTGTGTACTGTTAACAGGATTGGTAATACTGTTACAGGTTGTCCCTGGTTAACAACAGTAACTTGGGTCTGGAATTTCTGCTGATAAGTAATGTGGGCATTAAGTGCCACATCAAAGGACTGCATAGTTTAATGACAGCAATCCTGGCAGTCCCAATCGCTATCATTAAATGAAAATTGCAGGTTATTAAGCAAGTACTTTCTTGCAATATTCTGCTGATTTCTGCATGCAATTTGGAATGAGAAGGCTGCATACAGTTTGGACAAGGCTGCATATGGCCATGGGAAGAAAGTGTGGCACAGCCAGTAGCTGCTGACAAAGGGCTTGGCCGTGCATGCCTCATCAGCAGCAGGAGGAATAAGATGATGAAGATCAGCTGGGGGGCAGGGGGGGGTGGAGCCTTAGGGAGGTAGGGCTGGCAGAGGCAGCAGTGTAACAAGTGGCCAAAAAGGCAAGGATGGAGGGGAAGATGGGTGGACTTGGCGGTGGGATATTTGTAACATCCTATGTTTAATACAAGTAGGCTGCCAAGGATCTGAATTGTGGTCATGGTGACCACAGGGGTAACTGCAATGCCCAAAAGTTGGGGAATCAGGAACAGCTACCATTCATGTAGCTTTGCCCTAGCTTCAAAAAATTACTTAATAAAAGGTTGTTATGCAGGGACTATCTATAGTGGTTAAATTTTTAATGTTTAACAAATTACTTGGTACAGACGATACAGCTGGAGAACATTAACACCTTAGCATGGTATGTCACCTTGCCTGAGAAAAGAGAAGGAAGAAAGCTTCTTGACTGATTCAAAGGTCAATCAGAACCATGAAAAAGCAATTAATGATGCAAATTAGAAAGAGATTAAAAAGCTGGTGAGTATTTTAAAATGTACCAAATGGACATCTGCTACAAAGTCATATTGGTAGTCTATATACAAGTAGTGGCTTGATGGCTCAGTGGTTAAAGATACTGAGCTTGTCAACTGACAGCCTGGTTTTGAGACCAGAGGTCCATGTGATGGGGTGAGTTCCCATTACATGTCCCAGCTCCTGCCAACCTAACAGTTCAAAAGCATGCAAATATGAATAAATAGGTAGCACTCTGGTGGGAAGACAACAGGGTTCCGTGCATCTTGGCGTACAGTGATGCTGACCTCATGATCACAGAAGTGTCTTTGGGCAATGCTGGCTCCCTCAGATAAGAAACAGAGATGAGCACTTCACCCTAGAGTCAGACGCCACTGGAAAGGGGAAACTTTTACTTTCATATACAGGTATTGAACAACCACCTGTTCAGCCATTGTTTGAAATTATAATGGCAGTGAAATAAGTGGGCTTATGATGGGTCCTCATAGTTGCAACTGTCATAGCACCCCCACACTCACATTGTCGTGATTCAGGCATATGGCAACAAGCTTGCACCTATTACATTGCAATGTCTGGTGGACATGCTACTCCAATTTAGGACCTTCATTTTTGACTTCCAACAAAGTCAATGGGGAAGCTGGCAGGAGGTCTGAAATGACAATTATATGACCATGGGACACTATGATCATGCAGGATTCACCTAATGACATCCGACTACCACATCTGACATAATTTGTCAGCAGGGTAATGGCCACATTTGTTTTACAACTAGTCTCTTAACAACAAAACTGTCGCTTCCAATTATCATCAGTAAGTGAGGATTATAATACTTCTCAATATTTTTAATAAACTCTTATAAAGAGTTTCATCCAATGAGTCCATTTGTTGCTTTAAAGAATTCTGCAGCTCAAGGTTCAAATACTTCTACTCAAAATTAGAAGTTGAAAAGAAATGAAAGGTGGGGGGAAGGGAGGGGAATTCTCTTTAGAATTTACAGAATGTTTTGTTAAACAGATTAATAACTAATTAAACAACTAACTGATTGATGTCTTCCTAGAGAGCTTCTAAGATTGCCAGTTCAATATACTAGCTAAAGCATCAGGCTTGAAACTGGTAGACTGGGAGTCCTAGTCTCGCCTGAGACACAGTACTAGCTGGGTGACCTTGGGCCAGTCACTCTCTCTCAGTCCAAGAAGGAGACAATGACAAGTCACTTCTGAAAATTCTGCCCAAAACATTGCAGGGACTGGTCCACACAGTTAACAGTGACTTAAAGGCTTACCACAGAAATTATGCTTAAAACATTTCATTGCATTGTCAATAGTTTTCCCTTGTGTACTCTGCTTGTGAAAGCAGCCCAACAATCTTTAAAAAATGCTGATCGCTAACTGCAAATATTTCTAGGAAATGTTACAATTAAAAAAAAGATATTCTGTCCAGTACTGTCATTTCAACATGATAATGATTTATAACAGTGGGGTAAAATATTAAATCAGAACTTGAGAAACAGTGGAATGGGAAAAAAATATCCTTTCCCAGTTTATGGTTTATATAATTGGCACATGTGAAAGACTATTACCTCGAATCTAATTACAATTTATCAAAATCACATGCAACTTAAATGCTTTGAGAATTTTTCTTCACTCTTCCAGACTGCAAGACTCAAAAAAAAAAAAAAGATACTGAAGACATGCTAACAATTCAGTTTACATAAAGTTGTGCCCTTTTTTCCACTGATTTGACAGTTTGGCCAATAATTTACTTTGTTTTAGAAAGCAATACCAGGTTATGGCTGATCAGGAAATTGCAAAAAGTCCTGATCCTCTTCTTCAATGGAGTCGAAGATTCAGAGTCAAATCTCTAGTGAATAGATTTAAGGGAATAGCCGTCAGAAAAATTCCAGTATCTGAATTTTTTCCAAAAGATCACTGTCCTGAGTAGTAAATTAGACAACTCAGGGTTTTGGAAATAAAATTAGTTGCGTTTGAACTGTTCACTTCTCCAATATAGAGTTGGCAGAATCTTTTGCAGGATCTGTCATTTGAAATTAGTTCTGTTGCTTCAGAAAACAATCTATAAATTGATGCTTATAAATTGTTTGATCCTTTGTTGAATCAATTCTATTACTTAAAAGATACAGAGCTCAGTTCAGCTCTATTCAGTGTATGGTGAACTAAAGTTTCATATTTTATCAAGGGCACTTGTCTTACAGACTACCACCTTTTAAAGGAAAATATTTAGTTCATGTAGAAAACATACAAACGCTTTCTATACTTGAGCCAAGCATGCAAATGGAGACCATTATTTTGAAGTTAATTTGCCCACAGTTCAGGTTATATTAATCTACTACTTTGCAATTTAAGAGACTTATGCCTAAAAAGTATCCATGAATTAAAATTTGTCAGGCAAGTGTAGAGAGGCAGGGGAAGCAGCTTCAATCCATAAAAGCTATATAAGACAAGTAGATCATTTAATAGAATAACAGAGAGTTTGCATGATTCTACTCAGGATATGCCTTGAAGTTCTCTGATGGGAATGTCATCCACCTACTAGACCATCTAGTAGGTAGATGTCGAATGACCATGGTCCCACAAAGAGGATTGCCAGTCAGATTGTGAATGCTTAGATATTTTCCCCTTTACGGGCTTAAAGTCTACTAGAGAAGGAGAAGACTTTGTCTATGTTTGATTCCACACTGAAATAAATATATATATTTCAAGAATAATGCTATACTGCAACTCTTCAGTATGTAACCAGACAAATGGGGAAAAGATGCATATTAAGTCTTCATGATAGCAACAAGAAAACAGTTCTCTTGGAGGCAGAAGCCAGGCAGATGAACAGATGGTGCTGACTGGAGGAAACAAACAAGAGACACTTTTAGTGTTCTAAGGTGGGTAAATTTCACTAATTTCACCTTCTGTCAATAGTCTCTGCATCTTCCTCTAAATTGGTTTGGACATTTTGAGGACAGAACTCCCCTCCATCAGAGAATATATCTGCTTTTGTGGGCCATGGCACTATGGGCAAGCATTAAGGGCTGCTTTTATGCCTTTACTAATATACCCAGAAATATTAGAACTTTATAAGCAGATTTATGAGCAATATGATTTTACAAGTGTGGTATTATGGAATACACACACACACACACACACACACAAATAACCACAAAAGGAAAAATGGGAATGTAATTTTCAGACTGCTCTTGTATGCACTGCACTCTTCATACAGTCTTGTAAAATTACACTTCATCAGGTTCATCAACAAAAAGTGTCAATGAGCAGAAAAAAAATTACCTTTTCATTTGTGGTATTTTATTAAACCCTCAATTCTTTTATAGTTTACAAATTATGAATCTAGATTATGCTCTATTATTTATGTCAATGTGATGACCCAGAGTGTAACACAAATGTAACAAAATCCAAAATGTAAATAAATGATCTTTAATGCCTCCAATTTGGACCCACTGTTCAATAATACTCAGTTGGAGATAAAACGTACTCAAAAATAGTCTTCAAAAGAAAGCAATACAGTCCGAATTTAATGAGCAGATAGAGGTGAAATAAAAAACCAAACTACAATGACAAAATTTTCACAACAGAACAAGAGAAGTATTTACCAAATTCAAGGAGATAACAAGGCAGTCTGTTGGAAGGACACCAACCAAGATAACTTCAGCCCAAAATAAAACATGCTTTGTTTCCAGCGTTTGCCAGTACGCAGGTCCAAACTCTTATTCAATTCTCACACCTGCAGCCCATGAAGAGGATCAAGGCCCTCTCCTCCCAAGGAGATCACGTCTCTCCCTTATCCTCTCCTCCCTGCATGCCCTAGGATGGATAGGGGATAGGCCTGGGTCCTCCTCCTCTGACTGCTCAGCTGGTCTCTGCCTTTCCCCAGCCTCCTCCACAACCTCCGGAGCCACACTTCCACTCCCTGTCCACAGTTCCTCCTCTCCCTCAAAGTCAGTCTCCACCAGGGGTATGGCAATCAATTTCCAACTACAAATTTCTAATCAAATCACCAGGAACTAAAAACAGAATAAATGAAACACTAACATTCTCCAACATTTGTGGGTTTTTTTAAGCAACTCCCCTAAAAATTGGCAGATGCATTCAATTAGATGGGGTAATTATGCCTTAATGTTAATTCAATTCTGGTAAAAAAATAGAAGCTATTTTTTATTATAATCAAAGTGAAGTTATGCAAAGCTTTTAAAGCAAGTTTTTGTTGCAGGCCTGGAGCAAAAAAAGGCTGCACCTAAAGCAATTCTTTTTCATTTGGAGGTTTAATTAAGCTTGATCTCACTCCACACTCTACATAAAATTTATAACCTTAAGATAAGTTTTTCTTTTAATTTAGCAAGTTTGAAAAAATATATTGAAAGCATAACAAATTATTTCTTGAACATATATAAATGGCCACATGCCTAACAATATTGTGTTACTGGCTTCAGAAAATGTTAGTGATGGAATAATAAAAACAATAAGCAGATTACATTGCAATATACACTTGGATATTACCATATCCAATTCTACCAGCCTGTATTTTGCTTTTATTTTGTAATTTTGGGGGGCTAAAATGTTACTTTTACATGTGTATTTAATCACTTGCAAAAATGGCAAATTAGGTAGCTTTTGCCTGATTTAGAAAATGTTCAAAAAAATTAGGAATAATTTATTTTGCTTTTCAAAATAAATTATGCAGGCTGTATGCATCACTCATAATAATTACTCTGAAATGTTGTATCTTTGAACTTAGTTTATCCTACTATTGGTTTATTTTTTCCTCTTTTCGTCACGTTTATCTTCCTTTCCTTTCGTCTGTTGCTTCTGAAGACTCCTCAGTCTATACTAATTATTCTTTTTATAGTCTATTTAACTTTGCTTGTTCTATTTTCCCACACTTAGCTTAATCTCTCCAATTCTGTCTTTCTAGAGATGAATGAATTCTACCAGTTCCACTCTGTTGTTATTCTATTGTTCTGTTATGTCTTCAAGTTCTGCTCCAGTTGGCCTCCAGCACACCAAAAAAGAATATCTCCATTCTTGCATGGGCTTTTTTGTATTAAAACAACAACAACAAATGAAACACAGAAAGAAACAAACAGAAATATATTTACTTCCCCCAAAGAATAAAGACCTGAAATGAATAAAATGTTTATGTTGTTTTCCTCTGGCAGTGATCCAGATGTAACAAAGTATGTGTTCTTCTTCCATTGAGGAATGTTTTTTGTTTTGTTCTAAAAGACCCCTTTTCACCTCTTTTTTAAATAGTGCATTTTAAAGGGATGCTGCAATATAACATGCATCTCACTTAAGCGGAAAATGAAACATTTTTGCCATAAGCTGTGTACAAAATATTCTCTGGGTTTGATTTAAACAAGATCTGAAATAGTGAGGTACAGGGAGGGGACCACAATAGAATATGGAAATAAAGTTAATTTTCAGGAACATTTTTTATTATTATTTACACACATTTCTTTTAGATGCAAGCCATATTCATTTTTCTTTATGGATAAGTAGAATTCATGGGTCAGAAAGATATATATCATGCTAATTTGGGGGTAAGCAACATTACACGCACGCACAAAAACCACATACCACATTCTTTTCTTAAATTGTATTAACCCTTTTCCAATCTTTAGTGGCCATTCTGCTAAGATATCCAAATGTACCACCTTTCACTAGTTTTTCTACAAGAATAGAATAAAATAGAATAGAACAGAACAGAACGGAACACTGACCGGGTTTGATTGGACACAAAAGAAATTTGTCTCCCATGCATAAGCTGTCGCTGTACATACAAATTAATATAATCGTAAGATACCAATAGGAGAAGGTAGTAGAAAAGATGAGAAGGATGATAGTAATATAGCCATACTACATAGGTAAATATACTTTGACATAGGACAGTACTGTGGTAATTAGGTGTCAGCAGAGTAATGGCACAAGAACAACAAGATCACAAGAGGCATTGAAAATACTTCTTCCTGCAAGCATTCTCCCACCTACCAATCTAGTAGACAGTTATATGAGTTTCTATTATTTAAACCCATTAATCCATGTGCATCTTTCTAAAGTAATAAAAAGCAGATCTCCTGTGACACATCATAAGTGCTAGAACAGTGCTTTATTCTTTTTCAGTCTTTTTGTCTCAAAGCTAAATATCCTTAAATTCTTTAGCCTTGTTTAAAAAAACGTAGCTATTTGTTGCCTCATCAACCTTGTTGTTTTTCTTATCTTGGTTCTTTTGAATCCTTCTTAAAATGTGGTGTTCAAAATTGAGGACTCATCAGTTCAAGGATTTTGTTACTTTTAGGTGATTTAGAAAGTGTACATCTGCTGATCACTAAAACTTCTTTCCTTTTTACATGCAGCCATATTATACTCCTGACTCATATGGAGTTTACAATTAATGGCTAATCTAATGTATTTTCCACACATTTTCCGCAACTACTCTTACCAAGCCAGGTAAATTCTATCCTATATTACTCACATGATTTCTATTTCCTAAGAGGGCTATTTTGCAATTCTCTTGATTAACTTTTGTTCGGTTATTTTTTCTCTCCATATCTGGATCATTTTCTCATTTTCTATTAGATTAACTACACTGCCTAATTTTGTGTCTTCTGGAAATCTGATAAGCATTTCCTCTACTTCTTCTTTGTGTTTGCCAATAAAAGCATTATAGTAATACAGGATGCAGGACTGAACTTTGTGGCTCACCACTTGATACCTCTCCCCAGTTTCCAATACATGGTTAATGAGCACTTAAGGGCAGTGCCGGCGAAACACTTCTCTTTGAATTGTTAGAGCAGCCATGGATGAAGAGAGTGGGGAGCAGGAATGAAGCAGTCACACAAGCCTGGAGGAAAAAAAGCTGCGATTTTAATGATGCGAAGAAAAATCTTAACTTGCATGTGTTATGAAGTATTTCGTTTGGCACCTTCTTTGAAGGATTTACAAAGCCTAATTACTTTTCCTTTGCTGCTTTGATTGCATTTTATTTCTATGAAAAGCCATTGTTAGACATGGTCTTGTTATAACTTCATTAGAAATGGAACCATTATGAGTGCAACTGTTCAGACAATAGTTAATTCCAGATGCTTTCTACTTTTTAAAGCAAATCAAACTTTTAATATGGTCCACAAAATAGCATAGAACTTTTAAAAAGTTTTACAATGTTTACTATTTTCCCACTTGCAGAAACAAAGAAAAATTATGCTCCCAGAGACTCTGTCCTTCACATTTTCACATTTCATCTGCTATTTTTCAGAAATTTGTTTTCTTTTGATACATGGGAGATATTATGTGAAAAAGATGGATTTGCTCTAATTGAACAGTTTCAGCACTGCATTAACTTTAATCCTTACCTAATACTCAAAGAACAAAAATATACTAAGAGAAGATAGTGACATGCATAAACATCTCAGGTGAAATGAGACATAACCACGTTGAATATTTTGTTCAACAAATCCTTTTCCTACATATATTCTTCAAATAGTTTTATTGCTTGAAATATTGAACACAAGACCATTTATTAATTTGATTTATAAGAAACATAAAATGAAATTTTATTTATGGCTATATGAAATCAATTCAACTGCTGGTATTTCTGACTGATTTATTTAGAAAAATCCCTCTAATTTTGTTTTATTCATTTATTTATACAGGCACTAAAACTTGAGCTGGATGATGAGAAAACTGCAATTTTGGCTTAAGAGAATAAAAACTACTGCTACATCAAAAAGAGGAACCTGTAGCCCATGGTTGCTACAATTGATTAGCCTTTCTTTAAAGTGCTCCTATAATCCTCTCTAATCCTATGGCATTTACTATTGCCTACCTGATAAGAATATTATCACCAGTAATGGGAGATAAGTGAACCACAATATACTGTCTTGAGCATCTTGAAGGAAATGCATTAGAAATATTCAGATGACAAAACTTAAAATAGATCACAACATTCTTAGTATTGTATCTGCTTTCTCAACTAGATGGGCTGTATTCAATAATACTAGATTTGATTGAATCTCACTAAAATTTACTCCCAAAATCTACAGAAAGAAAAAAAGTAGATATTACCAGTAGTAGTTTGCCCCACAGCTTCACAGATATGGTATACTAGGGCCCTACATGGTAAATGGGCAGGTCTATAAGTTATTAGCAATCTGGGGCAAGGAACCCCAGGAGTCATCAGCTCCTGAATAAGCTCTAGAAGTCGCCTTGTTGGGACAGTCTATCCTTCACTTCCCTTGATCATTCATGGTCTTCAAGTAGCTTAAGATGTTTATCTGCTTACTTTACAGAGGACAGCCCTCTAAAATGATCTGAAACATAATAATTCTTTAACGTGCAGCCATCAGCCTTCTGTTGGTAGTCAAAAATTTCCCATGCTGTTTAATACTAAGTGAAGAACCTAAAGGCAATCTTTCTTTTTTACTTAGATTGAAGTAAGTTAATAAAGATAATACTGGATTGCAGTTTACAATTATATAAAAAAAGAATAACTTGAGCCATAGGTCTTCAAGGAGATATGTAGATAAAAGCAATTTCCCAATGTTAAGAGAACTGTTCAGACAAAAAAATTTTTTTTTTAAAAATGGTAAAGAATAATCTAACAAACATAAATTTGCCATTGCACAATACAACATTGCTCTATAACTTCTAAATATAAACACAGAAATAAACCAGCATTTCTATAGTCAATTCTATTTTCCCCCTCTCATACATGTGGATGTTTTATTTTGCTGGGCTGATAAAACTGACGCAATTAGGAGAGAAAGATTTTAGGAATAAAATGCAGAGGAAAAAAAGCAGATAATGCTGTTAACTCAAAAAATTAACATGAAAATGAAAATAACTTCTTAATGTATCTTAGATGATATTCTAGTTAAATCTAAAGTAAATTATGTAAGGTTGAAGTCTATTTATTCATGTCTTAAAGCCTGGGATTTAATCATGTTATGTGGATCTGAAACAGAAACATTTTAATTATAATCTACAGAAATCTAATAGGAAGAGTTACAAAGCAATGTAGCTTATAATATACAAAAATTCTGAAAAGTAATGAGATCACAAATAAATGGATAAATGAATGTGGATTTTGCGGTGAGCTTTGTTTGGGAAAGTGCCACAAAATATCCCTTGTGTAAAAATAAAGAATTTGTGGGAAGAAATTTTAAGAAACAGAAGAGATAATTTTTGACATTTTATTTTTCAAGTATTTAACTATTTTGCCCTTTATGTTATTATTCAGTATACTACTCAGAGTTTTTGAGACTAGATAGTCTAAAGATAATACTGAATTGTAGTTTACAATTATATGATGGGAAAAAACGGCAATTCTACCATTGCCAGTTTTATTTGGCTTGCTCTTTAGCTTAAAATGCTTTTTTGCATTAAAGTCATCTGTAGTTCGCATATATACTAAATCTACCTAAGTTCTTCACATTTATACATTACTGGTTTATGTACTATTATATTCTCTTTCATGTAAATCCTGTTACGGCACATTAATTTTTATAGTTCAAATATTTTTTTTTTACAAAGATTGATTTTCAGGGAGCTGTGAATCATAGTTTATTAGACAGAGATATGCTCAATTCCCATGCTCATTAACTTTTTACTGTATTGGCATAAATAAAGGTAAATGAAAACTAATAAATGTACTGACTGTATTTTAACGTTTTATCATTAGGTGACTCATAATATTATATATTGAACACTATTATTTTGCTGTTGCTAAAATGGAGCTTTAATTATGGTATAATAATACTGGATATTGAAAAAAGTAACTCATTGGTTATTCAGTAAGACATCACCAATGGCCTCTAGATGTTTCCAGGCAGATAGGCTGCTGGTGGACCCAGGTTGTTGGGGGCAATATGCTGATTCTGTAAACTGCTTAGAGAAGGCTGTAAAGCACTGTGAAGCAGTGTATAAGTCTAAGTGCTATTGCTATTGCTATCAATTGCTATCAACCATAATGTTTGTGCAGCTTTCATTTTTTGCCCATTAAAGAATATGTTCTCAGAAAAAAATACAGAAGATATGGAAAACAAATAATGGTCACAAATAGAAAACTAATAGTCTGGAAAGTCTCTTATAGTAGCAGCCTCCCTTTCATTTTTGCAGTACCTGTCCAAGTGAAACCAAAAGGTTCACTTTAGTTATCAAAGAGATAATAGGCATTAAAAATTATGCCATAATTTGTTTGCTGAACACAAACATTTTAGAATCTGAAGACATAATGTTTGCAGCATTTAAAACTAGCTCAAATAATTTACATCTCTGCTTATGGTGCTTTTAAGCACTTTAAATGTGAAGAACCCCAATTACTCTTCAAAATATTTTTATTAAGGAAATCTGAATTATACTTGTTCAGATCCTTATATTTTATAGATTTTGTTAATACTGTTTGACACACTGACTTTATTTCAAAATAAAATTTTACTGACCTCCACTTCTTATATATAAAATTTCCAACATAGGTAGGTTTATTTTTTATTAATTCAAAAGAGAAAAAAGTATGATCTTGATACCAACTATATGGATTTTTCAATTTTTTGACTGTATTTTCAAATACAGAAGTTTTTAAAATCCTGTTGTGATTTTCATAAAGCTGCCTATTAGATTTCTTTATTTATAAGCATATTTTCTAATGCAATTTGTATCCTTTAATTATTCCCAATTTAAATAATAAATAATTGTGAAAGAAGACAATGATTGTAACTTTCAGAAAATTGCAGTCATAAAGTCAATCTTGGAAAAAGATTGAAAGAAGAAACCTTTCTTGTAGGGAAAAATAATGCTCATATGTCACTAACACAATGATTCATTTCAACTAATGAAATGATTCATTTCAACTAAATTTTCTTCCTTAGTGTCATGCTAGAGATTTAGTTCTCCCGTAAAATGTTTTCTTCTATTGCATAAACAAGTGTTCAGGTCCTAAAGCAATCAAAACAATTATCTGAATAGTTATTTTACAGATGGTGATGAGGTAGGATGTGTCTTCAATCACTAATTACAAATAACAACAATCACCACTTTAAAAAGCAGAAATGAACAATGATTTTCATTCCCACAGTACAGTAGGTTCCCAAACTATTCCAGTAATTTTCCAGGAATTTACGGTTCCTGTGCTAGCCAACCAATAAAGGTTGCAATAAACCAATTTAATTGGAAAAAATGCTTCAACATATAAAAATAGATACTTAATCAATTGAAGGCTGCCTTTATAGATGTATGAGTAACACAATACTGGAATAGCAATAGGTCTGGGCCTTTGCCACTTCAGTATCTTCACTGCTTCCTTGCTTCCAAAGGTCTGACAGTGTTCTTTTCATGAATTCTGTGGCCTTAAGAGAAAGAAAAGGCGATTGCTTTCATCAACTAAAGCAGGGATGTCAAACTGGCAGCCTGCAGGCCATCTGTATCATGTGCAAGCCACACCACACCAACTCTGCAAAGGGAAAAAAACATCACAAAACGTCACATGAAGGCAACATGATGCTGTGAGTTTGACACTTGTGAAGTAAAGGCAGACTAACAATGCAGCTGAGCACCGGGAGAAAAAGATGCAGGTGAATGAAAGAAAGATGGTAAAGATGGTAACAACTAGACAAGCATTCTTTTTTTAAAAGACAGTTTTATTTGAGTTTTCACACATACAAAATACAAGTAAAACATCTTTTTTGAAAATAGCATGGTCCCGGGTTGAACTTCTTTATACAGACACAAAACTCAATTTCATGCTCCTTTTTGTATTCTATTCCATATCTTATACTATTCTACATTTTCTATATAATTTTTCCCCTCTTTTAATTTTCTCAATTTTATTTTGATTATCGCATCTCAATTCAAATCATTATATTTATACTTTCGTCTGTTCTGTTTCAATTTCATATTATCTTTTCTCATTAAACAAATTTTCTCCTGTAGTTACCTTTATATCTTTTAATTACATCCATTCAACTTCAATATATACCTTAAGGTTATGACCTTCAATATAATACATAATTTCCAATTGAATTCTGCTGGTACATTCTTATAATACACCCTATATTCTTTTTTTAAAAAAGATTATAAATATATGTATTTATAAACCCTCATTCCATTCCAATTCAGTTCTATCATTAATAATCATTAAAATCTTAACACCTTTAACACTTCTTTTCAATTAAATATCATACTTCCTTAAAGACACATATAATCTCCATAATTAATTTTTCCCTTATTTCTCTTCACATATGTTTTGTAAATCATTAAATATTCATTTTGTTACATTTATTTATTGACAAGCATTTCACTCCTTTCCTTTCCTTTTTTCCCCCCACCTAAGATTACTTGTTCATTAAAGATGGCTTCTTTGTCGCAATCTTCTTGTTCTGCAGGCATTTCTTGTTGTTTCTCATAATTCCAAATCTCCATTTCTAAAAATTGAAATATGAAGCCAAAAGAACCTCTCCCTTCTTGTGCATCTTCTTTGTACTTTTTAAGTTCCATTTTCAGTTCTTCTAAAAGTGGAGCCATTTTAAACAGTTTTAAATAACCACCCGATTGATTTTAGTCATTCAAATACAATAACCAAAAATCCAGAAATCATCAAGTAATCCAAATAGTCCCAAATTATTTCTTCTTATTTCTTTTTCCACTTCGTTTTCCACGGGTTTTTGTTGCGATATTTCAGTTAAAATATATCTTTTGGAAGTCTTGTTGAGATTTTGCTGTAAGTTCTTTTTAATTCCAGGCAGTCTCCTTCCTTCCAGATCCTGCCCTTTTATTCTTCCTCTCTCCTTTCCCGTTTTCAAAAGCTTTTGATTATTCAGAAATCTTTGTTATCCCTTTGACTTTTTATTTTCAGCATTAATGCCTACTAATGTCAAAGTGGATTTTTTTTCCAATTTCTTGCTTAAGACTCTCAGCTGTCAGTATAGGAAAAGGAGAAAAAAAACCCAAATCTTTTCCCTTTTCTCTCTCCTTCGCAGCTTAAAAATCTTTTTAGGGAACAATGTTATTGGTTTTTTTTTTAATAGTTTCAATTCCAGGGTACCTTATTTGTTGCTTTTGCTGTTTGACTCAGTCAACCAAAACTTTCTCTTCTTATCTTCCTCCTGCACATTCTTTTCCAGTCGAGTTCTTCTTTGTGGTGGCCATTTCTGACCACCGCTACAACCACCTTTGGGAAAGGGAGAAATGGCCAGCTGGGGAGGAGAGATGTGGCTCTCCTCAACCCTGCAGGCAGTCTACCCCCTCTTCACCACCTCTACGGGGTGGCTTAGCCCCGAAACCAGCTGGCTCGGGGCGCTCCAGCGGCGAGCACGGATCGAAGCCTCGCAGAAATGAGGTTTCGGTCTGTCGCCGAAGAATCTCAAACCGGAAGTCCTAGACAAGTATTCTTGTATGAGGTGCTTAACTGCAACCAAAACATGAAATGTGACAACTGCATTTCTTAAAGAAAATTTTGAGTGTGAGGCAATTGCCCCCTTAAAAAGATAACATGGATCCTCTGCTGATGGAAGGAATAGTTTCATAATAACTGTCCAAAAAAACACCCCATCCAAAAGCAAATAAAGGAACAAAACAGCAGAAGGAAAAGAACAAGGAACTCTAAATAAAAACATATATATTAAATATAATTTATAGTTTAGGTATAGCAAAAAACACAGAGCAAGCTAGAAATTCCACAAAGAAACCAAAATAAGGCTAAATGCATGTACCTGCAAAGTACAGTTCATCATTCGTATTATGTAATCAAACTGCTGATGATCCAGAATTGCACGATTTTGCTGAACGTGGAGGCTTAGTTCCTGAGTCAAACATTGGCGAGCTGCTTTTCCTTTGAGGGCTCTCAGTGCAGCAGGCAAGGTCTAAAGACAAGAATGCTAGCAAAAGTAAGAAGTTAAAAGAATCCTAACTTTAAATTACACTTTTCTGCTAATATTCTGTAATATTACTACTAAATAAGCGCCACCAGCAATCTTGATATGAATTGTCCCTATTAAACTACTGACTGAATTCTGATTTTTGTATCTGTATAGGTTATTTCATAATTAAACATGACTTTAAATAATAAAGCAGATAGTGTAGAATTAATCAAGCAATTATCAAGCAAGGTCTTAGTTATGCCCTAAGCACAAAAAATATACTGGAAAAGTAAAGACTGGAAACCACATTTTTCCCCATATGTTTGAGGATTGTTATGAAAGGGCAAAATGTTGTACAATTAGCCACAATTAAAAAAATTAGCAAAATTTAAAAAAAAACTTTAAAAGTTGTCTTTAAAAAAACAATCTAAGAGGCAAATTAGCTTGGTCCTCAGCTGCTCTTCAAGTAGAAAATGAAGCATTCAAGATTGGGCAAGGAGCTTGCATTTCATTTAAGAGAAAAATACAAAGCAGGGAACATATATCTCATTATTAAATGACTAATAACTAAACAAAATTGTTCAGCAGAAAGGGTAGTAAAAAAATGGACGTGAGACTGCAGTGCCAAATAATTTTGCTTATTTCTTCACAGACAGTACATTTCTTTTATCTCAAACACTTGCAGTACGAACTGAAAAGGGTAACAGATATACAAAAGTAGAGTTTGAAAGGACAAGAGCGAGCTCATCTCTTAACATATGTGGAATGTTTTAACTTGGAAAAGCCCCTCAAACAATTTAACAAATCCTATTACCTTTTCAGTCTCCAAAAGTTTATTTTCAAATATAAAAGAGATGCAGTTTCTAACAACTTCCAGTCTTTGTGCACTGTTAAAAACTGTGCTTGACTTTTCTACTATGGAAACTAGAAAAAAGAAATAGAAACATATGTGAGGCCATTTATTTTAAAACTACCATCACTAACAGATTATAATAGAAACATTCCTAAGATGGTTTCTACATACCAGGGTTTTATTTTGTACATGTTTTCTCATTGATGCACACAAGAACAGATACAAAGATGTTTCCAGTACTAATTCTTAATATATAATCTTACTGTATATGGATTTATATATTATTATATTGGCAGGATTTCAGACATTGTCTGTTATAAAGAAAAACTGTAAATTGGTAAGAAATAGGATTTCAGAGTCTAAAAAATATGCATAACAAAATTTCTAAATTTCTAAAATTTCATTACAAATTCCATATACATTTTGGTAGTATAAAAATTTGCATTAGTCTTACTTTCCAGAGCAAGAGAAGAGGAATATAATGCAACCATTTATTTGGTGACTGTTCAAAGTTATAACAGCACTAAAAAAGTGACATAGGACCATTTTTTACACTTATGACCATTGCAGCATCCACATGGTCATGTATTTAAAATTTGGACACTTGGCAACTGACTTATATTTATGATGTTTGCAATTTTCTGGGGTCATGTGATCACCTTTTGAGACCTTCTGACAAGCCAAGTCAATGGGGAAGCCAGATTCACTTAACAACCGTGTGACTTAACAACTGCAGTGATTCACTTAACAACTGTGGCAGGAAAGATTGTAAAACGAGTCAAAACTCATTTAACAAGTGTCTCACTTAACAACAAAATATCGGGTTCAATAAAATTTGAAGAATATACGAATATCTGAGAAAATTTATAGAAAATATGGAATGTAATGATATGATATGAAACTAAATGTGAAAGATGAATATGCAACTAAGGTCATTTTTGTATGGAAATGTGAAAACCTGGAACCATGCTATTCTCTAAAAGAGATGTTTTTGAAATATAAAACATAAAAAACTTTTTACAAAAAAAATGTTGCGCTCAACTTTGGTTAGAAGTCAAGGATTACCTGTAAAGGATACCTCTAATTTCAAAAAGCAATATTAAAAGTGATAAGGACAAATTATTGTATGCAAGAGTTTCTCTGTGAGAATATCACATTAGAGTTGCCTGCTTCTTAATATTTGAAGGCTCTATATAGGGCATTTCACATCTTGGAGCAATACTTTCTTGGCAAAAATTCAGGAAGCTCATCACAATTGTTATCTTGTGTCTCATCACAATATATAAGGAAGAACTCAAATATATTATGTATTAATATATGAAATCCTAACCTTAGGAATTGATATGATTATACATATCAAACAGCTTTCAAGGTCCTAGTTAAATGGGGAATCGAAATAGATACTTTGTAGCATTTTATAAAAAGAAAATACATACTGTTGGTATAAAGTCTATATACCTATATTTGTATCTGAAGAACCATCTCACCTAATCTCATTTTCTCATTCTGATGGGACTAGCCGACCCCACTTATTCAGCAGAAAGGGCCTACTTTAGACCCATCAACCAAAGGTTTTCAGTTGGTGGGGTCCAAGAGAGCAGCCTGTTTCTTCTGTTGCTCCTGTCCTCTGGAATATTCTCTCATGGGAGGTGAGATATGCCCCCACACTCCCAGCCTTCTGGAAGAATTTGTCTCTGTCACTTGGCCTGGGGCTCCAACAAGGGTCTACTATGTTGGGGATAGCTGATTGGATAGAGAAGATCCTCAACCCTAGGTCACCCATCATCTTGGTTTTTAGCTTTTCTGTTCTATTTTTCTAATTTTAATTGTTTTCTAACACTTTATTTTTATTATATTGTGGGCAACCCAGAGTCACTGTATCAGTGAGATGGGTGGCATAGAAATTTAATCAATACATACAGATATACATTAGGATTGGGTGGGGGGGAATCTATGAAAAACATGATGCACCAGAATCAAAAGACTACCATTAAAATTTAGAAGCAGGATTGTTTAACTTTGGTGATGAGATTTGTTTGACAGGTTTTGTTTTGCTTTTTGTTCCAAATAAAAAAATAGAAAAGTAAAATCTAGTTTCTGGTAAAGTTTTAATCCGTTGCTTGCAGTTTGGATTTCTCCAATAAGAATGGAAGGTTATAGAAGATAAAGAAATCTGTGCAAAGCCTGCCAATTCGAAAACTTCCTTTCTCCCCTAGATCACATTAATCTGGGTATTCCAGCTGGTTCAGGGTATTTCTAGAAATTAATATCTTGATTAATGAAAAAGTAGGATTTCTACATATTTGGAAACCAATCCCATCCTATCTCCAAACCCCCCAATAATGTCTTAAAAATTTCTTCCCATGGAGATTAGGATCATTTTTAGAACTTTTAAGGTTGAGAATGGTTGTCATTGATCCTGAAAGCCTATCGTTTCTATTCTCAAACCCCCTTTAAAAACAAACAAACAAACAAACATTGGCACCACCCTTTTTTATTTCTCAGAATGTTACCAAGGTCTTGAATGATCGGTTTCAAAACAGTTCGCAATCTGACTTAACTGAATAAAACACAAGATAACTCTCATACCAACAGGTGGGCCAGCAGGAACCACACATTTCCTTTCAATGCGAGAAGCAGATGGCGCACTTTGGCTTTTAATCAAATTTTCCTGAATTAGATCCTGAACCTGACTTTCATTAATCCTGGGGAAAGGAAGTACATGAACTCGTAGATGAGATCCTTCTGTAGGTCGTGGAACTTTTTGGAATGTCATATGAGGATTTGGATTCTCCTGCAGACATTAAATAAAGAGTATCTGTATTCAAGGATGTAACATATTTATTTAAGATTGCCAAAAGATGTATTAATAAAGTGCCATTAATGATTCTTTATTAATAATTAATGCATTGAAGGATAAGAGCACACTCGCCTTGAAATAAAAGCAAAAATTAATTACTTTGTATGGAAGTCAGTTGTAACGATTGATAAGATATGTAATCACTTGCTCTTATCTTATATTTTAAATCTTCTCTGCAGACTTTCCAATAAAACAACTTTTATTGATGATCAAAATTAAATCATAAAATGGAATAGCGTAATTGCAGTACATCGACATTATACAGTGATAGGTAATAACTAAATAAAATGTCAATCTTATTATAATAAGAAATAGTACTGCTGTAGGCTGAGAAAGGATAGATGGAATGAAGATCTAACTAACTTTCAATAGACATGAAAAGTTTTTTTATTCAATTTAGAAGGCTGCCCAACTCCCAAATTACTCTGTTTTACATACTGTAACTATAAGAGAAGAAAACAATTAATGAAGAAAATAATAACAATTCCTCTTTCTGACATGACTTGGCCTTAAGGTTTCATAACCCAAGGATCAATACCTATATCAAATACATTTTTTAACCAAATGTAATAATTAAAAAAGACCATTGTTTTCTTAAGAATTATACTTTTAACTTTGTAATTGTATATAACTGCATGCAGCTTTGTGCATCTTCAACTTACTATTATTTACAATTAAATATTAATGAATTCTATTGAAAAAATACATTTCACTCACATTTTTCAATAGCTGCTCTGCGAGTTCTCGGATATGTTTTAACACTTTTAATGAACTGCTCTCTTCAGATTTAATTCGCTCTACTTCAAATGCTACCAGCTTTAAAAATAAAGCATATTTTTGTCGATAAAAAGCTTTTACATATTATTTTTACATAGTCTCTAAAAATATTTACATACAATTTTTAATAAGTCATTCCCATTTCTATTTTGCATGCATGTTCTATAATTGTTAATAATTCAAACAGTAATAAACTTGACATTTTGGGTGTATCAAATGAAGTATTGAGAAATATATTTAATGAATATTAATAGTAAAAGAAATATTTTAATACTTAATGACCCCTCTTTTCACAACACTTGGTTAAATTTCCCGAGTTTGCTCTCCTAACAAATTTTCATACTTCATTCAAAGTTTGTAAAAAAAAAAGTCTAAAAATAATATCAGTTTTTAATTTTTAAAATGGTCAACAAAATTTTTATTATGACAAATATTGCAAACTATTTGCATATATTTATCTTACCAGTGACAATTCCCCCTGATATCTGTTCTTAGGAAAAATAATATGTTTAAAAATATTCAACTAAATCTTTTGAAAACAAAAATTAATATATGTCCATAATTACTCTTTTAAGCTAATTCATGCTGATATTTTACAAGAGTAATGTGACTAAAAACTAAAACAAAACAAAAAACCTCAAATAAATTAAATATTTTCTCTCAAGTTTCATGGTTAACTTTTTATATATACACCCCCCCCCCCCACGTATATATTCTACCTCATCAAAGAGATCGCAGGATCTATATGGAGGACCTCTCTCTGACACAAAACCTGCAAATGCCATTCCATTCAGAATTTTGGTAAGGAAATCATTTTCAATTAAGCCCCGTTGGCTTAAGAAGGCTGCCTGCAAATAAAAATAAATTATAACTAAGAGAAACACAAAGTTAAAAAGGATGGTTAAATGGAATGTAAAATTCAAAAAAGAACAGTGTATCTAATGTTTTTAATAAAACCAAACTATGAACAACCATAACATCAAGGTTGCTGTAAAAACAGAAAACTTTCCATGAATACACACAAATGTGCATTCCAAATATGCTTGAAATGCATTCAGAAATCTGCTTTTTCTCAATAAATTTAAATTATGCAAGGTAAGATATAAAATGGCCACATACAGAATGTATTTAGCAGCTGTGTGATCATTAAAAACCTTAAAATGATATAAAAACTGGATTAGATAACTTTATTTACCCTTTTAATTTTCAAATCTGGACTTCTGTCTCTTGAGATACAAGCCAATGTGCTTAGCTCACCTAACACATGGCATTTCCACACACACACACACAACCCTTTACCTTCCTCTAGGGCATCAGAACATGTGATGAGACAAATGAAGAAGGAACAAAGGGTGGAGGCAAGATTGCTGCTAAACAGCCAAGAAAATTTTCGATTGGAAAAACAACTTGGTGGATGAGTTTTGCTTCATATTCACAATCCAGTTGAGGTCAAAAAGAGTTTCCCCCCATGGTCAGATATTTCTTCGTTCTTGTTTATTCCTCTTTATGGAATGCATTTTGGCTCACTTGCTGGAGCCATCTGGTTCATTTTACAAAACTATTCATTGGATCGTGAATTAACATCTAACATGAAGCATATTATTCATTCCTAATCTCTTCTAGGAGGCACAATATATTAACCATCTCAGCAGGTTGCTAACCATGGTTCTTTGTGCGCTCATATTTGCATTCAAGCATACTGTATGTTTGCATTAGTACAAACCACCTTTACAGAACTTGCAAAAACTGAGGATTTTGGTTGGACACTGGCTCCTGCAAGATCACACCAAGAATCCTAATCATATTGAAATAACAGTTTGTGAAAAATAGGCCACAATACTGATAACTGGAGAGAAACTTGGTAAGCCAACTGCAATTACAGATAACTTGCTATTTTTCTTTATGGTCTCAGTGCTCACACACTTAAGAAAACAGTAAGTTTAGCAGGTGATCTATGGCAGTATTAGAGAGCTACTCAATCAAATGCCACTTCCAAGCTTGAATACCTACACTACATGATGAACATCACGAAGGTCATTAAAAATATCAATGGAGATGATAGGCGTGCCAATTGATAGTGCCCAGAATATAGTTATGAATAAGAACCACTGTTTCTCAGCCAAACAAGATAAAGGGGAATAAAGAACTTATTGGCTCAGAAACAGGAAATAATAGCTATTTTTAAAGTTATTATTAAAAGGCAATTGCCATAGATTTGGGCTTTGTAGTTAGCTGGAAGAAGAACACAGACTCTAAAAGAGAGTTAAATTTGGAACCAGAGACACAGTGTCTGTGCAGGAGCCTCAAATTTCTGACTTAGGAGCTGAGAACAAATATAACAATTGATAGGAGAGCTATATGCAGAAACCATTTTCCAGATAATATAAAAAATATCAATGGAAAAATTGAGTACAGGGTAAAAAAAGCTTTAGAGGCAACCTTAATTTCTTGTGCTTGATAGGAAAAATTCCACTATGTGAGTGTATATTTTCAGTCAGTCAGAAGTTCCTTTTGGAAGGAGAGATAGTACTAACTACCTGCCACCATATTGGGCATCATGGTAATTCAGATTGTCTCAGTCATTAAAGATGCATCTGGCTGGCTCCTACAAGCAATGTGTCAAGTTTGCTAGAATACTAGATCTATGGAATGCAGTTCTGATCTGTACCAATTGCAGAACGAAGTATAGGAACAGGACTTGAAATTACTTTGGGAATAAGTAAAAAAACCCTCAATTAGATCAGCATTAACCTCAGGAATTTTAGCATCAGGTGAGACCAAGAGTCAAACAGACTATTATTATTTGCAAGAAACAGTTAATTTGAACTCAGATTCCTTCTTTCCTCTCCCTAATGACAACTTGCATATAATCTGATGGTGTAGCAGCTTCAACTATTCAGGCATGTATCCAAATGATAAATAAAGACTCTGGACCTATTGTACTGGGTACATATCTATCCAACTTGGGAAAACAAGTAATAAATATACAAACATTGTCACAAGGTTAAATCGTTTTTTGCAAACTGATGCAACATGCAGCGCTATATAGAACATTCCAGTTACTATAAATCATAACATATAATCACAACATTCTTATGAGTAGAGATAATAATGATATCGTTAGTTGCCCTGATCAGAAGCACAGTCAGCATTCACAGGAAGTGTTCAGACAGTCCTAGATTTTAAACCAGAGCTACTGTTGAATTATACTATTTAATATACAACAAGATTTAAATAAATACAGTAAAAGTTATCATGTTTCTTTATTAAAATATCTGTATTGTCCAACACAGTAGTTCAGATCCCTAGTAAAAAGTGAATAGGCAATAGCAACCCACTCCTGAACTTCTGTCAACAAAACTGTAAAGACTACTCCAGGCAATCATCAGGACCAACCAATCAGAATCAACACCAACTCAAAGGCAAAAAAAGGAAATATGAAGAAACAGCATTTTTTGTTAAATGGAAACTAAATGTAAGAATTACATTTTGAGATTATTGTTTCCCCTAGGTTCCATTTCAGATCTTTATCCTAGATATATCAATTAGATATAGTTTTTTTGGTAGAAAGGAGAAATGTTCTAAAAGTTGTTTAATATCCATTTACTTAGTAAAAAAAACTGTTTATTGGATTTGCAGCTAACATATTCAGAAGTTCCATTTACACAAAAATGAAAGAGATACAATTAAATGTACAATTATATTATTGGCACATAATCTTAGCTTTTAAAACAGCACGGGGGGGGGGAAAACGTAGTAAAAAGTTGTACATTTTACAAGTTTTTATGAAATTGGATTATCTTAAAATTTTAGACTAGCTCAAGGTATTTATTGAACTAATAGTGTTTTGCTTACTTTAACCTTTAAAAAAACCACAATATTATTTATAAGCTGTTAGGTTCAACTTTAATGTTACCTTATGAAAGTTTATCACAGGTTCTGAATGAATCCTGATTAGCTGAAGACAAGATCTATATCCTTGGAAAAGTTGTGCAAATAATCTAAGAAAGACTCCTCGCACCTCTTTATCCTAAGAAAGACACAAAACTGTTATAATACAAAAATAAGATGTTCCTTCCCAACTAATTCATCAGTAGCCAGAGACCCCAATGGATTGACATCTTTCTTGACACCATACAGGTTTCAAGCCCCGCCAGAGATTACTCTCTTTTAGTTTTTTTGAAATTAAAAAATAGGAAACTAAATGGGTTCCATAGAGATCAAGAAAATATTCTTAAACAATAAAAATGACAAGTGGCTGCAACCATTATTTGCTCGGAAGTTGCATGTGTAGCAAAAGAAACAAAGGTTAATGGTGATGGAACAGATTCTCCTGGAATCTAGAAGAATGACTGGAAGAAATTTCACAGTACACCTTTATGAATGCATATTTTATGACTGGATGTAGCCTGCATGGCAGTCATTTTTTAAATGTATAACATTGCTTTCAACATTCTGAATGTATCCACTGCTCTAGTCATTAAAATTTGAAAAGAGCTAAAAATTACACTATGATATTAAAATTAAAAATCCCATATGAACAGCTTGCTTATACAGATGAAACTCGAAAAATTAGAATATCGTTACATTTAACTATAAGTAGATATTCCACTCTGGTTGCCCCTTTACATATGTAATCTTCCTTTGTTTTATGTTTTTTTAAAATAAAATTTTATTTGAGTTTTCACAAAACAAAAGTAGAACATCTTTTTTTAGTGAACAGCATAGTTCCAGGTTTTCACATCTCCATACAGATATAATCTCAGTTGTATATTCATCTTTCATATTTAATTTCATATCTTACCACTACTTTGTATATTCTCTATTATTTTTTCTCAAATACTCCCCTCAGGCTTATTTTATAGCTTCCCCATTCATTTCTTGGTCTATTTCCTTTCTTCCTTTGTTTTATGTTGAACTCCCACCAAATGTGCTGTGATGCTGGTAGTGAATGCTGGTAGCTAGATGTGTTCCATGTTTTTTTTTCCTACTAGATTTTGTCCTTGGAAGTGAAAAAGAAGCCACTGAAGTTGTCTCAAGTAAAAACAGTCCCATGGGAGCTGTTCTTATGTCCTAATCATCATGTCCAGAAAACCCATTACCGTAATAAAGGTTGGCCTCCTGGATGCCAAGATCTGCTTTGTAGATTTTTGAAACTTGAGAGAGTGCTCTTGAGGCAAACTTAAGATTCCTTTCTATAATAGCAGTAGCCATTGCACTTAGGCTTACGTATATACTGCTCAACAGTGCTTTACAGCACTCTCTGAGGGGTTTACAAATGTCCACATATTGCCCCCAATAATCTGGGTCCTCATTTTACCAACCTTGGAAGGATGGCAGATTGAGTCAATCTTGAGCTAGTCAGGATCAAACTCCTTGTTGTGGCAAAGTTAAATTGCAATACTGCATTCTAGGCACTATTCCATCACAGCTCCTAATGTCATTGGGGATGTGGGAAAAAACAGATTTTCAAGTAGACCTGAATATGACTCCCTCCCTTTCCTTCTTTTCTCACTCAAAGTACCCTTTGTTCCTCATAAGATGCTTTAACTCAGCTTTGAAAATTGCCTCACTTGGGGTGGAAGGCTGACTGGGATTTCCAAGTTATGAGGGTAGATTAGGTGCAAATGAAGCATGATCTTCCTCTAGCTCTTTAATTATTACTATCTTGGACATTGCTAGACTGGCTCACACTGGGATTTCCCTCACAACTTGAATATACCATCATGTCTGGTATTCATTGATTCTTCTAATGCCATTCGTTCAATAAAGTACAGAGAGATCCAGCTTCCATCTCCTTGATAAGTTGGGTACTGTTGCTGCATTTGTCAGCTTCCCTGATCTGTCCAGCCATAGGAAGTTTATACCATTGGTGGTATTGCCTGGTTGCTAAAGAATCACTATTTTTGGTGCTTTGTGATGCCTTGTCTAGGGAAAGGGATCTGGGACACTTTCAGAGAAGCTTCTGTCTGCTTCCTTCATTTTGCTTAGCTGCCTCTGAAGGCCATTACTTCATGATTCAAGCCTTAGCCTTGTGACTTAAATAACTGAGCTTGTTTCTTTGGGGCCTTTCAACTGCAATCTTTCAGAGTCATAGGTTGGATCCTATTCCTTTCTCAATTCCCAACCTCTGTTATGGTTTCTTTTTGGGGGAAGCCAATGGGAAAGCCACTAATTAAACCTATAAGACACATGAATGGATTGAGGGTTTTTTTTTTTTGTATGGAATAGGGAACAGGTTTGTTTTCTAGCTAGAAGTAGAATTAACACTTTCCTATCAGCTCCAGCAATAATTCCTAGATCAGCATCTTTGATGGCATAAAGTAAAAGTATTTGGGGAAAATACAGAAATGAAAAAACATTATATTTTCCTGTTTATTTCAGCATTGGGAACATTGTGTCTTACCAACATTCTGGAATGTGACAGAGCGGTTCGAGGTGGAGGAAATGCATAATCTGCTGTTGCCAAATCTGGATATAAAACCTACAATTTCAAGAACAAAATTTAAAAGAAAGTGGTTTTGATTTGTTTTTAAAATACTTTTTATATTTTAAATGTAAATTTTACCACATTTAAATTTCATATTAAAATTTAACAAATGTTTGCATTCTTGTATCCTTATTATTTCAGTCTAATTCTAAGAAACAAAATTTTTAAGTCAGCTAGGAAATATTCATAACTCAAAGCAGCTAACTGTGATTTTAAACTTGAAAAAAATGAAACAGATTGAATAATCAACATTATACAAAAAAGGATCCGTTTACTGTAAACCTTCTCAGAAATCATACAGAAGAGCTTTTA